>NC_139345.1:51927707-52024466 GCF_055883805.1 Amblyomma maculatum
GCAATAGCGGTCAGCTTCAGTTTATCCTCACTCCTCAATTTCTTTTTAGCATTACGATGGCCAGCTCACCGACCAATTATCGGTCCTCTTCGCACATTTAGCTGCGGTGTTTCCAGACGATGAATATGTCAGAGCACCATATAACTCCAGTAATTGTTCACGTTGCAGATCCCGTAACTCCAGTAGGATATGGATGATACGGATTCATTACGAACCAGAAAAAATCCGGAAGCTAAGGTGAGGGCTTAAAGTAAGACTAGTATATCTGTGTGGTTTCCTCGCGATCAGGGCACTAGCTGAACACTTCTTCGGTCACTCGACAGAGCTTAAATTCATCAGCTGTGTCAAGGCAGGGCGGATCGTCGTCCCTCCCATTCACTCAACCCATTAAAAAAGAGAAGGATACAGGTTGGCGTAGTTTCTCCGTGGAAACATAAAGATGGGGTCTCCCCACCCGAACACCCTATTCAACTAATATGGGTGCCCGCTCACACGGGTCACCCAGGCAACGAAGCAGCCCACTCTTTTGCTCGAGGATACGTCAGCCGAGCAGGGACTGCCACTGCCTGGGGAGATGCTCGCGAGCGCATGGTATCCTATCACGAAATCTCTCTCCATTACCGTGATCAACGAACCATCTACCCTCCTCCTCATAAATCTATGACTAAGCTACAACAGGTGACGTGGCGCCAGCTTCAGTCCCGTACATTCCCATCCCCCGCTTTCTTATCTTTGATCCATCCAGGACTGTTCTCGCCGCAGTGCACCCTGTGTGGGGCACCTAAAGCTGATTTTGAGCATATTATGATCAAATGCTCGGAATTCCACCCTCCAGCCACTTGGCAACTCTCCGACCTCGAGCGATGGGAGGCTGCGGTGTCCAGCTCTGACCCGGCCGTTCAAAAGCGGCTGACAGACTGGGCTTTGGGTGTCGCTGTGAAGCACCAGCTTTCGGCCACAACACGCAGCCAAGAGCCGACCCGTCATTAGAATGTAATCCCTTAAGGCTCCCAAATATAAAGTTTTTCACCACCACCACCATAAAGATGGGGAGGGTTTCAACTAAAGTTAAACAGAATTAGGCGTGCGAAAGCACGTTTTTTTTTTTTTTTTTCTCTCTCTAAGTTTCGATTTGGTCAAGCTTTAGGATATGCACACATTAGGCTACGTGTTAAAGCAAAGTTCCTCCATTTCATCGGTGAGCCGCTCTCGTTGTGCTTCAACTCGGTATAGGTATTTACGAATGCGCTGAGTCTCTAGGCGTACAGTTCGTTGTCCCGGTGTTTCGGCCGCTAGCGGCGCCCGTCGTTTCTGCCGTTTCTTCGTAAGCTTTTCCTTGCGTTGAAGGGGATCGGTAGACTCACATTTAAGGTGTCTTGTCTCCTGTTCCAACTCAGCCCGCCGGACACGGCCGCTTATTCGGCCGAGACAGTAGAACGACTCGGCTCACTCGTCATTCTGGCGTGGTTATGAGTGGCTTCCGTTAATGACCCCTGTCCCGAAACGTGAGGGAAGAATCTTCTGTCAGCGTCCGTCGACGCACTTATTAAAGACGCCCAGTGCGCGGCCCCCTACCCACCTGCTCCCTTTGCGCAGCCTCTTTTGGGTCAGCGATGTACCCCTCAGTTAGCGCTTGACTACGAGTGAACTGTTGCTGCTTTGTTTGGCACCGTCACACTCAATGTCAAGCCACGCACATCATGAAGGCCCAGTTATAGACATCGTCAAATAGTGCACTAATATATGCAGCTACTGATGATATATCGTTCACACAGCTATGCACTGCGGGCTCCTTGTGTTTAGAGAATGCCTATCGCAGTTTGGAATTCCTGTGGGAAACCAAGATCTTTCACTGTCGTTGAGTGCTTGGGCGGTTTTTTAAGAAAACGCGGCCGGGGAGAATGTGGACATTGCATGCTTGTGCAGACTTCCATACGCAATCACACGACTGAAAGCGCCTACCGCGGCGTTGCCGCATTTTGTGCAATATGCCCGGGTGACGCTCGATCATTGAAAATCAATGAAATAGAGCGAAATAATGTCCAAGCAATTGACTGCCTAGAGCCCGCATTGGGAATTGCCAATTCGTGCCCGAGTTAAGTGCAGCATAAAGCTAATCTCCAGTCCTTTTTTTTTTTTTTAATATTGCATCAGAAAATGGGGAATTGCGTGCATAACGTGAAAGCCCGTCTGAGCGATACATTGCGTGAAAATATGTGCGCCGACTCTAGCAGTTTCACCAGCGATATAGGAGCCCTTCGCGAATACAAATACGACATGCGGCGTATCTAAAGAAAAAAAAAAAAAGAACCCTTAAAACCGGATTCCCGGACACTGTGCGCGCGTTCTTCGTTTGTACATCCGTGCGGCCCGTTGGTCTAGGGGTATGATTCTCGCTTTGGGTGCGAGAGGTCCCGGGTTCAAATCCCGGACGGGCCCCTCTTATTTTGGAGTTTTTCGTTTTCAGAGAGAGTGATTCACCGCGCAAGTCAGCTATTTTTCAGTCTACGACCGTTTTGCGACGCGTCCGAAGGCACACGAATCGTGACCGAAGGAGACATTCTCGCATTTCTTGTTTTCAGTAAAAATCAATCTTGTATGACTACTTCGGACCATAGCATTTATCTCTGTCAGGAGTTTAATCTAAGGTTTTACGCAAAGAGATCTCTGTAGTACACTCGGTTTTGTTTCGGTTATTTCTGACGGGACGAGTAGCCGGGTTCAAACGGCGCTTGCTCTTGCTTGGTATAGCCTGGTCTGGTTAGCCATGCAGAGTTATCGCAAGCCGAATCTCATTAGCTGGTGGCAAGAACCGAGCTTATTTGTCAATACGGCAACGGACTTTTGAAGGTTTGAAGACAGCCGCTTTCTGGCATGCCATTCAGCCGAACTGCATAGGGGAAGTTTCTCGTCGGATGCCTCGTCTGGCGGAGGGCAGAGTTGTTATGCCGGGCTAGCCCTGTCAAGACAGTGGCGCAGCTGGTTATGAAGAGGTATGCTGCTTTCCCCTCTTGTTAAAGGGACCCGTCGGGGTGGCGCAGTGTTGCTGCGCTCAACTACTGTACCCAAGAATGCGGGATCGAATCCCGACCTCGGCGACCGCTTTTCGATGGAGGCGGAAAGCAAGGCGCCTGTGTGCGATGTCAGTGCACGTTATAGGAACCCCAGTTGGTCGAAATTTCCGGAGTCCTCCACTATGGTGTCTCTCATAGCCTTAATCGCTTTGGGACGTTAAACCCCACGCACCACCACCATCACCACCACGCACCACCACCACCGTCACCACCACCATCACCACCACTTCTTAAAGGTGGCGACACCGCTGTGTACGAGACGAATTCTGCACGGCGCCTTTCATTAGCAACTCTACTTTCCCGTCCCTAACCGGTAACTCCACAATCATGCCGTCAACCAAACTCTCCGGAAGGGTACCTAATTCCTGCACGTAGTTGCTGCAGACACAGCTTAGACCGCAGCCCTGTGTTCGCTTTGTGCGGAGGAGAAAGGCCATGCATGACCAATGGCGTTGGTCTTTGGCCAGGCTCAAGCACACGCAAGTGTGGGATCACACGCGGTAATGCGCCATTTAGGAATAACCACACTTCTTTCCTCCTTTCTACGGAATGGCGGCAGCAAATTGGAGCAAGAAGCACGGCGGTCTGTGTATGCAGCAGTCCGAAGCGGTGCTTATGGCGGCCATGGTCAACGGACCGCTTCGTTCTTTGACTATTTTCCAATGGCACTGCATTTCCAGCATCGCAGGAAGTGCTGCGGGCTTCTGCACGGACCACTTCCTTCATCTCCCTACCGGTGATTGAAAGGGTTGATCCTTGTCATGATCCACGCCTCAGCACTGCAAGCACGCAACCTTTCATGTACGCATACTGAGACGCCTTGACACAATTAAAGCTACCTTGTGCTCTCTTCACTAAATCGTACCAGTGCATTTTAACGCGACTTCATTAAGGATCTAGTGTCGCATAAGATCTGGCGTCGTCGTTGGCCGTGAGAGAAAAATGCCTATGGATTCGTGAAATCTTATGCCTCTCTCCCATCAGCTCCAACCTCGTTTTGCACTAAAGAGTTATGAAATTTGACTTGAAAAATTAAGCGTCACACAAATATGCAGCACTGAGCTACAAGAAAGAACTATTAAAGGATTACGCAGTAAGCAACATACTTCGTTGCTTACACCGAAACGCGAATGGTAGCGAGCGTGAGACAATTCTTGGCGACACGTTCCATTTTGCTTCAAATATTTTCATATCAAGTATAAGAGGGGAATAACGAGACATCTGTTGATGCAAAATGAACTCAAGCAGTAGCCATGCTGTCGACCTACCTGGGCGAGTAAATATGATTTACGGCTCTGTTTTTTAATGAATTTTCAACATGAGCACAGGGGGGGGGGGGGGGGGGGGAGTTAATCAGGTGAGCCCGAACCACGGTGTACGTGCAAAAGTTCCAGAGCACGGACCACCTGTTGTCCTTTGCTCCGGATTAACTTGATATTCTGAGCAATTCTTTCAACTTTTGTTTGCTAGAAAAAGGACTCAGTCGCTGTAAGATCAGGGTATAGTGGCCTGAATATATATTTTTTTTTTCACCTCATGAAATGAGGTTCTTTTCGTGACGGAGAAAGTGCAAAGCATAGCTGGTTTGCTCGCACCATGATCATTAGGACGACGGAAATCGCCTACCCCGGCATTCAGAAGTTGGGGGGGGGGGGGGGGGGGAGGGGGGGGACGTGCAATCATGGGAAATCAGTGAACACACAGCAAAAGAACATCCGCACTTTTTAATTGCAGCAGCAGGTACATATAGTATGATGAGGTAGCTCAAAAATAATAAAGAATAATATGCCTTTGCCCGTGCCACTAAGTATAACGGACTTAAGAAAAAGAGGGGGCTGTCTGTCGACCTTGAAGCAGCGGGTACAGGTGTTCCGTGAGCACACAGCCACAGCTTCCTTTTTCCTTCCCATCAAGTTCCTCAATATATTGCGCGAACTAATACGCACCGCCTCTAGAATTTTGACGAGGTGCACAGAATGTCTTCCTGAATACAAAATGCGTCTCGCCTTAGAGATAACAAAAACACACAAAAGACCGTAAAAACCGGATGCCTAGAAATTCCTACACGCAGGCGTGCAATTTAATCAGGATCGTCGTCGCCGTGATAGCAAGCGGCCCGTTGGTCTAGGGGTATGATTCTCGCTTTGGGTGCGAGAGGTCCCGGGTTCAAATCCCGGACGGGCCCAAGTGCTTTTTGGAACTTTCGTATTCTCCAAATCTAGCATCACGTACCCTAGATTACTCGACTTGTGGGCACACAGCACCTAAGGCTTGTTATTCACGCGTCTGAGCAAGCATGTACCCTGACCAATTATAGAGCTTGAGGGCAACTTCCTCTATAGTTTTCTTCCATAACCATAAATTTAAACTGCTCTAGGAAACAGTTCAAGTTATTTTTTACTTTGACGTCTTCCATAACTGCACCTAGTAACATATTGGATATTTACTCCTAATTCGCAATTAACAAAATATTAATAATTAGTTGTATGCTATTAGTACAGTGCAATTACACTGGACGCAAGTTATTCAGCAATGCTTGACTTCAAGGTGTAACATAATATTTATTATTTGATCACAATTAAGAAATTAACGATAAATAAATATAACTTACAACTAGACCACTTAAGTTACACTCGACATAAGCTATGTAGTAACACATGACTTGAAGCTGGTGATGCATAGTGCTCGATATTTATTTGCTGCTAACAAAACAGCAATAATGAATTAAAATATAAAACTAATCCACTGGAATTATAATGGCCAACACCTATCTAACGATGCATAACTTGAGGCTCTAGCAAAAAGGTTTATATTTAATTACGACTAACAAATCAGCGATAGTTCTACACTTAGACAACCGCAGTTATATGCACCATAAGCCAAATATATGCGGTTTTAAGCTGTAGCATAAAGTAGATTATATCATAATTAACAAATTAGCGCTAATTATTACAAACTCACTATAGAGCCCTGCAATTTTACTCATTACAAGCTACCCAGTGGTATACAACTTGAGGGTGTAGCATTATGCTTAATTTTTAATTGCAGTTAAGAATTTCGCGATAAATAACACCTACAGCGAGTTTATTTATGGCATAAGTTATCTAATGATATATGACTTGGTGGTGTAGTATATGACTTAGTGGTGTAGCATATTGCACAATATTTAATTACCTTTAAAATCATCGAAAACTAGTGAAAAGCTAGATTAGTTCCGCGAACTTATACTCGAGATAAGCTATTCAGCGATATATGACTATCTGTCGCATAATGTAACGGGCCGCAAAGCCGATGAAGTCCTATGCGCAGGGTAAGAAGTCAGTGGTGCGAGCGGAGAGCATGATACGACTGACTGCTGACACAGTGCCCCTGACGTCCCGTTTTCCACGAAGACCTTCAGCGTAACAACTTGGCGGAGGCTTGCAGGGTACAACCGACCTCGTCAGCAGCGGCTCTACCACTTGGACCTCGCCGCAGTCGACGCCTTGCCGGTTTGCCACCTTCCATTATTCCTGAAATGGCCTTGGACGGAGGCGCCGCGCCCAGGTCATCATCGAGCACCTTCTGGCCGCATTACTGCCGGTGAGGATGTGGACGAATGGCTGACGCACTACCAACGCATCAGATATGTCCCATTCAACAGCCATCTACGTATCCACTGCCTCAGCATCAGCCACTGTCTCTCGACGCAGCGGACTATGATGTGTACCAGATGCTCCACCAGTCCCGACACTACCTAAATTGACATACCCCGCGATCGCACCACGAAACACATGTGCGCTCTAACGAGCCGCCGTCAGTCAACTTCGAGGAGAACATGACATCAAATGCCTTCCATATGGGTCCTGACAGCATTGATGCCTTCCCGAGGCGGACTTTTTGTCCGTCCGTCCTCGGTTTGCTACCGGTGTGGCAATCCTGACCACATCTCGCGGATTTGCAATCGTCGACGCTCACCTCGCTACGGTACCATCACCTATACTGCGGAGCCAGGCTTACGTATCTTTCCCATCGTCCCAGCAGCAGTATCTTTCCCATCGTCCGCCTTTCCACTCACCTGATACACCGAACCATTCCTAGGCCAGCACGAGGACCCCTCCCCCGGAATCGGATCGCAACATGACTCCTCCTCCTCCAGCGTTTCGCACACGCCGGTCTCCATCGCCATGTCGGCGCTCACACCCCAACCGGAAAAATAGTCAGCGCGACCGATGGAAGTGAGGTCGCTGAAAGTCTGCTGTATACCAACGTACCTCCGCATGTTTTAAAGCTCAAAAACAATGTTAAACAAAACAATGTGGATGGTGTAGTCACATCGGCTCTTGCGGATACCGGTGCAACTGTTTCGATAATGTGTTTAGGATTTAAACTTTGCTCGTAAAGTGATGTTTCAGTGTTCCCCATACGTCCACATTCTGCGGAGTAAGCGGCGAATCGTTGCAGCCTTTGGGAGTGTGTAGTGTAGAAGTCGAACTGGGCGGACCAGTTTTTTTTTTTTTTCAAACAAAATTTATTGTTATTGCCCGTTCCACCCATGATGTGATTTTAGGCTGCGACTTTTTGAAAATGTGTGGCTCTACCGTAGAGTGTGGAAGTGGGGCTTTTTATTTCAAGCAGACACTTGTGCCTAATTAATGTCTTAGAAAGTTCGTACGATGCGAGAACTGTGTTTAGCGTCTCTGAAGACACAGTCATACCATCGTGGACTGCAGTGTGCGTCCAAGTTCACCTGTCGCCTCTCGGTGATGACGCCTTTGAAGCTCTAGTAGAGGTTATTTATTCGGCGTGTGTTAAGAGGAATATACTTGTGCCTCATTGTTTGATTTCTGTGGTGAACAGTCGTGCGGGGTGTGGGCAATGAACTGCTCCCTTAGCCCGCTGTTCTACCAGCTGGATCGAAGCTTGCCTCCTGTGGACATAATAGGCCCTCCGCTATGGCCTCAGTCGGAGTCGCTTGAACCGAACCTCTTCCGCCTTCGTCACCAGAATCGACAATAGCGCGCATGGTGGGCACGAATCTCAATAGTACTCAACGCCAGGACCTGGTGGACCTCCTGCTCAAACACTCATCTTTTTTTTTTACTTCGCCCATCCTTCAGGACCGGCTTCTTTTCCTGATTCTCGCATTCGCCACATGATCTACAACGGTTCTTCCTGCCGCTTCGCCAGAAGCCTTATCGAGTATCAGCATCCGGGCGCAACATAATCAATGAACAAGTCCGAGACATGCTACACAAGGGGGTCATTCAGGAGTCTTGCAGGCTTAGGCCGGCTGCTGTAATGGTGTGCAAGAAGGATGGTACGTGGCGGTTCTGCACGGATTATCGACGTCTGGACGCCATCATACGCCAAGAAAGACGTGTATCCGCTTCCTCGCATAGATGACGCCATAGATTGCCTTTCTGTTGCCTCTCACTTTTCTTGCGTCGATTTAAGATCCGGCTACTGGCAGATTCCTGTACACTCTGATGATAAGAAAGAAACGGCATTTGTCACGCCAGACAGACTTTTTGAATTGAATGTTACGCCCTTCGGGCTTCGAAACGCGTCTGTAACTTTAAAGGTTTATGGACACGGTACTGCGTGGCTTAAATTGGGACATTTGTATATGTTACCTAGATGATGTAGTTCTTTTTGGAACGATTTTCAGTGAACACAACAAACGCCTAGCTGTTGTCCTGGGCTGTTTACGTAACACCGACCTTATTCTTAATTCCAAGAAGTGCCGGTTTAGCAAACGGCAGGCAGTGGCGCTCGGACATCTTGTTGTTGAACACGGAGTGCGACCTGATCCCCAGAAAACGGCAGCTGTCGAATCGTTTCAGCCACCTCAGACTGTCAAAGCGCTTCGCAGCTTTTTGGGGTTATGCTCTTATTTCCGTCGTTTTATACACCGCTTTGCTGATATCGCCGCCCCGCTTACGAGTCTGGTGCACAAAGGCGCTTCTTTCGAATGGACCTCCGAATGTGAAGCCTCCTTTCGATAGCTCAAGTTTCTGTTGACGTCGCACCCTGTTCTATACCACTGCGATCCTGCTGCGTCAACAGAAGTTCACACGAATGCGAGTGGTGTTGGCATTGGGGCTGTTCTGATTCAGCGCTGCAATGTACAAGAACATATGTTATTGCATACGCAAGCCGTACTTTAAACAAGCCCGAGCAGAACTATACGATCACTGAGCAGGAATGTCTAGCAGTGGTCTTTGGCTTTGGTCGTACTTACACGGCCTCCCGTTCAGCATTGTAACCTACCACTCGCTCTGCTGGCTTGTCAACCTTCGGGATCCCAATGGCCGTCTCGCGCGATGGGCCCTTTGCCTCCAGGAGTATGCCTTCGAGGTGGTGTATAAGACTAGCCGACGCCACGTCAACGCAGACTGTCTATCACGTCTTGCCCTAGCCACCACTGAGTGTGACGCTGACAACTTCGATAATTACATATCTGTTGCGGTTGCAGAGTTTCTGGACCTTCAACTGTTTAAATCAAAACAGCAAAAAGATCCGGGCCTCACGCTTCTCTACAAAGCCCCGCAGACCCGTCGATGTACCAGCCGTTTTTGTGTGCACGATGGTATCCTGTGGAAGAAGAACGATTCTTAAGTGGACCCACGTTAACTACTTGCAGTTCCCCAAAGCCTATGTTCGTTTGTTTTGCGCGCATTGCACGACGATCCCACGTCTGGTCATCTCGGATCAGCTCGGACGCTCCGCCGTACCTAAGAACTATTTTATTGGCCTAAAATGCGATCGAGCACTGAGAGATATGTGGCCAGTTGCACACAATGTTAGCGTCACAAACCCCGTACACTTGCTCCCGCTGGGGTGTTGCACCATCTGCCTCCTCCCAGAGTGCCCTTTGAACAAGTTGGCATTGACCTGTTGGATCCATTTCCAAAGTCTTGCTTTGGCAACCGCTGTATTGTCGTTTGCGCCGAATATGTTACTCGGTTCTGAGAAACGGTGGCTATTTCATCACCTATTGCTAATAAAGTCTCGATGTTTCTGCTCCGCTCAGCGATCTTACGCCATAGACCACCGCGGGTGATAATAAGTGTCCAAAGCCGTCAGTTCACGGCTGATGTTGTCGAGGAGCTCCTCGGTCTATGTGCAACGAATTTTCGCTACTCTACACCATATCACCCGCAGACGAACTGTTTGACAAACCGCAGAAATAGGACGTTGACAAATATGTTTTCAATGTACATGGCCGCGGATCACAAGAACTGGGACACCATCCTTTCTTTCTTCTGTGGAAAGGGGGAAAAAAAAAAGGAAACACCAGCATTCGTGGCACAGTTCAGTGCCCTTCACGTGTCGCGATATTCCATTGCAAACGAACTTAACTATACTGACAATTACCTCGAGTTTTTCTAGCCCACCTTGTTAGGCTTCCAACGAGTCTAACGCTTCACGTTTGCCTACTGCTCAAATAGGGCGTTAACCATGCGTAACTTAGCCTCAACGGACACGCGGGGCTGCAGAGAACGGACGCCCTGCCGTCACGAGCTTTGGGTTAACACAGGGGCGTGCGCATTCGGTTCATCTTTTGTTTAACCTCTGAACACAATCGAACGAAGGAAGGCGCCTATAATGGTGTTGCCTCGCTTTGAGCAACACGCTTCTAACTGCAGTAATACTGCCTGTCCTTGTCTTTACTCTCTCGTTGTCGTTCTCCGTCGCAGCGCTCGTAATTTGCTTCTAACTGAGGCATTATAACGGTAAATAAGCGAGTCAAGAGCAAAATAATGTCCGTGTGAACAAACAGCTCCAACGAGCATTAGGAGTAGCGATGACCTGAATACATTCAGTACAACACAAAGATGACTTACTCAATTCGCATGCCTCGTGTATTGCGCTAGAAAGGAGGAATCGCAACTATAACATAAAAGTCAGTCTATAGAAAGCAAATGCGTCGAACGATATATATTACGCGAAAAAATGCCCCCAGCTGCCTCTAAATTCTGACCAGCCGTACGACCGGCCATCATGAATACAAATGCGTATCGAGGCTTAGATAAAACAAAAATAATGATAAACCTAAAAAACCGGATCCCGACGCGTTTATATACGCAAGCGCGCCCTTGTGTCCGCGCGCGTTGTTCGCTCATCTGTGCGGCCCGTTGGTCTAGGGGTATGATTCTCGCTTTGGGTGCGAGAGGTCCCGGGTTCAAATCCCGGACGGGCCCGTCTTATGTTTTGGAAGTTCTTTTCTTAAGCAGAAGCATGTGATTCATTGTTACCATGGGATTCACTGTGAGCACACTGCAGCAGTTTCTGACACGTCCGCGGTCTTACGAATCATGATCGCATAAAGGAAAGCTTCACCTACAGTGTGATTTTTATTAAAAATGGACCCTGTGCATGGTTTTTAACAATACATTTTGTTCTGAAAGCACTGTGATTGCTACCCATGATCACATGATCAATTTCGGAAGCCAGAATTTTTAAATTTCAATACTTAAGCTGCGGCGGAGCATCGAAAGCTGACGCGTCATTTGCACTGGCGCCTTATCAATTACGCTGCCTGGGGTACACTATCATATATGCATTATCAAGCACTATCAATGATTTCTCGATCACTGTGAGACGCGCATGCGATGTCTGCATCAGCGATGTTGGCACCTAGTCAAATAACGTTTCATTGGGAGCAATTTGTATCTCGCTATCATCAGCAGCACACACGTTTGATAGCAAACGTTAAAAGCGCGTACGTTGTTCTTTTTTGACTATCTGCGTCGATGCTTGCTCGACGGCAGAAACATATAATCTTTAAAAAATTGAGTTTAAAAATTAAAGATGTTTTTTTTTTTTTTTTTCACCATGGTATTGAAACTCATGACGCCTAGACCGAAAACGATTCTGACATGACCATACTGAAGTCAATGGACATAGAGTATAACCCCCGAAATCCGCGCCAAATGCAGATTGGTGCCACCGTAATCTGCTTGTACAAACGACCGACACTGACGACTACTGAGCTTCATTTCTTTGCTCTTCCTCATCCATAATAGCTTTTGTTTCCAGTGAAAGTAGTCGTCTTGTCTTCGGAACGCTGTAATGTATCGATACGGGCCAGCTTAAATTCATCCGCGGTATCCCCTTTTAACGATGGGGTAGCCAACGCAACGGCCAATCCGGGCCGTCTTTGTAGCTGTCAGCTGCAGTGTTTCCGGCCGATGAATACATAGCTATTCCTCGTGCGCACCACGCAATGCTTGCAAGATGGTCATGAGGCTAGTTTGCGTTCACTGAGAAGAAATGCTCTACGTCCTGATTGGTTTGGTTTGGTAAAACTTTATTTCCCACAGTAGGGGTCCTGGAGGACACTCGGCTAGGCGCCAGGTGTAGAGGGCAGCTCCCACGTCGGCACAGAGGGCCCGAAGCTCTCCGCCGCCGCGCGGGCCTCCTGGACAGCCCGGAGCTGATCATGTAGTGAAGCACTTTTTAACACTTTGTCCCAACGTTCCTTGTTCTTGGCGTATAGGCGTCGCTCGATGCACAACCTCACAGCATATGGTTTAAGTCTACACGGTCACTGCACCGTTCACACACATGTTGTCCGTCGTAGTCTGGGTCGATGTGCTTCATGCGCCGAGGGTTGGGGTATGAGTTCGTTTGGAGCAAGCGTAACGTGACTGATTGGCTGCGGGTTAATTTCTTATCCGGGAGGGGAAATGCTCGTCTGCCTAGATAAAAGTGCTTAGTGAGCTCGTTGTACGTGAATAATTGATCTCTGTACTCGATATGTGGAGTAGCAGGGGAAACCGGAGGGACGCGGTCGATGAGTCCTCGCGCCGCCTCGTGTGCGATCTCATTGAGATTCCGCAGGCCGCCCCCTAAGCTGCCCATGTTTGCCGCGAACCATACGATGGAGTGATCGGTGATGTTACTTCCGCCTAAGATCCGTAGCGTCGTCTTGTCTATCCCGCCCTTGGCGAAAGCTCGAGTGGCTGCTCTAGAGTCGATGTATACAGTTGTGAAGTTCGAGTCTTTTAGAGCTAGTGCTATCGCTGCTTGTTCAGCTACCTCTGGCTTCTTGGTGTAAAGTGTGAGTGAGTTGCGCGTAAGCCCGTGTCCGTCGAATACTGCTACCGAGTAGGCATGCTTTCCCGGTATGTACGCTGCATCCACGAAAGCTGTCTGGTTGGGGAACTGTGCCGCGTCCGCAGCGAGGGCTTTGGCGCGGGCGAGCCTTCTTCCTTGATTGTGGATCGGGTGTACGTTTCTTGGGAAGGGGGACACTTTGATTGCTTCTCGCACGACTTTAGGTAACTGCAGGACGTTGTCCTTTTCTACTATGGTGTTCAGGCCGAGCTTAACGAGAATCTCTCTGCCCGCTTTGGTGCTTGATAGGCGTGCAATCTGTGCCGTGTGCTGTGCCTCGATGATTTCGGCAAGGGTATTGTGCACTCCTAGCTGTAAGAGTAGTTCAGTGGAGGCATTATCGGGGAGCCCCAACGCTGTCTTGAAAGCTCGGCGTATGTGTATTTCAAGCCTTCTCTGATGTTCCTTTTTCCAATTGAGCATTGCAGCCACGTCCCGATAATGCGGCGTGGTTCTAACGAGAAAGATTGCTCGAGCTCTGACTGGGTATTTCTGAATTAAATGTGCTTCTACGAGCCAAAATTCACCAGTGATGATCAGCGCGAGAGCAGATTCACTGTGAACTCTGATGCTATTTGCAAAGTGAATTTCCTCAAATTCATTTCGCAAAAAGAAAGAAAAAAGGAGAAGGGTTCAACGCTGCTGAACCAAATATGGAGCGAAAACATTAGCTGCGGGTGACCGAGCGTTCTTCTTCTTCTTCGTTGCCGTCTTCTTCTTCTTCTCCTTCTTCTTTTTCGTCGTCGTACTATTCTTCGTCTTCTTCTTCTTCGTCTTCTTCTTCTCCGTCGTCTTCTCCTTCTTCGTCGTCGTCTTCTTCTTCGTCGACTCCTTCGCGGCTATTCAAGGTCATTCCTGACTGCGGCCACGGACTACGCGACGAGCCGAACCTGGTGTAGTATTGCTTTCGCAATAAGAGGAAAGATGGAAGACGAAGTGCTATCCCAGCGGGAACATAGAATGTATATATGTAGCTGCCGCTTAGATATTAGATTTTTTTTTTTATAATTGAGCGCCTAAATTGTACTCAACGGTGACTTCAGCCCATGCGAGCCCCAAGCTAGATCATGGCACCTATTTCGGAAGCGCATCGCAAGTTTCACTTACGGTACGTCCCTTCTGTTACGTCCGTTTAGCTGCGATGACGTAAACATCTACTACGTGTGAATGTGAGACCAATGAGAATATTCATTATGGGCCTAACGTTACTGGCCAACCTTGAACCGAGGTCGGCGGAGTTGGAGGCCGGTTGGTGTACACCGACTCGATCGGCTAGATTTTCCAGAAGCGGTGGTAGCGCTATTGGTACCGCTCCCCCTGTCATCCCTTCCCTCTACTTCCCAGGGGAGATCACGGGGGATCTCCCCGGGCCCGCTCCCGGCTGTGGGCCGCTGCGTAGAGATTCCCGCATTTTTTTGGAACCTTCGGGTTCTTTCGCCTACGGGTGCAAACACAGACCAAGCTTGTCCTTCGGGACCAATTCTTTTATATTCGATTGGATTAAGCCTGTTATACCTAGAGTGACACGTTCAGAGGCATTATTTTATTCTCTTTTTGGTTGCCTCACCATATTTGATGATGATGATGATGTCCTTTCTTCCTAAGCCCGTTATACCTAGTGTCACGGGCAGAGGCACATTATTTTATGTTTTTTTTTTTGGGGGGGGGGGGGGGGGGTAGCCTCACCATAATATATGTCCTTTCTTCCTAGCCCGTCATACTTTGTGGCACGGGCAGAGGCTCTTTATTTTTCTTTCCTTTTGCATGCCTCAGCATAATATATGTCCTTTCTTCCTAAGCCCGTCATACACAGTGGCACGGGCAGAGGCTCTTTATTTTTCTTTACTTTTGCATGCCTCAGCATAGAATATATATATCCTTTCTTCCTATCGCTCCCCTCTATACTTCCCCTCGCTATCCTCTCCCTATCCCCTTTTCTTTCCCGCCGGCCACCGCTCAAGTGCTTCAGTTTTTTTAGATAGCAGTTGTCGCGGCCGGCAATACTCTTTTCCTTCTTTTTGATTATTTAAAAAAAAATGAACCACTACCACCTCCACCACCTATTGGTACCGAGTATTTGGAAGCACAGAACGAAGGGGACTATTTACAAAAAGCAGCGCGAAAAGCTGCCAGCTAGACGGTGGAGAAGTGAGGCATGAGAACATGAACCGGCTCTGCTTGCGAGGTCACGTCGTAAATACCACTCACGGCTAAAGGCAACGGGTATTCGCCTAGCAAGCCAGCGCCACCGTGCGAGCAGCGGAGAGAGTATACACTGCAGGATCGCTCCGGCGCAGTCGGCGTAGCAGACCGTGTAGCATAGCGCGAAATCGAAGGCATCACAAAATAAATAGGTCGACTAAATGTATCTTTCGACAGCGATTTACGCTTTGGATGGTTTAATTCTCAGTGGTTGTTTTTTTAATTTGCTAAGACAATTCAAATGCGAGGCGCGCTTTTTTGAAGCAGGATGTGTGTAAGTAAAGGAGGCGATGTCCGGCTCCTTTGGAAAAAGGAAATTTCACGCCTCCGACGACCAACGCGCAGCCGCACTTCCTCTTAATAAACGCTAGCATTAGATTAGCTTGCAGTTCTGTCTGTTTTTAGGGAGTGTTTGCGCATGGCTAGCACATCCAGCGCCACAACGCGTGTCAGTTGTTATAGTGTGGCGACACGGGATAATTTCAATAGAGAGATTTAGCTTACCGTGATCCGCGATCCGCCACCGTGATCAGCTGCCGTGCGTGGGCGGGGCGCACAAGCTGACTGGTCCCGACGCGGCCGGTCTATGTGCTGACATCAAGTATGTGGCGCCATCTATCGGCGTCAAAGAGATCTGGGCATGCGCAGTGGAACGCGCGGTTGCGGGTCACGGTAAGCTAAAACTCTCTAATGGCTCAACGATGCGGCACCCGAACTTCCTGTGCACAGAAATCTGTCAGAATTTTAAACAGCGATTTCGGCTAAAACATGTCCCTGAATGCAACATAAACTGTGTCTGTGCAAAGTCGGAAGCCCTTTGATGGCGCCATTGAGAAAAACGAATAATTTTGCGCCGCGTACCTAACCGCATAGGCTGCGTTGCCACCGTGTATTTATAATATTTATAGCATGACAATTCTAGAACTTTGTGACAACGCCCCAATACTCCCGACGTCCTGACGCTGAGTGCAGGACAGCAAGAACAACAAAGAATGGTACGATTTTAACGCACGGCTGGTTCACACTGGGCGACTCGCGGAGGTCGCGCGACACTATTCGTCACGGAGGGGGCGATTAGTCACGGAGGGGGAGACCCGAACGAGTCGCCAGCGACCCCGTTTGAGGTAGATGTCGCTCGCTGACCGATGTCTTGTGACGCGACTTCAAGTCGCAGAACTCGTCAGCCAACCCGCGACGCTTCTGCCTTCTTCCTTGGGCGGGAAAATTCAACTGTGCATGCGCGCGTGTGCACGAATTACTGCTTCCGCAGTTGTTGGGCACACATGTTAAGGATCACTGCGAGAGTGAAGCGTACTAATTCGCGTTTGTACTCGTACTCTTTATCATGTGCTCGACGCTCCGGCATGAGGGGATTTCGTGATTTGCTAATGCGCGAGACCGCAAACAACAGCGCGCATACCACCGCCGCTTCCGTCTTCGTCGAACTAGAGCGCTTTTGACTGTCGAAACAGCCCTAAAGATGGGCATAACCGTAAGATCTACTTCCTCGCTGATAATTGCACATATTCATACCCGAAATGAGTCTGAATTGATCTACCACTAGCGCGGTAGCAGAGGCCGTAAAGGCGCGAAAGTCGGCTCTTCGTATCTCGTTCGGCGAAGGGATTGTCGGGAAGCGAGTCGCATGCCGGTGTGAACACTCGGTGTCGATCGGCGCTTGTCGCCGGTCTCCCGAGGACCTCCGTGACGAATTGAGCCGCGCGACCTCCGCGAGTCACCAGTGTGAACTAATCGAGAAGCACGCGGGCGAAAGCTTGTCTGTCTCCGGCAAAAGCGTGTCTCCTGCTCGACTGCCCGGCACTCCAAACCAGGGACCCTCCCTTCCTCTTTTTCCCGCCAGCGTGCTCCCTCTCCCCCGTCACCACGGCTCCCATAATCCCTTTTAGCGAGGAAGTCTCCGGTCCACCTGCAGCGCCGCGCATCTTTCTTTCTCAAGCGGCCAGCTCAACAAGGGGGTTTTGCCACTGCCCCTTTCGCGGGAAGTGGTCCCACTCTGGAAGCCGCGTCCCTTTGTCATCGTCCGCCGCTTCTTTGCGGAAGACGGAGTACGTGGAGAGGGCATGTTAGCCTGGGCGACGTGCACCTCGAACCACAACAGCGGTTGAGGCCGTAATGAGCTGCGTGATCAGCGGGCTGTTGAACTGGGCGTTGAACGTTAGCCCGAAGGTCGCAGCGAAGGGAAGTGGGTACAGTGACCCCTTTTCAACCACTGTCGAGTCGTCACAAATGCAGCAAATAGTCTTCCCCGCGTGCCGTTGTTTTCTGAAATCCGCATATATATATTTGCTATCGAATGGAAACGTACTGCGGCAGGCACAACAGATGTATTTGTGAGGGTAGACGGAGAACAACGTTAGAAATTCTGAACTTTTTTTTTTTTTTGCGTTCTAGAAAGTTGTATAATTATGTATCGATCACCTATCAATTGGACGAGTGTCGGTTTTATAACACGTAGGATGGCCATCTTCATTTGCGTTCGCAATGAGAACAAAATACTTGCCCTCTATTCTCGACTGACGTTTGGGGAGGAAATTTAGATCGATGTTGCACACAATTGCTGCTTTCATAGCATACATCCCACGGTAACCGACATGCGCTGTAACGTTTACCGCGAGACAGCCTCAATCAAGTGACTATAAATACAGTTGTCAAACAGGATTTATGAAGAAATGATATATGTTCGCGCCTGCAGAGTCGGCAACGCAACGATTTTGTGTTTAAAATCAGATGTCTTTGCTAACTGAGAACGCAGCAGCTAGCATCCTCCTTCCGCGCTTGTGCTCTTCGCCGCGAGCAGCGCTCCTGTCGATGCCGGAGTTGCGTTCGCCCGTTGCATTCTTTTGGCTGCTGGCTACCATTCTGGCGAAAAACTGAGAATTTTTGGGATAAGTAAGGCTTCATGTCCGGCCCTCGGTTCATTGCGGTTTCTGTGGCATGTTCGCTTGGAATGGCTTAGAGTGAACACTAACGTTCTTCATGATTAAGTGAAACCTAGAAACGAATAAATAGTGCTGAAGCCACGCTGTACGAAGAAATAGAGGTACAACCCCAGAATTTTAAACGGCTGTATACAGGAGGTCTTCATGAATACAAAGATGGATCTCGGCATAGTGATCAAAAAAGGAAGATATCGAAACCCGATTTACATGAATTACGCAAGTGCGTCGATCTACGAGTGCGGTGCAATGATGGTCTAACACCGCATCCCAACAATCCAGGAACACGTGCTCAACTGTTTCAGGTTTCCTACATAGTAGACAGTTTGAGCCCCAAGGTACAAAAAGGCCCTTTTCTTCCATCCATGTTTTTACTGGGAGGGTTCCTGTATGTAATTTAAAAAAGAATGTTTTTACGCCCGGTGCAACAGTCATGTTTTTAACTCGCTTGAGCACGTCTTTCCCTGGGCCTTCACAGTATAAGGTTCTGTACAATGGAGCTGGGAACAATTGTGAAATAAGATCCTTGTACAGCCGCTTAGGTGGTACCGTCGCTAAATAGTCTACAGAGTACCGCACGCGCAAAAACCTGAACGACCACACCACTTCTCGCAGGAAGCGTGACACAGTGCATCCCCGAGCAGAGCATGAAGAGACTATAAACTCTGGAATTGCACTAGATAGCATGATTTGCATAAAGGTTACTGGTGCCATTGACGCCACGTCGAATTCGGTACTTGACAACTGTTAATGATGATTTTCAGTATGACCTCATCATGCTATTGGGCCTTCACAGTATTTGGAGGAGTAGGATGGCTTATAGACACTGTGATGTCGATGCACGATCTGTATGTGATTATTTTGTTGAACAAGTGTAGAAACTAAAAGAAATTTTGAAGCAGCAAGAAGCTGCGGAGGAGGTTTTGAGTCTGATGGGAGAACTTGTGGTAATGAAAGTCCATTAGACACGGTTGTCAGCCAAGGGGCATGGCAACCACGATCTTTTACTGATGTATTTGTACCAATTCATGCAATAAAGAACAAAAAAGCGGCCCGTTGGTCTAGGGGTATGATTTTCACTTTGGGTGCGAGAGGTCCCGGGTTCAAATCCCGGACGGGCCCGTTTCATTTTTGGAGCATTCCTTTTTCACAGGGAGAGCAAATACATAGACAGCTCCTGGCCTCTAACCTTTTGCATATGGAACTCTAACCTTTTGAATGCAAACATTTTGGTTGAGTCGCTTTTTTGTTCAGTACATTTGAAATCGGTACGTGACGCGTCCGAGTGCACACGAATTGTGGCAGCCTGTCTAGGCTGTGGCGACAACTCCATTCAATTCTTTGTCCTTAGCGAAAATCTATTCTTTGTCCTTAGGACAATCGCGTATGGCTATGTTAGCTTTCGGCCCCAGAGCCGAACTCGTTGTGTAAATGCCTGTAAATAGTGTATAAAGCTTTTTCGTCATCTCACCAGCGCCGACTCGGATTCATCGCTACCGCCCAGGGAGCTGACAACCCTCGTTCACGAAACGGGTGACGAGGGCTACGCAACCAACTCCTTGGCACAACCTTGTTGACGGTGGGATACTGTGTGATAACCCCACCGGCACAACAGTACGCTCTCTGCACAGTGCCGGTAAATCTACTCTGCGCGAGATGCGATGGGTCGCGGGCGTGACTATGTTATCGGCATTTGTTCTGGTGAATAAACCCGACTTACCGATATATATAAGAAACGTGAGCACTCGTAGCACAGTTCGGTGCCCTTGACGTATCGCGATACACCATCGCACGCGACCTGAATCACTGACAATTAACTCCCTTTGGTTTTCTGACTCCCTCTGTTATTTTCATGTTTAACATCTTGCATTTTTCTGTTGCTCAGTCAGAGCGCTGACCAAGTGCACTTCAGTCACAACAGACATCCTGGAACTCCAGAGAATGGACCACCTGCCGTCATGCGCATTTGGTTAAGAAAGAGATGAGTACATTCGGTTCAACCTGGCCGACCACGCCGCAGCAAAGCACACTCGGGTCTTCGTGGTGGTCATCTTCCCTAGAGGCACAGAGCAGGAGGTTCATATGTCGTTCGAGAGGGACCGCAACTGGCAGTAAATGTAGTCAGAGCCAGTCCTCATCGAGGATACAGAAAAATTCAAGCGCTGACCAACTGCACTGCAGTTTTGAGGTGCCTTATCGGTCCACCAAGAATACGAACCACAACGCACGATATAACCCAAACAAGCGCACCTCTACAGACAGACTTCGGGACCACCGTTACAATACGCTGGATCCCCGGACAGGCGAGGTACGGGCTTACGAGCGATGCTTCACATATACACAGCGCCAATTGCAGGGATCTGACGGCGCCCATCACGTTTTCCAAAGACACTGATGAGGAACGCTGACACCGGCGCTAAGAAAGAAGGAACTTCTCTCCAAGACTGTCAGATGCGATGATCCCATACCAACTGGTTTGCCACGAGGTGCTCGGGTGTTCCTAAACCGGGCACGTATCGAATACGCCTACACCAAAGACGTGATCGCCCGCTCACGCTGCCACAGGTGCGTAGGAAACCAAAGAGCACAAAACGATGAGTGACCCTCCTGAAGCTTCGCCACCTTTTATATGCTTCGCTTGAACACAGAACGAGACTCCATCAAATGTCACCTTGTGGGGGACTGCTCGGACACACATTCGGCAGCACCGCCCAACTTGCGATACGGACTTACGAGGAATGGATTCGGCCTTTCGGACGGCAGCGAGAGACACTAGATGGGTAGTGGTGGTTCGTGCGCCTGATGGCAATATTAGGCCACTATTGATCACTTTAAGTTCCCTACCTCTAATCCACTGCGACGTCAAGCCATTCACAAAATATAGCTGTTTCAATTGAATTTCCACGCAGGATCGCGGCGGCACATAGAGCCTGGAATGAAGGCTCGATTTAGAAGAAAGGGATAAATGCAATAAAAGGTTTTCCTTTTCTTTCTTCTTCTCCATGCATGCGATCGGACTAAGAAGGGCGCCTATAGGCCGGCCTTTCCCAGTCTTGAGCAAAGCGCTTCTGACTGACGCATTATCACTGGAGATAATTAAATCAGCCGAGAGCAAGATTATTTCCGCGTTATTGAATCGCTGCAGAACCTCTTATAAATAGAGATGCCACGAACACGTTCCGTGCAACGCAGAGATAACTTGCTTCCTTCTGTGTTGCGTCAGAACAGAGGAATTACAAGTAGAATATAAAAGTCCGTCTAAAGGGACTAAGGATGCCAAAATGATCGATATATTGCGCAAAATGGCACGCACTGGTTCTAAAGGTTTCACCAGCCGCACAGCCAGCCTTCATGAATACAAATATGTGTCGCAGCTCAGTTAAATTAAATATAAAAACAAACCAAAGCCGGATCCAGACATCCCTACACGTAAGCGCGCGCTTGTGCGTGCGCTCCTTACGTGCGCCTCCGTGCGGCCCGTTGGTCTAGGGGTATGATTCTCGCTTTGGGTGCGAGAGGTCCCGGGTTCAAATCCCGGACGGGCCCCGCCTTCATTTTAGGACTCCTAATTTCCAAAGCCGAAGCCATGCAATTGGAGCACATGATTCGCCGCAGTGAAGTTTAATTGCTGCACAGAGCACGTTTGTGACACGGCTGGTGCACGGATAATGACGGCTTAAAGGTCAGCTTCACCTACTACTTTTTGTTGAGAATAGGTATTACACACGGTTCTGACAGACTTTTTCTTCTGCCAGCAGTGCAGTTGAGACCCAAGTCATTTTTTGGAAAATCTGAGAAGGCAGTTAAAGCTGAGGCTTTAACTGCACCGGCGCCTTATCAAACTTTGCTTCAGGTACATTATCAAATGCGCCTTCTCCATCAAAGCTTTCTCAATCGTTGTGAGACTCGCGTCGTCTTCACCGGCGATACTGGTGCCTTTTCAAATACCGTGCCTTTGGAAGCAATTGAAGGCTCACTGTCATCACCAGCACAGATGTCTGCTTAAAGCGTCAAAACTGCTTATGTTGCTCTTTTTTATTTTTTTTTTTTTGCTATCGGTGTCAATGCTTGCTTGACGGCAGAAACATTCATTATTTAGGCAGTTTGGTTTAAAAATTATTCGTTCTCTCCCGCCATGTGATTAAAACTCATGATCGTCCATACCGAAAACGACTCTGACTTTATAATATTGAAGTGAATGGCTAAGCAGCGTAGCCTCCGCGATAATCACGTCACATGTATTTCATTTATTTGTTCGTTCTCAGTGACAATAGCTTCGTTTTGAGTGAAAGTTGCCTCCTTTGTCTTCAGAACACTGTTGTGTATCGATACGGTCAACCTTAAATTCATCCCGGGGATTGCATTTAAAGCTAGAGCAACCAACGCAACGGGAAATTACAGGCCGTCTTTGTACTTGCTATCGGCAGTGTTTCGGAACGAATTTACAGGAGTTTCTGTTGTGCCCCACGCAATGCTAGCAATGTTGTCATGCAGATGGTACGCGTTCACTTAGATACAGAAAGAGTTCAACATTCCGAACATACGGTGAGGGTCTGAAAGAACAACCTGTTTATAGTACAGTCTAAGCTCTGACAAGGTATTTCATTATTAAGTGTTCTTCTCCGAGCCAAAATTCTTCAAAGGCGGTCAGAGCGAGAGGGGATTCATGGTGAACTCTGGCGCTATTTTGCTCAATGCATTTCTTTTAATTTATTTGGTAAAAACAAAAAAAAAACAATTCGCTGTGGCATCCTCGCGGGAACATAGCATATATAGTTGCCACTGCTGTTGAGATATTGGGCGCAGCGATTTGGGAACGTTTGTCTTTGTTGGATATTCAGCGGGAAAACAAGAGCTCGCAGGGAGTCGTTGACGACTGCGGCACTTCCAGCAAGGAAAGCAGCTGGGGTATCGCACATGGCGCTCTCGCTTTTTCCGGTCATATATAACTGAGAAACCAAATTGTATAGTGGCCACTATAGTCGGATAAAACTCGTCCGCAATGAATGCAGCACATTTTATTCGTAATAGAAAACAGTCCGCTGTTAAAGGTTTTCTGGCTACCTAAATAAAAAGTGAACCACGAGGCCAATGATAAGCTAAAGAACTACGATGCATCTGCTTTGTTTGGTATAGTTAACTATTGATTTTGTTTACTCTTCAGCGGAGTAATACACCCGCCGCGCACCATTTTCCATAGTTAGCGACTGCCTTGTATAACGCCCGACCGGTGTTACACTCGCACGGTGACCGGCTTTAGCAGCGTCTCCCGATCCACCATCTTCGAGATCAGCAAGCCAGTACTGTCGTGCAGTGCATTTAGCATATTGCCGTGTTTGGGACTGCTTTTTTTTTTTTTGTACATACAATACTCATGCTCATGCGCAAACAACACAAATAAGGTAGAGAAAATAAAAGAAACGCAATTTTTTTTGTCTGCGGCTACACCCGGCTGTCCAGCCAACGGCGACATAACCCATGCCCGGGTAGCACATATATACTTATGGGACCAATATTGATGCTCTGTTGGCAATCTAGAGCTCTAGACAGGTACTGTGTACCGCGACACACTCCATTGTTAGTTCGATGGTTTGTGCTGGCTGGGCTGCGTACATTTTATGTAGTACAGTCTCCTCTCAAGAAAGAAGGGGTAAAAAAAGCTTCGCATTACAAAGCCCGTTATTTCGTCAACTCACGTAAAATCACGTTTGCGTGATTCCAAATCACGTAAACTTCAATCATAAATGTTGTTCGTCAGCCATAACTGCAAATGGAACTCATCAGTGGACGAAATTCTTGTCTTTTGGAGAATAGTATTGCGCACAAGCGATGTCCTTCGTCATGTCCATAATAGATGGTGCACAGTTTAGTCGCAAGTGGGTGCTTCACAGTCAGAGCATTTGTCCAGGGCTGATATCCTCTCACTTTGGCACTGGTATTGCATTGCAGGTGTAAGGGCTAATGCGACTCCCAGCCGGCTCAGAGAGACCTCCTCCACCCTTGATAGATTGGGGGAAAATGGTACATACTCGGGGGAACGAGAGCACGTGTACTCTGCTTGAGGAATGCTGAAAATGTTAAATACATCAGAGGTGGATCTGGTGTCAAAGAATCACGGAAAGGTTGTGGTACATCTGTTGCATAAGAAAGCAAATCTGCTGCGATGTTAGCCACATCTGTGTTGTCTCGGAGCCAATGAATGAGTATAATCCCTGCGTTGGGGGTGACAAGCCGCATGTACAGCCTGTGCAACCCTAAGGGTACCGCTGATTTTATTTCATACGCTTCAAAGCTTCTTGATAGTTGGGGAGACGAGCAGCATGTACAGCCTGTGCAACCCGAAGGGTACCGCTGATTTTATTTCATACGCTTCAAGGCTTCTTGATAGCTGGGGAGACGAGCAGCATGTACAGCCTGTGCAACCCGAAGAGTACCGCTGATTTTATTTCATACGCTTCAAGGCTTCTTGATAGTTGGGGGAGACGAGCAGCATGTACAGCCTGTGCAACCCGAAGGGTACCGCTGATTTTATTTCATACGCTTCAAGGCTTCCTGATAGTTGAGGGAGACAAGCGGCATGTACAGCCTGTGCAACCCGAAGGGTACCGCTGATTTTATTTCATACGCTTCAAGGCTTCTTGATAGTTGGGGGAGACGAGCAGCATGTACAGCCTGTGCAACCCGAAGGATACCGCTGATTTTATTTCATACGCTTCAAGGCTTCTTGATAGTTGGGGGAGACGAGCAGCATGTACAGCCTGTGCAACCCGAAGGGTACCGCTGATTTTATTTCATACGCTTCAAGGCTTCTTGATAGTTGAGGGAGACAAGCGGCATGTACAGCCTGTGCAACCCGAAGAGTACCGCTGATTTTATTTCATACGCTTCAAGGCTTCTTGATAGTTGGGGGAGACGAGCAGCATGTACAGCCTGTGCAACCCGAAGGGTACCGCTGATTTTATTTCATATGCTTCAAGGCTTCTTGATAGCTGGGGAGACGAGCAGCATGTACAGCCTGTGCAACCCGAAGAGTACCGCTGATTTTATTTCATACGCTTCAAGGCTTCTTGATAGTTGGGGGAGACGAGCAGCATGTACAGCCTGTGCAACCCGAAGGGTACCGCTGATTTTATTTCATACGCTTCAAGGCTTCATTATAGTTGGGGGAGACAAGCAGCATGTACAGCCTGTGCAACCCGAAGAGTACCGCTGATTTTATTTCATACGCTTCAAGGCTTCCTGATAGTTGAGGGAGACAAGCGGCATGTACAGCCTGTGCAACCCGAAGAGTACCGCTGATTTTATTTCATACGCTTCAAGGCTTCTTGATAGTTGGGGGAGACGAGCAGCATGTACAGCCTGTGCAACCCGAAGGGTACCGCTGATTTTATTTCATACGCTTCAAGGCTTCCTGATAGTTGGGGAGACGAGCAGCATGTACAGCCTGTGCAACCCGAAAAGTACCGCTGATTTTATTTCATACGCTTCAAGGCTTCTTGATAGTTGGGGGAGACGAGCAGCATGTACAGCCTGTGCAACCCGAAGGGTACCGCTGATTTTATTTCATACGCTTCAAAGCTTCTTGATAGTTGGGGGAGACGAGCAGCATGTACAGCCTGTGCAACCCGAAGAGTACCGCTGATTTTATTTCATACGCTTCAAGGCTTCTTGATAGTTGGGGGAGACGAGCAGCATGTACAGCCTGTGCAACCCGAAGGGTACCGCTGATTTTATTTCATACGCTTCAAAGCTTCTTGATAGTTGGGGAGACGAGCAGCATGTACAGCCTGTGCAACCCGAAGGGTACCGCTGATTTTATTTCATACGCTTCAAGGCTTCTTGATAGTTGGGGGAGACGAGCAGCATGTACAGCCTGTGCAACCCGAAGGGTACCGCTGATTTTATTTCATACGCTTCAAGGCTTCCTGATAGTTGAGGGAGACAAGCAACACTGTACAGCCTGTGCAACCCGAAGGGTACCGCTGATTTTATTTCATACGCTTCAAGGCTTCTTGATAGTTGGGGGAGACGAGCAGCATGTACAGCCTGTGCAACCCGAAGGGTACCGCTGATTTTATTTCATACGCTTCAAAGCTTCTTGATAGTTGGGGAGACGAGCAGCATGTACTGCCTGTGCAACCCGAAGGGTACCGCTGATTTTATTTCATACGCTTCAAGGCTTCCTGATAGTTGAGGGAGACAAGCGGCATGTACAGCCTGTGCAACCCGAAGAGTACCGCTGATTTTATTTCATACGCTTCAAAGCTTCTTGATAGTTGGGGAGACGAGCAGCATGTACAGCCTGTGCAACCCGAAGAGTACCGCTGATTTTATTTCATACGCTTCAAGGCTTCTTGATAGTTGGGGGAGACGAGCAGCATGTACAACCTGTGCAACCCGAAGGGTACCGCTGATTTTATTTCATACGCTTCAAGGCTTCTTGATAGTTGGGGGAGACGAGCAGCATGTACAGCCTGTGCAACCCGAAGGGTACCGCTGATTTTATTTCATACGCTTCAAGGCTTCTTGATAGTTGGGGGAGACGAGCAGCATGTACAGCCTGTGCAACCCGAACGGTACCGCTGATTTTATTTCATACGCTTCAAGGCTTCTTGATAGTTGGGGGAGACGAGCAGAATGTACAGCCTGTGCAACCCGAAGAGTACCGCTGATTTTATTTCATACGCTTCAAGGCTTCTTGATAGTTGGGGGAGACGAGCAGCATGTACAGCCTGTGCAACCCGAAGGGTACCGCTGATTTTATTTCATACGCTTCAAGGCTTCTTGATAGTTGAGGGAGACAAGCGGCATGTACAGCCTGTGCAACCCGAAGAGTACCGCTGATTTTATTTCATACGCTTCAAGGCTTCTTGATAGTTGGGGGAGACGAGCAGCATGTACAGCCTGTGCAACCCGAAGGGTACCGCTGATTTTATTTCATATGCTTCAAGGCTTCTTGATAGCTGGGGAGACGAGCAGCATGTACAGCCTGTGCAACCCGAAGAGTACCGCTGATTTTATTTCATACGCTTCAAGGCTTCTTGATAGTTGGGGGAGACGAGCAGCATGTACAGCCTGTGCAACCCGAAGGGTACCGCTGATTTTATTTCATACGCTTCAAGGCTTCATTATAGTTGGGGGAGAGAAGCAGCATGTACAGCCTGTGCAACCCGAAGAGTACCGCTGATTTTATTTCATACGCTTCAAGGCTTCCTGATAGCTGAGGGAGACAAGCGGCATGTACAGCCTGTGCAACCCGAAGAGTACCGCTGATTTTATTTCATACGCTTCAAGGCTTCTTGATAGTTGGGGGAGACGAGCAGCATGTACAGCCTGTGCAACCCGAAGGGTACCGCTGATTTTATTTCATACGCTTCAAGGCTTCTTGATAGTTGGGGGAGACGAGCAGCATGTACAGCCTGTGCAACCCGAAGGGTACCGCTGATTTTATTTCATATGCTTCAAGGCTTCTTGATAGCTGGGGAGACGAGCAGCATGTACAGCCTGTGCAACCCGAAGAGTACCGCTGATTTTATTTCATACGCTTCAAGGCTTCTTGATAGTTGGGAGAGACGAGCAGCATGTACAGCCTGTGCAACCCGAAGGGTACCGCTGATTTTATTTCATACGCTTCAAGGCTTCATTATAGTTGGGGGAGACAAGCAGCATGTACAGCCTGTGCAACCCGAAGAGTACCGCTGATTTTATTTCATACGCTTCAAGGCTTCCTGATAGTTGAGGGAGACAAGCGGCATGTACAGCCTGTGCAACCCGAAGAGTACCGCTGATTTTATTTCATACGCTTCAAGGCTTCTTGATAGTTGGGGGAGACGAGCAGCATGTACAGCCTGTGCAACCCGAAGGGTACCGCTGATTTTATTTCATACGCTTCAAGGCTTCCTGATAGTTGGGGAGACGAGCAGCATGTACAGCCTGTGCAACCCGAAAAGTACCGCTGATTTTATTTCATACGCTTCAAGGCTTCTTGATAGTTGGGGGAGACGAGCAGCATGTACAGCCTGTGCAACCCGAAGGGTACCGCTGATTTTATTTCATACGCTTCAAAGCTTCTTGATAGTTGGGGGAGACGAGCAGCATGTACAGCCTGTGCAACCCGAAGAGTACCGCTGATTTTATTTCATACGCTTCAAGGCTTCTTGATAGTTGGGGGAGACGAGCAGCATGTACAGCCTGTGCAACCCGAAGGGTACCGCTGATTTTATTTCATACGCTTCAAAGCTTCTTGATAGTTGGGGAGACGAGCAGCATGTACAGCCTGTGCAACCCGAAGGGTACCGCTGATTTTATTTCATACGCTTCAAGGCTTCTTGATAGTTGGGGGAGACGAGCAGCATGTACAGCCTGTGCAACCCGAAGGGTACCGCTGATTTTATTTCATACGCTTCAAGGCTTCCTGATAGTTGAGGGAGACAAGCAACACTGTACAGCCTGTGCAACCCGAAGAGTACCGCTGATTTTATTTCATACGCTTCAAGGCTTCTTGATAGTTGGGGGAGACGAGCAGCATGTACAGCCTGTGCAACCCGAAGGGTACCGCTGATTTTATTTCATACGCTTCAAGGCTTCCTGATAGTTGGGGAGACGAGCAGCATGTACAGCCTGTGCAACCCGAAAAGTACCGCTGATTTTATTTCATACGCTTCAAGGCTTCTTGATAGTTGGGGGAGACGAGCAGCATGTACAGCCTGTGCAACCCGAAGGGTACCGCTGATTTTATTTCATACGCTTCAAAGCTTCTTGATAGTTGGGGGAGACGAGCAGCATGTACAGCCTGTGCAACCCGAAGAGTACCGCTGATTTTATTTCATACGCTTCAAGGCTTCTTGATAGTTGGGGGAGACGAGCAGCATGTACAGCCTGTGCAACCCGAAGGGTACCGCTGATTTTATTTCATACGCTTCAAAGCTTCTTGATAGTTGGGGAGACGAGCAGCATGTACAGCCTGTGCAACCCGAAGGGTACCGCTGATTTTATTTCATACGCTTCAAGGCTTCTTGATAGTTGGGGGAGACGAGCAGCATGTACAGCCTGTGCAACCCGAAGGGTACCGCTGATTTTATTTCATACGCTTCAAGGCTTCCTGATAGTTGAGGGAGACAAGCAACACTGTACAGCCTGTGCAACCCGAAGGGTACCGCTGATTTTATTTCATACGCTTCAAGGCTTCTTGATAGTTGGGGGAGACGAGCAGCATGTACAGCCTGTGCAACCCGAAGGGTACCGCTGATTTTATTTCATACGCTTCAAAGCTTCTTGATAGTTGGGGAGACGAGCAGCATGTACTGCCTGTGCAACCCGAAGGGTACCGCTGATTTTATTTCATACGCTTCAAGGCTTCCTGATAGTTGAGGGAGACAAGCGGCATGTACAGCCTGTGCAACCCGAAGAGTACCGCTGATTTTATTTCATACGCTTCAAAGCTTCTTGATAGTTGGGGAGACGAGCAGCATGTACAGCCTGTGCAACCCGAAGAGTACCGCTGATTTTATTTCATACGCTTCAAGGCTTCTTGATAGTTGGGGGAGACGAGCAGCATGTACAACCTGTGCAACCCGAAGGGTACCGCTGATTTTATTTCATACGCTTCAAGGCTTCTTGATAGTTGGGGGAGACGAGCAGCATGTACAGCCTGTGCAACCCGAAGGGTACCGCTGATTTTATTTCATACGCTTCAAGGCTTCTTGATAGTTGGGGGAGACGAGCAGCATGTACAGCCTGTGCAACCCGAACGGTACCGCTGATTTTATTTCATACGCTTCAAGGCTTCTTGATAGTTGGGGGAGACGAGCAGAATGTACAGCCTGTGCAACCCGAAGAGTACCGCTGATTTTATTTCATACGCTTCAAGGCTTCTTGATAGTTGGGGGAGACGAGCAGCATGTACAGCCTGTGCAACCCGAAGGGTACCGCTGATTTTATTTCATACGCTTCAAGGCTTCTTGATAGTTGAGGGAGACAAGCGGCATGTACAGCCTGTGCAACCCGAAGAGTACCGCTGATTTTATTTCATACGCTTCAAGGCTTCTTGATAGTTGGGGGAGACGAGCAGCATGTACAGCCTGTGCAACCCGAAGGGTACCGCTGATTTTATTTCATATGCTTCAAGGCTTCTTGATAGCTGGGGAGACGAGCAGCATGTACAGCCTGTGCAACCCGAAGAGTACCGCTGATTTTATTTCATACGCTTCAAGGCTTCTTGATAGTTGGGGGAGACGAGCAGCATGTACAGCCTGTGCAACCCGAAGGGTACCGCTGATTTTATTTCATACGCTTCAAGGCTTCATTATAGTTGGGGGAGAGAAGCAGCATGTACAGCCTGTGCAACCCGAAGAGTACCGCTGATTTTATTTCATACGCTTCAAGGCTTCCTGATAGCTGAGGGAGACAAGCGGCATGTACAGCCTGTGCAACCCGAAGAGTACCGCTGATTTTATTTCATACGCTTCAAGGCTTCTTGATAGTTGGGGGAGACGAGCAGCATGTACAGCCTGTGCAACCCGAAGGGTACCGCTGATTTTATTTCATACGCTTCAAGGCTTCTTGATAGTTGGGGGAGACGAGCAGCATGTACAGCCTGTGCAACCCGAAGGGTACCGCTGATTTTATTTCATATGCTTCAAGGCTTCTTGATAGCTGGGGAGACGAGCAGCATGTACAGCCTGTGCAACCCGAAGAGTACCGCTGATTTTATTTCATACGCTTCAAGGCTTCTTGATAGTTGGGAGAGACGAGCAGCATGTACAGCCTGTGCAACCCGAAGGGTACCGCTGATTTTATTTCATACGCTTCAAGGCTTCATTATAGTTGGGGGAGACAAGCAGCATGTACAGCCTGTGCAACCCGAAGAGTACCGCTGATTTTATTTCATACGCTTCAAGGCTTCCTGATAGTTGAGGGAGACAAGCGGCATGTACAGCCTGTGCAACCCGAAGAGTACCGCTGATTTTATTTCATACGCTTCAAGGCTTCTTGATAGTTGGGGGAGACGAGCAGCATGTACAGCCTGTGCAACCCGAAGGGTACCGCTGATTTTATTTCATACGCTTCAAGGCTTCCTGATAGTTGGGGAGACGAGCAGCATGTACAGCCTGTGCAACCCGAAAAGTACCGCTGATTTTATTTCATACGCTTCAAGGCTTCTTGATAGTTGGGGGAGACGAGCAGCATGTACAGCCTGTGCAACCCGAAGGGTACCGCTGATTTTATTTCATACGCTTCAAAGCTTCTTGATAGTTGGGGGAGACGAGCAGCATGTACAGCCTGTGCAACCCGAAGAGTACCGCTGATTTTATTTCATACGCTTCAAGGCTTCTTGATAGTTGGGGGAGACGAGCAGCATGTACAGCCTGTGCAACCCGAAGGGTACCGCTGATTTTATTTCATACGCTTCAAAGCTTCTTGATAGTTGGGGAGACGAGCAGCATGTACAGCCTGTGCAACCCGAAGGGTACCGCTGATTTTATTTCATACGCTTCAAGGCTTCTTGATAGTTGGGGGAGACGAGCAGCATGTACAGCCTGTGCAACCCGAAGGGTACCGCTGATTTTATTTCATACGCTTCAAGGCTTCCTGATAGTTGAGGGAGACAAGCAACACTGTACAGCCTGTGCAACCCGAAGAGTACCGCTGATTTTATTTCATACGCTTCAAGGCTTCTTGATAGTTGGGGGAGACGAGCAGCATGTACAGCCTGTGCAACCCGAAGGGTACCGCTGATTTTATTTCATACGCTTCAAGGCTTCCTGATAGTTGGGGAGACGAGCAGCATGTACAGCCTGTGCAACCCGAAAAGTACCGCTGATTTTATTTCATACGCTTCAAGGCTTCTTGATAGTTGGGGGAGACGAGCAGCATGTACAGCCTGTGCAACCCGAAGGGTACCGCTGATTTTATTTCATACGCTTCAAAGCTTCTTGATAGTTGGGGGAGACGAGCAGCATGTACAGCCTGTGCAACCCGAAGAGTACCGCTGATTTTATTTCATACGCTTCAAGGCTTCTTGATAGTTGGGGGAGACGAGCAGCATGTACAGCCTGTGCAACCCGAAGGGTACCGCTGATTTTATTTCATACGCTTCAAAGCTTCTTGATAGTTGGGGAGACGAGCAGCATGTACAGCCTGTGCAACCCGAAGGGTACCGCTGATTTTATTTCATACGCTTCAAGGCTTCTTGATAGTTGGGGGAGACGAGCAGCATGTACAGCCTGTGCAACCCGAAGGGTACCGCTGATTTTATTTCATACGCTTCAAGGCTTCCTGATAGTTGAGGGAGACAAGCAACACTGTACAGCCTGTGCAACCCGAAGGGTACCGCTGATTTTATTTCATACGCTTCAAGGCTTCTTGATAGTTGGGGGAGACGAGCAGCATGTACAGCCTGTGCAACCCGAAGGGTACCGCTGATTTTATTTCATACGCTTCAAAGCTTCTTGATAGTTGGGGAGACGAGCAGCATGTACTGCCTGTGCAACCCGAAGGGTACCGCTGATTTTATTTCATACGCTTCAAGGCTTCCTGATAGTTGAGGGAGACAAGCGGCATGTACAGCCTGTGCAACCCGAAGAGTACCGCTGATTTTATTTCATACGCTTCAAAGCTTCTTGATAGTTGGGGAGACGAGCAGCATGTACAGCCTGTGCAACCCGAAGAGTACCGCTGATTTTATTTCATACGCTTCAAGGCTTCTTGATAGTTGGGGGAGACGAGCAGCATGTACAACCTGTGCAACCCGAAGGGTACCGCTGATTTTATTTCATACGCTTCAAGGCTTCTTGATAGTTGGGGGAGACGAGCAGCATGTACAGCCTGTGCAACCCGAAGGGTACCGCTGATTTTATTTCATACGCTTCAAGGCTTCTTGATAGTTGGGGGAGACGAGCAGCATGTACAGCCTGTGCAACCCGAACGGTACCGCTGATTTTATTTCATACGCTTCAAGGCTTCTTGATAGTTGGGGGAGACGAGCAGAATGTACAGCCTGTGCAACCCGAAGAGTACCGCTGATTTTATTTCATACGCTTCAAGGCTTCTTGATAGTTGGGGGAGACGAGCAGCATGTACAGCCTGTGCAACCCGAAGGGTACCGCTGATTTTATTTCATACGCTTCAAGGCTTCTTGATAGTTGAGGGAGACAAGCGGCATGTACAGCCTGTGCAACCCGAAGAGTACCGCTGATTTTATTTCATACGCTTCAAGGCTTCTTGATAGTTGGGGGAGACGAGCAGCATGTACAGCCTGTGCAACCCGAAGGGTACCGCTGATTTTATTTCATATGCTTCAAGGCTTCTTGATAGCTGGGGAGACGAGCAGCATGTACAGCCTGTGCAACCCGAAGAGTACCGCTGATTTTATTTCATACGCTTCAAGGCTTCTTGATAGTTGGGGGAGACGAGCAGCATGTACAGCCTGTGCAACCCGAAGGGTACCGCTGATTTTATTTCATACGCTTCAAGGCTTCATTATAGTTGGGGGAGAGAAGCAGCATGTACAGCCTGTGCAACCCGAAGAGTACCGCTGATTTTATTTCATACGCTTCAAGGCTTCCTGATAGCTGAGGGAGACAAGCGGCATGTACAGCCTGTGCAACCCGAAGAGTACCGCTGATTTTATTTCATACGCTTCAAGGCTTCTTGATAGTTGGGGGAGACGAGCAGCATGTACAGCCTGTGCAACCCGAAGGGTACCGCTGATTTTATTTCATACGCTTCAAGGCTTCTTGATAGTTGGGGGAGACGAGCAGCATGTACAGCCTGTGCAACCCGAAGGGTACCGCTGATTTTATTTCATATGCTTCAAGGCTTCTTGATAGCTGGGGAGACGAGCAGCATGTACAGCCTGTGCAACCCGAAGAGTACCGCTGATTTTATTTCATACGCTTCAAGGCTTCTTGATAGTTGGGGGAGACGAGCAGCATGTACAGCCTGTGCAACCCGAAGGGTACCGCTGATTTTATTTCATACGCTTCAAGGCTTCATTATAGTTGGGGGAGACAAGCAGCATGTACAGCCTGTGCAACCCGAAGAGTACCGCTGATTTTATTTCATACGCTTCAAGGCTTCCTGATAGTTGAGGGAGACAAGCGGCATGTACAGCCTGTGCAACCCGAAGAGTACCGCTGATTTTATTTCATACGCTTCAAGGCTTCTTGATAGTTGGGGGAGACGAGCAGCATGTACAGCCTGTGCAACCCGAAGGGTACCGCTGATTTTATTTCATACGCTTCAAGGCTTCCTGATAGTTGGGGAGACGAGCAGCATGTACAGCCTGTGCAACCCGAAAAGTACCGCTGATTTTATTTCATACGCTTCAAGGCTTCTTGATAGTTGGGGGAGACGAGCAGCATGTACAGCCTGTGCAACCCGAAGGGTACCGCTGATTTTATTTCATACGCTTCAAAGCTTCTTGATAGTTGGGGGAGACGAGCAGCATGTACAGCCTGTGCAACCCGAAGAGTACCGCTGATTTTATTTCATACGCTTCAAGGCTTCTTGATAGTTGGGGGAGACGAGCAGCATGTACAGCCTGTGCAACCCGAAGGGTACCGCTGATTTTATTTCATACGCTTCAAAGCTTCTTGATAGTTGGGGAGACGAGCAGCATGTACAGCCTGTGCAACCCGAAGGGTACCGCTGATTTTATTTCATACGCTTCAAGGCTTCTTGATAGTTGGGGGAGACGAGCAGCATGTACAGCCTGTGCAACGCGAAGGGTACCGCTGATTTTATTTCATACGCTTCAAGGCTTCCTGATAGTTGAGGGAGACAAGCAACACTGTACAGCCTGTGCAACCCGAAGGGTACCGCTGATTTTATTTCATACGCTTCAAGGCTTCTTGATAGTTGGGGGAGACGAGCAGCATGTACAGCCTGTGCAACCCGAAGGGTACCGCTGATTTTATTTCATACGCTTCAAAGCTTCTTGATAGTTGGGGAGACGAGCAGCATGTACTGCCTGTGCAACCCGAAGGGTACCGCTGATTTTATTTCATACGCTTCAAGGCTTCCTGATAGTTGAGGGAGACAAGCGGCATGTACAGCCTGTGCAACCCGAAGAGTACCGCTGATTTTATTTCATACGCTTCAAAGCTTCTTGATAGTTGGGGAGACGAGCAGCATGTACAGCCTGTGCAACCCGAAGAGTACCGCTGATTTTATTTCATACGCTTCAAGGCTTCTTGATAGTTGGGGGAGACGAGCAGCATGTACAACCTGTGCAACCCGAAGGGTACCGCTGATTTTATTTCATACGCTTCAAGGCTTCTTGATAGTTGGGGGAGACGAGCAGCATGTACAGCCTGTGCAACCCGAAGGGTACCGCTGATTTTATTTCATACGCTTCAAGGCTTCTTGATAGTTGGGGGAGACGAGCAGCATGTACAGCCTGTGCAACCCGAACGGTACCGCTGATTTTATTTCATACGCTTCAAGGCTTCTTGATAGTTGGGGGAGACGAGCAGAATGTACAGCCTGTGCAACCCGAAGAGTACCGCTGATTTTATTTCATACGCTTCAAGGCTTCTTGATAGTTGGGGGAGACGAGCAGCATGTACAGCCTGTGCAACCCGAAGGGTACCGCTGATTTTATTTCATACGCTTCAAGGCTTCTTGATAGTTGAGGGAGACAAGCGGCATGTACAGCCTGTGCAACCCGAAGAGTACCGCTGATTTTATTTCATACGCTTCAAGGCTTCTTGATAGTTGGGGGAGACGAGCAGCATGTACAGCCTGTGCAACCCGAAGGTACCGCTGATTTTATTTCATATGCTTCAAGGCTTCTTGATAGCTGGGGAGACGAGCAGCATGTACAGCCTGTGCAACCCGAAGAGTACCGCTGATTTTATTTCATACGCTTCAAGGCTTCTTGATAGTTGGGGGAGACGAGCAGCATGTACAGCCTGTGCAACCCGAAGGGTACCGCTGATTTTATTTCATACGCTTCAAGGCTTCATGATAGTTGGGGGAGAGAAGCAGCATGTACAGCCTGTGCAACCCGAAGAGTACCGCTGATTTTATTTCATACGCTTCAAGGCTTCCTGATAGTTGAGGGAGACAAGCAGCATGTACAGCCTGTGCAACCCGAAGAGTACCGCTGATTTTATTTCATACGCTTCAAGGCTTCTTGATAGTTGGGGGAGACGAGCAGCATGTACAGCCTGTGCAACCCGAAGGGTACCGCTGATTTTATTTCATACGCTTCAAGGCTTCCTGATAGTTGGGGAGACGAGCAGCATGTACAGCCTGTGCAACCCGAAAAGTACCGCTGATTTTATTTCATACGCTTCAAGGCTTCTTGATAGTTGGGGGAGACGAGCAGCATGTACAGCCTGTGCAACCCGAAGGGTACCGCTGATTTTATTTCATACGCTTCAAAGCTTCTTGATAGTTGGGGGAGACGAGCAGCATGTACAGCCTGTGCAACCCGAAGAGTACCGCTGATTTTATTTCATACGCTTCAAGGCTTCTTGATAGTTGGGGGAGACGAGCAGCATGTACAGCCTGTGCAACCCGAAGGGTACCGCTGATTTTATTTCATACGCTTCAAAGCTTCTTGATAGTTGGGGAGACGAGCAGCATGTACAGCCTGTGCAACCCGAAGGGTACCGCTGATTTTATTTCATACGCTTCAAGGCTTCTTGATAGTTGGGGGAGACGAGCAGCATGTACAGCCTGTGCAACCCGAAGGGTACCGCTGATTTTATTTCATACGCTTCAAGGCTTCCTGATAGTTGAGGGAGACAAGCAACACTGTACAGCCTGTGCAACCCGAAGGGTACCGCTGATTTTATTTCATACGCTTCAAGGCTTCTTGATAGTTGGGGGAGACGAGCAGCATGTACAGCCTGTGCAACCCGAAGGGTACCGCTGATTTTATTTCATACGCTTCAAAGCTTCTTGAGAGTTGGGGAGACGAGCAGCATGTACTGCCTGTGCAACCCGAAGGGTACCGCTGATTTTATTTCATACGCTTCAAGGCTTCCTGATAGTTGAGGGAGACAAGCGGCATGTACAGCCTGTGCAACCCGAAGAGTACCGCTGATTTTATTTCATACGCTTCAAGGCTTCTTGATAGTTGGGGAGACGAGCAGCATGTACAGCCTGTGCAACCCGAAGGGTACCGCTGATTTTATTTCATACGCTTCAAAGCTTCTTGATAGTTGGGGGAGACGAGCAGCATGTACAGCCTGTGCAACCCGAAGAGTACCGCTGATTTTATTTCATACGCTTCAAGGCTTCTTGATAGTTGGGGGAGACGAGCAGCATGTACAGCCTGTGCAACCCGAAGGGTACCGCTGATTTTATTTCATACGCTTCAAGGCTTCTTGATAGTTGGGGGAGACGAGCAGCATGTACAGCCTGTGCAACCCGAAGGGTACCGCTGATTTTATTTCATACGCTTCAAGGCTTCTTGATAGTTGGGGGAGACGAGCAGCATGTACAGCCTGTGCAACCCGAACGGCACCGCTGATTTTATTTCATACGCTTCAAGGCTTCTTGATAGTTGGGGGAGACGAGCAGCATGTACAGCCTGTGCAACCCGAAAAGTACCGCTGATTTTATTTCATACGCTTCAAGGCTTCTTGATAGTTGGGGGAGACGAGCAGCATGTACAGCCTGTGCAACCCGAAGGGTACCGCTGATTTTATTTCATACGCTTCAAGGCTTCCTGATAGTTGAGGGAGACAAGCGGCATGTACAGCCTGTGCAACCCGAAGGGTACCGCTGATTTTATTTCATACGCTTCAAGGCTTCTTGATAGTTGGGGGAGACGAGCAGCATGTACAGCCTGTGCAACCCGAAGGGTACCGCTGATTTTATTTCATACGCTTCAAAGCTTCTTGATAGTTGGGGAGACGAGCATCATGTACAGCCTGTGCAACCAGAAGGGTACCGCTGATTTTATTTCATACGCTTCAAGGCTTCCTGATAGTTGAGGGAGACAAGCGGCATGTACAGCCTGTGCAACCCGAAGAGTACCGCTGATTTTATTTCATACGCTTCAAGGCTTCTTGATAGTTGGGGGAGACGAGCAGCATGTACAGCCTGTGCAACCCGAAGAGTACCGCTGATTTTATTTCATACGCTTCAAGGCTTCTTGATAGTTGGGGGAGACGAGCAGCATGTGCAGCCTGTGCAACCCGAAGGGTACCGCTGATTTTTTTTCATACGCTTCAAGGCTTCCTGATAGTTGAGGGAGACAAGCGGCATGTACAGCCTGTGCAACCCGAAGGGTACCGCTGATTTTATTTCATACGCTTCAAGGCTTCTTGATAGTTGGGGGAGACGAGCAGCATGTACAGCCTGTGCAACCCGAAGGGTACCGCTGATTTTATTTCATACGCTTCAAGGCTTCTTGATAGTTGGGGGAGACGAGCAGCATGTACAGCCTGTGCAACCCGAAGGGTACCGCTGATTTTATTTCATACGCTTCAAGGCTTCTTGATAGTTGGGGGAGACGAGCAGCATGTACAGCCTGTGCAACCCGAAGGGTACCGCTGATTTTATTTCATACGCTTCAAGGCTTCTTGATAGTTGGGGGAGACGAGCAGCATGTACAGCCTGTGCACCCCGGAGGGTACCGCTGATTTTATTTCATACGCTTCAAGGCTTCTTGATAGTTGGGGGAGACGAGCAGCATGTACAGCCTGTGCAACCCGAAGGGTACCGCTGATTTTATTTCATATGCTTCAAGGCTTCTTGATAGTTGGGGGAGACGAGCAGCATGTACAGCCTGTGCAACCCGAAGGGTACCGCTGATTTTATTTCATACGCTTCAAGGCTTCCTGATAGTTGAGGGAGACAAGCGGCATGTACAGCCTGTGCAACCCGAAGGGTACCGCTGATTTTATTTCATACGCTTCAAAGCTTCTTGATAGTTGGGCAGACGAGCAGCATGTACAGCCTGTGCAACCCGAAGAGTACCGCTGATTTTATCTCATACGCTTCAAGGCTTCTTGATAGTTGGGGGAGACGAGCAGCATGTACAGCCTGTGCAACCCGAAGGGTACCGCTGATTTTATTTCATACGCTTCAAGGCTTCTTGATAGTTGGGGGAGACGAGCAGCATGTACAGCCTGTGCAACCCTAAGGGTACCGCTGATTTTATTTCATACGCTTCAAGGCTTCTTGATAGTTGGGGGAGACGAGCAGCATGTACAGCCTGTGCAACCCGAAGGGTACCGCTGATTTTATTTCATACGCTTCAAGGCTTCTTGATAGTTGGGGGAGACGAGCAGCATGTACAGCCTGTGCAACCCGAAGGGTACCGCTGATTTTATTTCATACGCTTCAAGGCTTCTTGATAGTTGGGGGAGACGAGCAGCATGTACAGCCTGTGCAACCCGAAGAGTACCGCTGATTTTATTTCATACGCTTCAAGGCTTCTTGATAGTTGGGGGAGACGAGCAGCATGTACAGCCTGTGCAACCCGAAGGGTACCGCTGATTTTATTTCATACGCTTCAAGGCTTCCTGATAGTTGAGGGAGACAAGCGGCATGTACAGCCTGTGCAACCCGAAGGGTACCGCTGATTTTATTTCATACGCTTCAAGGCTTCTTGATAGTTGGGGGAGACGAGCAGCATGTACAGCCTGTGCAACCCGAAGGGTACCGCTGATTTTATTTCATACGCTTCAAGGCTTCCTGATAGTTGAGGGAGACAAGCGGCATGTACAGCCTGTGCAACCCGAAGGGTACCGCTGATTTTATTTCATACGCTTCAAGGCTTCTTGATAGTTGGGGGAGACGAGCAGCATGTACAGCCTGTGCAACCCGAAGGGTACCGCTGATTTTATTTCATACGCTTCAAGGCTTCTTGATAGTTGGGGGAGACGAGCAGCATGTACAGCCTGTGCAACCCGAAGAGTACCGCTGATTTTATTTCATACGCTTCAAGGCTTCTTGATAGTTGGGGGAGACGAGCAGCATGTACAGCCTGTGCAACCCGAAGGGTACCGCTGATTTTATTTCATACGCTTCAAGGCTTCCTGATAGTTGAGGGAGACAAGCGGCATGTACAGCCTGTGCAACCCGAAGGGTACCGCTGATTTTATTTCATACGCTTCAAGGCTTCTTGATAGTTGGGGGAGACGAGCAGCATGTACAGCCTGTGCAACCCGAAGGGTACCGCTGATTTTATTTCATACGCTTCAAGGCTTCCTGATAGTTGAGGGAGACAAGCGGCATGTACAGCCTGTGCAACCCGAAGGGTACCGCTGATTTTATTTCATACGCTTCAAGGCTTCTTGATAGTTGGGGGAGACGAGCAGCATGTACAGCCTGTGCAACCCGAAGGGTACCGCTGATTTTATTTCATACGCTTCAAGGCTTCTTGATAGTTGGGGGAGACGAGCAGCATGTACAGCCTGTGCAACCCGAAGGGTACCGCTGATTTTATTTCATACGCTTCAAGGCTTTTTGATAGTTGGGGGAGACGAGCAGCATGTACAGCCTGTGCAACCCGAAGAGTACCGCTGATTTTATTTCATACGCTTCAAGGCTTCTTGATAGTTGGGGGAGACGAGCAGCATGTACAGCCTGTGCAACCCGAAGGGTACCGCTGATTTTATTTCATACGCTTCAAAGCTTCTTGATAGTTGGGGAGACGAGCAGCATGTACAGCCTGTGCAACCCGAAGAGTACCGCTGATTTTATTTCATACGCTTCAAGGCTTCTTGATAGTTGGGGGAGACGAGCAGCATGTACAGCCTGTGCAATCCGAAGGGTACCGCTGATTTTATTTCATACGCTTCAAAGCTTCTTGATAGTTGGGGGAGACGAGCAGCATGTACAGCCTGTGCAACCCGAAGAGTACCGCTGATTTTATTTCATACGCTTCAAGGCTTCTTGATAGTTGGGGGAGACGAGCAGCATGTACAGCCTGTGCAACCCGAAGGGTACCGCTGATTTTATTTCATACGCTTCAAGGCTTCTTGATAGTTGGGGAGACGAGCAGCATGTACAGCCTGTGCAACCCGAAGAGTACCGCTGATTTTATTTCATACGCTTCAAGGCTTCTTGATAGTTGGGGGAGACGAGCAGCATGTACAGCCTGTGCAACCCGAAGGGTACCGCTGATTTTATTTCATACGCTTCAAGGCTTCTTGATAGTTGGGGAGACGAGCAGCATGTACAGCCTGTGCAACCCGAAGAGTACCGCTGATTTTATTTCATACGCTTCAAGGCTTCTTGATAGTTGGGGGAGACGAGCAGCATGTACAGCCTGTGCAACCCGAAGGGTACCGCTGATTTTATTTCATACGCTTCAAGGCTTCCTGATAGTTGAGAGAGACAAGCGGCATGTACAGCCTGTGCAACCCGAAGGGTACCGCTGATTTTATTTCATACGCTTCAAGGCTTCTTGATAGTTGGGGGAGACGAGCAGCATGTACAGCCTGTGCAACCCGAAGGGTACCGCTGATTTTATTTCATACGCTTCAAGGCTTCTTGATAGTTGGGGGAGACAAGCAGCATGTACAGCTTGTGCAACCCGAAGGGTACCGCTGATTTTATTTCATACGCTTCAAGGCTTCTTGATAGTTGGGGGAGACGAGCAGCATGTACAGCCTGTGCAACCCGAAGGGTACCGCTGATTTTATTTCATACGCTTCAAGGCTTCTTGATAGTTGGGGGAGACGAGCAGCATGTACAGCCTGTGCAACCCGAAGGGTACCGCTGATTTTATTTCATACGCTTCAAGGCTTCCTGATAGTTGAGGGAGACAAGCGGCATGTACAGCCTGTGCAACCCGAAGGGTACCGCTGATTTTATTTCACACGCTTCAAGGCTTCTTGATGGTTGGGGGAGACGAGCAGCATGTACAGCCTGTGCAACCCGAAGGGTACCGCTGATTTTATTTCATACGCTTCAAGGCTTCTTGATAGTTGGGGGAGACGAGCAGCATGTACAGCCTGTGCACCCCGGAGGGTACCGCTGATTTTATTTCATACGCTTCAAGGCTTCTTGATAGTTGGGGGAGACGAGCAGCATGTACAGCCTGTGCAACCCGAAGGGTACCGCTGATTTTATTTCATATGCTTCAAGGCTTCTTGATAGTTGGGGGAGACGAGCAGCATGTACAGCCTGTGCAACCCGAAGGGTACCGCTGATTTTATTTCATACGCTTCAAGGCTTCCTGATAGTTGAGGGAGACAAGCGGCATGTACAGCCTGTGCAACCCGAAGGGTACCGCTGATTTTATTTCATACGCTTCAAAGCTTCTTGATAGTTGGGCAGACGAGCAGCATGTACAGCCTGTGCAACCCGAAGAGTACCGCTGATTTTATCTCATACGCTTCAAGGCTTCTTGATAGTTGGGGGAGACGAGCAGCATGTACAGCCTGTGCAACCCGAAGGGTACCGCTGATTTTATTTCATACGCTTCAAGGCTTCTTGATAGTTGGGGGAGACGAGCAGCATGTACAGCCTGTGCAACCCTAAGGGTACCGCTGATTTTATTTCATACGCTTCAAGGCTTCTTGATAGTTGGGGGAGACGAGCAGCATGTACAGCCTGTGCAACCCGAAGGGTACCGCTGATTTTATTTCATACGCTTCAAGGCTTCTTGATAGTTGGGGGAGACGAGCAGCATGTACAGCCTGTGCAACCCGAAGGGTACCGCTGATTTTATTTCATACGCTTCAAGGCTTCTTGATAGTTGGGGGAGACGAGCAGCATGTACAGCCTGTGCAACCCGAAGAGTACCGCTGATTTTATTTCATACGCTTCAAGGCTTCTTGATAGTTGGGGGAGACGAGCAGCATGTACAGCCTGTGCAACCCGAAGGGTACCGCTGATTTTATTTCATACGCTTCAAGGCTTCCTGATAGTTGAGGGAGACAAGCGGCATGTACAGCCTGTGCAACCCGAAGGGTACCGCTGATTTTATTTCATACGCTTCAAGGCTTCTTGATAGTTGGGGGAGACGAGCAGCATGTACAGCCTGTGCAACCCGAAGGGTACCGCTGATTTTATTTCATACGCTTCAAGGCTTCCTGATAGTTGAGGGAGACAAGCGGCATGTACAGCCTGTGCAACCCGAAGGGTACCGCTGATTTTATTTCATACGCTTCAAGGCTTCTTGATAGTTGGGGGAGACGAGCAGCATGTACAGCCTGTGCAACCCGAAGGGTACCGCTGATTTTATTTCATACGCTTCAAGGCTTCTTGATAGTTGGGGGAGACGAGCAGCATGTACAGCCTGTGCAACCCGAAGAGTACCGCTGATTTTATTTCATACGCTTCAAGGCTTCTTGATAGTTGGGGGAGACGAGCAGCATGTACAGCCTGTGCAACCCGAAGGGTACCGCTGATTTTATTTCATACGCTTCAAGGCTTCCTGATAGTTGAGGGAGACAAGCGGCATGTACAGCCTGTGCAACCCGAAGGGTACCGCTGATTTTATTTCATACGCTTCAAGGCTTCTTGATAGTTGGGGGAGACGAGCAGCATGTACAGCCTGTGCAACCCGAAGGGTACCGCTGATTTTATTTCATACGCTTCAAGGCTTCCTGATAGTTGAGGGAGACAAGCGGCATGTACAGCCTGTGCAACCCGAAGGGTACCGCTGATTTTATTTCATACGCTTCAAGGCTTCTTGATAGTTGGGGGAGACGAGCAGCATGTACAGCCTGTGCAACCCGAAGGGTACCGCTGATTTTATTTCATACGCTTCAAGGCTTCTTGATAGTTGGGGGAGACGAGCAGCATGTACAGCCTGTGCAACCCGAAGGGTACCGCTGATTTTATTTCATACGCTTCAAGGCTTTTTGATAGTTGGGGGAGACGAGCAGCATGTACAGCCTGTGCAACCCGAAGAGTACCGCTGATTTTATTTCATACGCTTCAAGGCTTCTTGATAGTTGGGGGAGACGAGCAGCATGTACAGCCTGTGCAACCCGAAGGGTACCGCTGATTTTATTTCATACGCTTCAAAGCTTCTTGATAGTTGGGGAGACGAGCAGCATGTACAGCCTGTGCAACCCGAAGAGTACCGCTGATTTTATTTCATACGCTTCAAGGCTTCTTGATAGTTGGGGGAGACGAGCAGCATGTACAGCCTGTGCAACCCGAAGGGTACCGCTGATTTTATTTCATACGCTTCAAAGCTTCTTGATAGTTGGGGGAGACGAGCAGCATGTACAGCCTGTGCAACCCGAAGAGTACCGCTGATTTTATTTCATACGCTTCAAGGCTTCTTGATAGTTGGGGGAGACGAGCAGCATGTACAGCCTGTGCAACCCGAAGGGTACCGCTGATTTTATTTCATACGCTTCAAGGCTTCTTGATAGTTGGGGAGACGAGCAGCATGTACAGCCTGTGCAACCCGAAGAGTACCGCTGATTTTATTTCATACGCTTCAAGGCTTCTTGATAGTTGGGGGAGACGAGCAGCATGTACAGCCTGTGCAACCCGAAGGGTACCGCTGATTTTATTTCATACGCTTCAAGGCTTCTTGATAGTTGGGGAGACGAGCAGCATGTACAGCCTGTGCAACCCGAAGAGTACCGCTGATTTTATTTCATACGCTTCAAGGCTTCTTGATAGTTGGGGGAGACGAGCAGCATGTACAGCCTGTGCAACCCGAAGGGTACCGCTGATTTTATTTCATACGCTTCAAGGCTTCCTGATAGTTGAGAGAGACAAGCGGCATGTACAGCCTGTGCAACCCGAAGGGTACCGCTGATTTTATTTCATACGCTTCAAGGCTTCTTGATAGTTGGGGGAGACGAGCAGCATGTACAGCCTGTGCAACCCGAAGGGTACCGCTGATTTTATTTCATACGCTTCAAGGCTTCTTGATAGTTGGGGGAGACAAGCAGCATGTACAGCTTGTGCAACCCGAAGGGTACCGCTGATTTTATTTCATACGCTTCAAGGCTTCTTGATAGTTGGGGGAGACGAGCAGCATGTACAGCCTGTGCAACCCGAAGGGTACCGCTGATTTTATTTCATACGCTTCAAGGCTTCTTGATAGTTGGGGGAGACGAGCAGCATGTACAGCCTGTGCAACCCGAAGGGTACCGCTGATTTTATTTCATACGCTTCAAGGCTTCCTGATAGTTGAGGGAGACAAGCGGCATGTACAGCCTGTGCAACCCGAAGGGTACCGCTGATTTTATTTCACACGCTTCAAGGCTTCTTGATGGTTGGGGGAGACGAGCAGCATGTACAGCCTGTGCAACCCGAAGGGTACCGCTGATTTTATTTCATACGCTTCAAGGCTTCTTGATAGTTGGGGGAGACGAGCAGCATGTACAGCCTGTGCAACCCGAAGGGTACCGCTGATTTTATTTCATACGCTTCAAGGTTTCCTGATAGTTGAGGGAGACAAGCGGCATGTACAGCCTGTGCAACCCGAAGGGTACCGCTGATTTTATTTCACACGCTTCAAGGCTTCTTGATAGTTGGGGGAGACAAGCAGCATGTACAGCCTGTGCAACCCGAAGGGTACCGCTGATTTTATTTCATACGCTTCAAGGCTTCTTGATAGTTGGGGGAGACGAGCAGCATGTACAGCCTGTGCAACCCGAAGGGTACCGCTGATTTTATTTCATACGCTTCAAGGCTTCATGATAGTTGGGGGAGACAAGCAGCATGTACAGCCTGTGCAACCCGAAGGGTACCGCTGATTTTATTTCATACGCTTCAAAGCTTCTTGATAGTTGGGGAAGCTTCTTGATAGTTGGGGGAGACGAGCAGCATGTACAGCCTGTGCAACCCGAAGGGTACCGCTGATTTTATTTCATACGCTTCAAGGCTTCTTGATAGTTGGGGAGACGAGCAGCATGTACAGCCTGTGCAACCCGAAGGGTACCGCTGATTTTATTTCATACGCTTCAAGGCTTCTTGACAGTTGGGGGAGACGAGCAGCATGTACAGCCTGTGCAACCCGAAGGGTACCGCTGATTTTATTTCATACGCTTCAAGGCTTCTTGATAGTTGGGGGAGACAAGCAGCATGTACAGCCTGTGCAACCCGAAGGGTACCGCTGATTTTTTTTCATACGCTTCAAGGCTTCTTAATAGCCAGCGATTGTGTGAACATGTTTATAGATTGGGTCCACAGGTAACGCTTCTATGGCGTTTACAACCGGGTGTCGGTAATGTATATTCGGCTGCTGTTCAGATGAGGGTGTGTTGAGCTTATAAAAGCCGTTGAACCACCTGTTGGAATTACGGCTGCATCAGTGTAAAGAATACAGTAATCGAGAGTTGTACCAGAAGCTGGTGTAAAGCATGGTAATGATAACTGTGACTTCTCGTGGAAAAGAGGCTTGTAAAAAGTAATGTGACAGTAGTCCCATGGAGGCGGTCGAGAATCGAATTCAGGACGAAGGGAAGCTTTTCTTGCTCTGTTCGTTTATCGTTGGGCAATGAAGTTTACCAAACTGTTGAGGTGGGCATACTCCTGAAGCAGACAGATAGGAGCTGCGCGAGGCAGTCTAGTAACGACTCGCACGGCTTCGTGGTTGAGGGCCTCAAGTGTGGACCATTGTCGTTTTGTAAGTTCTTAAAAGTGTGCCTGGTATGGAGCCGGAGTTGAAAGAGAGCACGAACTAGTCGGCGAACGTTATCTGACCGGGCACCGCCAGAATGATTTGCTATTCTTCGGACGAGTCCAAGTGTATTCATAGCACTCTTGCCCATAATCTGACAACCAAACGGTGCTTTTTCCTGAAGAATGAACGTGCAGCCAGCAACTTTGGTATGTTCCACTTCAGAGAGTGGTGTATTTGTCAATAGTGAGTGCGAATGGAATGGCTTTGAAAATTCGGCGGCGCTTTATTGGCCACATGGACAGCATGTTTTGGTAAGGTATACGTTTGGCCAGTGTTGGTAAGGAAGGAGGCTAATTGCAGTTTGCGGGGAGTCTTGCTGCACCTGGACTGGGTGGTTTGTAGACCAGATAGCAATGCCATCTGCACGTGCTAACACTTTAACATTAGGAAGTGCGTAAAGGCTGTGTATGAGAGGAATAAATGCGATATTAAATAAATTTGGGACCAAAACTGAGCCCTGCGGTACTCCGCGATTAGAAATAAAGTGTCATGACGGGTTACCATAAACAAGGATAAGAAACAGTCTGCGGGAGAAAAAAGCATGGATTGCTCGACGAAGCTGGGAGGCAATTCGAAGTGATTCTATGGTGTTGAGGATCGCCGTGTGGAGAATGTCGTAGGCCTTCGTGGTATTTGTTGCTACGATTGTGCGAACGAGACGGCTGTGAGGTGAACAACGTATTATGTCATTGGTAAAAAGGTGAAGATCATCTTCACGTCTGTACCCAGTTCGGAAATCAAGCTGTGAAGACATGACGGTCAAGCCACCAGGAGAGTCGAGTGGCAGGTAGCTTTTCATACAAGCTGTCAGATAGTTGGGGTGAGAGAAATCGGGCGTAGAGTGTCATGACTTGTGGGTGATTTGCTGAGATTTGGTACGGGAATTACCACGAAATGTTTCAAATTAGGTTAAATAGTTATTAAGTAGGTTATTAACTATGATTGTTTAAGTTAACCACGCTTGGACTTATTCGTTATAATAATGAATGTATTAGTATTTTCTCTATTTGCTACTAATTATCATTACTAGTTGAATAATGACTGACAGCTCGTGGTTACACATCTTGGCCACGTCAATGATGAGGCAAGAAATGCTTCCGCATTAATAGGAGAGTGGCTGTGAGCTCAGCGTGCACCTATTCAGTACGTATATATGTGTATGAACGATAATTTTGCGGCGTCTTGAAATGCTGGAACTCTCTAGCATTGTAGAACTTGACAAGTATTGAAACTTTTCTCGCAATCCCTGCTTGACTTCCAATCCGACGTAACACAAGATCAGAACACATGGAGACCATGCGCAGATGTCTTAACTTAAATAACTTCAAAACACGAACTCTATTCTATCAGTATTCATCTGTCTATGATCTTGCGGTACCATTGCACCAGGTTTTTCCGCGCTGCTTTCTTTGCCTGATGCTGTTGCCACACCAAACGCGCGGACGCTTGCACGCCAAGACGCGTGCGCTAGCTGCAGGGCTTTTGACATTTGCATTTTGCATTTTGCAATTTGCATATACCTCGCGCAGACGAGGCACACACACAGAAACTAAATCTCCGCTTGTGAACGTACGCGTGTTTCTTCCTTGTCTCCCGTCGTCTTTTGCGCAAAGTTAATTCTGGAGAATGCTGAATATTTTCCTCAGAATGCCCGCCATACCTACGTCAGACTATTTCGATCGCCCCTGCACAGACAGGTTTTGTTGTGAAACACGACACGTGCATATGTGCATGTTTTCACGCCGTCCCGGGCTTAGTACGGCGCACTGAGAGGTAATTTTGCGTTTAGCTAGGCAGCGAACACTCGTCTCAGTTGCCCCAATGTTAGATTTGATGCACCCCGAGGTAATTTGCAAGAATATTTTAACGCAGCATCAGACACCGCAGCACAACTGTTGTGCACAAAATAGCTCAACGCAGAGGAAGGTTATGCTATCGCGGCTGCCTGATCATCTCTCGGGTAACTATATTTATTTATAAGCAGCGCTTCAAACAGCCCATAAAGCTTGCGAATAGAAAGTGTTCCTTTCCCCTTCGGTTAGCGTCTTCTGGACTAGAATTCCAAAGGCGAAGATGGCGGGTGTGTGATGACAGCTGTTCAGTCCCCCCCCCCCCCCCCCCATCTCCTTACGTCATTTCGACTCCGATGACGTAAACATCTGCTACGTGCTGCGAATGAGAGGCCAGAGTGAATCGCCAAATTGCCACGCTTGGCCCAACCTTACTGGTCAACTTTTGCTCGATTGACCAGCCAGAGCTGCAGCGCTACTGAACCCCAGTATTTGGCACTTGGAAGCGGGGTACGAACGGATGAAAGAAGGTGAAGACGACCATTTACAACATGCAGCGTGAAAAGTGTCTGGTTAGAATGTAACACGCGAATGGCTGCGGCGGAAGATGAGACCAAGTTTGCAAGGCCACCACTGTAAACTTCACTCACGGCTATATATATAGTAAGGCTGTTCTTTTTTTTTTTTTTTTTCCACTGGCTACCATTTTGCTGAAAAAGCTCAAGAAGTTTTAGGATAAGTAAAGCTTCATATTCGGTGCGGTTCTCTGCTGTTTCGGTAACGTGTTCACCTGAATTGATCTAGAGCGGGAAGTAGTTCTCCAAGTTAACACGTATCTTTGAAAGAGAGAAATAGCGCCTAGAGCACACTGTGGGGTGAGCGGATAAGCATAGCTACTAGAATTTAGAACAGCCGCGCACAGGAGGCCTTCATGAATACAAAGATGAATCTCGGCATAGTGATCAGAAAAGAAAGAGATCTCGAAACCGGATACCGAGGGATCATTACGCAAGTGCGCAGTCTACGAGTGGGCTTCATCCGTGCAACCGTGTGGCCTGTTGGTCTAGGGGTATGATTCTCGCTTTGGGTGCGAGAGGTCCCGGGTTCAAATCCCGGAGAGGCCCCGTATAATTTTTGAAACTCGCACTTTAAAGCAATAGCGGCGAATATTGTGGTTACTCGCCTCATGATACGATGCACTTAAGATCGGTCTGAGCGCGTCCGAATCGTGGTTTCGTATGCAATTGGACTCTGGTAACTCAGGGTCTTAATGCATACGAGGAAGTGTTCTTTTTTTATTTTTTTTCGCTATAAATTATCGCATTCACTGCTGATGATATCAAATTTGAAGGACGGAAAATCACTTTTCCCACCACAAGATTCAATCTCATGACGTGAGACAAAGGATAAGTCCATGATAACTGTATATGAATGCGTGTGGAGATTGCGCAGCCTGGTCTTTAATATTTTCACCTAAAAAAAAAAAAGAAAAGAATTGCATCAACGTAGATTGCACGCGAAAACGAGCTGTGTTAGCGATACCTGAACCGTCCTACCTCATTGATATTGACTCCAATAACTCAAATTATGGACGGTTTTATGGGTACGCAACATTTTTATTGAATTTACGCATTGTGAATACAGAAATCTGTCCTCTAGGTAGTAGACTGATTTGGATCCGTATATTTGTCATTTTGATATGGACAACCATGCGAAAATAACCTCGACTGTGGTAGCCCGATACAATTATAGGAAACAAATAAAGTCGTTAAAACTGTCTCGATTTGAGTAGAAAGACTAGATGTGTTCTGTATCACACGTATTTGTCGCACACTGAAATGCGCGTCATTCCACTCGTATCACTGCGCTCATACCATCGGTACGCCATGAAGTATCATGCATGCACGCGCACAAAGGCATTCCACCTCATATACGCTATGTGGCTACTAAAGCCATTTTTGCTCTGTTCCCTCCCTCTCTCAAGAATTCTTCGTCAAAACATATAAAGACAGACGCGGTATACCTCAGGGCAACAATTCAAGAGGGCACTTCGGACCACTAACGTGCGATGAGGCGAAAGCCAATATGGCGCGGTGGATCATAGCCCTCCACTACGGCACCTCTATCTCCCTCTCTTCTTTCACTCCCACCTTCCTCCCTTCATTTACGTATCATAATCATCAGCCTGACTATACCCACTGCAGGGCGAAGGCCTCTCCCATATTTCACCAATTAACCCGGTTCTGTGCTAGCTGCATCCACTTGCATCCTTTACGTATACGGAGCGTATATAGTAAGTATCGCCGCAGCCAGTCACCAAGCTTGTTTTACTGCCACTCTATCGCGCTGTTCCTTGCGCTGTTCATTGCCTTATTAAACTTCCATCCGTTCGCAAGGGGTGCACATCGCTGTCGCATTTTGATCTTTAGGCGCGTTAAATGTGTAAGAGGAGGTTTTAATAATAAACTCCTTCCCCCCCCCCCCCCCCCCCCCCCCAATTTTGGGGGCCCTTTCCCAAAATTGGCATTGCGCAGTACGGAAGCTGACTTGACTCAAAATAAAAACTAACTTTGCCATCTCCAAAATATGGGTGGCCCATTCCTCGAAAATTAGGTCGGAAAGTACTTAAACGAGGGTGGACTGAGATTTGGAAGCTTTCGCACAATACTGCGTTGGTTGGCGGAGTCAAACCATCTATCATTTTTTTAAAGATTGGACTACTTACTTTTGAAGATCTATGTCGTTTAGGATATTCTCGTGGAAATCATGACCGAGTAGTTGACGGTTGCTGCTCTACTGTATGCGCCGGTGAAAGATGGGCGCTCACTAAATATGACTGGTCAAGGAGGGACACCAGCCGGCGATTCGCTGCACTCTGCGCTTTCGCTCTATCCGACCATGCGATGCGTTATATGAATTCCAACGCGGTCTATTTTTTAGAAGTCGTTCCTACAAGTACATGAGGAGTTGCGAATCCGTGTGAGCTCCAAGCAAAATTTGGGCTTGGGCCATTTTCACATCATTCCGCGTCAGTTGGCTCATAAGCGGAAATGGCTGCGTGGCGACAGTTGGCCCTTCGTCCATGTTACGTAACTTCGGCGGAGATGACAAACTTCCACTATGTGTGAAATGCGCAGGTACAGTTGCGATTAAACGTGGTCGCGTGATACCACCTCGTACAGGTCAGATTCGCACTAACTTGATGCTCCATGTCGCATAGACAAGAGTCAGCGTTATTTATGATACTGGCGCGTGGCTGGTGCACGCGAAAGCACAAGCGGTATGAGCGAGTCATAGATTGTTGGTGCTTTTTACGCTGCAGGCCGGTGATTTCAAGTAAAATCATGCAAAGGGTTGCAAGAACCTATCTTATATCTATCTCACATCCTTAAGCCATTTTTTTATGACTGATAATAAATTTTTACAGACATTGTGGTTTGGTTATAGCAGACAAAATGACAGTCAAAAAGAACTGCCTGCCATATCTTATTTTTGTTATGATACAGAGAAAGGGGACTGCAAGATAAACAAAAGTAGAGAGGTAAAAGAAAAGAGCACCTAGATCGGTGGACAATGTGGAAAAATATGCGAAGCCTCCAGGATTGCAGCATGCAGCAGAAAATGGCTTCATGAATACTGAGATGACTTCCCCCTGAGAAAAAAGAAAAATCATCAAAACCGGATTTAAGGGCATACCGCACGGTGCGTTCCTGTGTGTTATCTCAATGTCGTCATGCGGCCCGTTGGTCTAGGAGTATGATTCTCGCTTTGGGTGCGGGAGGTCCCGGGTTCAAATCCCGGACGGGCCCCAATTTTTTTAATCCTCTTGGAAATCAAGACCTCATCGGTGTCGTTGACGGCTACAGCGCTGAAGGAAAAGCAGCACTTGCTCGATTCTTCAAAGCGGATACGGTTTCAGAACAGAACACAGCCGGTGTGAGGTATTCAGCGCTGTCGCTTTCTGCGCGGCAATGCCAACAAAGTCGTCCAAATTCGGACACTCCACTAATCTGTGTGAGCCCGAGCTCCAAGAGAATCTGGCGGTCCAGAATGGCTTTCAGGCATGCAGATATTGATGTGAGGAAAATATGGCAGTATTGTCGCGAAGCCGTTGCGAGTGTTATTGAAGTTCTTAAGACATGAGACGAAGTGCCTGAGTGACTTCCGAGAATGGAAGTGTTGCTGCAAATGACTGATTTGTAATGGATCAGCCCAAATCGCGCGGTTTTAACCCATGTTGTGTATTTGTCGCGTAATATTCTCTCTCTGTGAGTGTGTGTGTGTGGAGTATGTTCTTTATGTGTAAAATCTGATAATAAATTAGGCAATAAAAAAAAAAAGATAAAAGTCGGTATTTTTGGGATGGCGAGTGATCGTGCCCACTTCGGTACATGCCAGTCGGTTTCAGCCTCAAACGCGCAGCACAAAGCTGCATGACGTCAGACGGATCTCCTTTCCCATCTCGTTATCTCTGCTGAGGCGATATTGTCAACTACCGCTCTGCGTGATATGGGCAGCTTCAGACGCGGTTTGATGCATTCATGTGGCACCACATGGAAATAGCTAGATTCAAGCCCTGCCTCAGTGCTCAAGATATAGATATGGGAGCAGGCCTCGCTTGTGCTGCTATAGTGCACTGCAGTACTCATGTACCAATACGCAACCTTCGCCATGGGCGATATCGGTCAAGTGGGGGCATGGAGATCCCGAGTTATCTACATATCATTCGTAGACTGAGTAGGGGTGATTTCAGATACTATTATACAAATAGTGGTGGGCCAGCAGCTTAGATCTAGCTATAATACATTTAGGTCAATTCCTGGTGACTATAAGATAACCAATTGGGGACCATTTTACTATCATACAAAGAGTGGTGGGCTGGACGCTTAGATCAAGCTATAGTACATTTAGGTCAATTCCTTGTGACTATAAGAATGACAAATTTGGGAGCATTTTACTATCATGCAAAGAGTGGTGGAAGGGCAGCTTAGATCTAGCAATAGTACATTTAGGTCAATTCCTGGTGACTAAGAATGACAAACTGGGGAGTATTTTTCTCCGAAAAAATTAGCCCAGAAGTGCAAAAAAAAAAGTGTCGAATACAGTTAGGCATACTACCGCGCTAATGCACATCGCTGTTTTAAGAAAATTAATTACAAACATATAAACATGTGTAACAAGTGGGTGCTATCACAGTTCTTGGGAAAACGCAAAATATACACATGGTTAAAACTAGCAGTGCGATAAACAGCAAAATATGAATGGTTGACAGTGGCATGCCCCCCTTAGTATTCAATCTTGTCCCAAGCCCACGGCGGTCAAGTCTTAGAGAGCATTGATATCTCAGTTCTAATGTATTGCGGATGGCAAGGGCTTTTGGGAGGAAACTATAGGTCTGCGGAAAGAGAGAGAAGCTATTTAATTGAAGACGAATTTCGGCGGCGTTAAATTAGCATGCCTTTCTGCACGGAGGAATGATTTAAGGGGAGAAAGAATGAAATATTTGTAGTTATTTCTCCCCTTAAACTCTTCCTCACAGAAAATCGCAAAATAAAAGAATTCAAGAAGAATAACAGATATGCGGTCATTGAACAGAGGTGAATATGCATCCTAGAAAAGCTAGTGAACAAGCCTAAAGCCCTTAAGGTGGTCAAACTAAGTTCGACGCACACCGCACACATCTTAAAGGGAACGTAAGAAGGTTTTAGGTTAGGTTAGGTTTAGAAGGTTTAGCGTCCAGACGCCGTAGTGGAGGGCTCTGGAAATTTCGACCCTCTGAGGTTCTTTAACGTGCAGTGACACTGAACAGTAGAGAGGCGCCTTGCTTCTCGCCTCCACATAAAAACGGCCACCGCGGTCAAGATTCGATTCCGCGTTTTTGGGTTCAGCAGTCGAATGCTGTAGCTGTACTGGGCCAGTGCGGCGTGGTTTTAGGAAGGTTTAAAGTTTTTCGATGGATTCAGTGTCTCTGAGGTAAGCATATCAAAGGTTTATTGAAGGGCGATCCTACGCAACGGTGCCGAAACCATACTGTTCATTACTAGAAACACCTGTCCAGGAGATTCTGTTCCGCGACCGTCATATGCTCTCTCGTCTGCATAAACTGAGAACTCTTACAGATAGGGCTGCACTTTTTAAACTAAGCCACAAATGACTCAGCGCGGACTCGTATGATCTAAGTGCTATCGTGTATACTGCTGAACACGTGGTCGGTCGAAGACGATGGTAGACAGATCTCATATGGCGAAAAAGTCTGTGCGAAAGTACAGAAGTAATTGGAGATCAATAAAATCAAGAAATTCATAACGATGAGACGGCCAGAAGCTCCACAGCCGATGCCTTTCTTCATAAGCACATTGTTTTGCCACTTGGGACTTGTTTAGTTTCGTAAGGAAAATCATCCTTAGTTCTCGGCGCTGAAGACCATAATTGTCCGCTTCGTCTCCCTTCTCGTTTTTTCTTTTTTTGCCGAAAATGACACAGTATAGAGCGAAGTCATTGGAACCGTATACAGTGGCCTGCAGCTCTGTTTAAGCCATGCAGATATTGAGTGCCAAGGGCGACTGACTCATGATTAGTTTTCATAAACTGGCTTAACAAGTATCGGTGAGCAGCTTTAACGCCTGTTATTATCACTCGTCGTCCAGCTGTTCAGCACATTCGATAAAAGATTCTGCAAAGTGGAATCATTCTGGGATAATTGGTTTGATTCCAGTTGTGGGTGAGACACAGAACACATCGCTGAACAGCAATGTGTTTTGTGTCTCCTGTCTCCATCATCTCAAAGTTTAGGCTAGTGCCCACAACAGCTATAAAGGACTTTTTTTTTTTTTGTCTTTAATAAAGGCGTTCACGGCAATTAAACACCTTCACTGCTAAGTGTAAAATTGCTATCCCAGTAAACGTTTCTTGTTAAAGCCCACAAACTAGCCTACCTTTCTACATAAATTATGCACCTGTTCCTTACCCACTAAATGGCGGTCACTAAAAAAAAAACACGAAAGTACCTAAAGGAAGCCGTTGTTCAAGCTATATTTATTATTTTTCACTTCAGTTTTTCCCCATCTGAAAGAGAGAAACATACTGTCCAACCGCGTGCGGAAGTAGACTCAATGCCTCTAGAATTTCAACAAGCAGCAGTGAAGGGCGACCTGAATATTAATTTAAATCAAGGCCGTCATAAAAATAAGAAAAATAAAATTTTCAAAACCGGATTTCAGGGTCCCTTACAACAGGACGAAGTTCTATGCATGCTCGTTACACGACTGGCGTGCGGCCCGTTGGTCTAGGGGTATGATTCTCGCTTTGGGTGCGAGAGGTCCCGGGTTCAAATCCCGGACGGGCCCCATTGTTTCTTTTGCTGGAGTGCTGTGAGCTCAAACACCAGCTTGGAAACGCTTTTGAGGTGGCTGGCGGAGCCTTTGCAACCCGTGTGAGGCCTTGTGTTCGACGACACAAGAGTTGCACAAAACTTTAGAGGTGCGAATACTGTACCCACTTATTTATCCAAACCCAAATCGAATACGAAGGGTGTTTCTCGTAAAAACCGAACTGAACAAGGTTTACGTTGTGACAGAACCGAATCGAACATTTTCACGAAATTATTGGTAAAAAACATAACTGCGCAAAACAATGAAGCGTTTGAGGCGGCGCTGACTCAGCACAGGCCGCCACTAAAGGACACGCAACACAAAGTCAGTGCATAAAGTCTATGACCGTCATTTTATGTGCACGAAAGTTACGTTTCGCTACTGACGATGACCGAGAAGAACATAACTTTAACGTATCAGCAGTTGAGAGGGGTCAAAACTATAGACGCATGAGTCACGGCCTCCGAGATTGGGCATTAAATTAAGGTTTGCTGAACTTTTCCGAGCTTCGCCATGTTTCCCACACTCGAGCATCAAATTGATATGAACGCCGCAAATCGAATGAACCGCATCTTATCGATGGACCATTCGTCCAATAAAAAAAAATGCTGCTTAGAGCCTAGACAAGACATAAAATAGATTAGAATGTTAAAGAACCCAATTGTATCGAAAGAAGAAACAAATTACGAGATAAAAATCGGTAGTTTTATTTTACTACAGATGTTGGCACTAGCCACCACCACATTCAAAGAACAGGCTATGTAGCAACCCAGCTCTTTATTCATTTGTGGTTATTCGTGTTTTGGGGGAAGGCTGACGTAAAGAAATTGCGGATGTCGATTCCAGTTAAACCTAGTTATCCGAGCGTAAGCTTTGTTAACCATGGCTACACATCAGTTTGAAGCCTGCGCCTGAGCGTTGATGCAGTCGAGCGGGCAGGTGCATCATACCTAGCGAGGCTGAGTAACCAAGTGCCGGCGAAGCAGTTGTTAAACAAACCCCCTAGTCACGTGGTCAGTGCATCTTACAGAAACCCAGGTGGTCGAAATTTCTGAAGCTCTCCGCAATGACGTCTGTGGGAGGGAGCCGATTGAGGGAGCTTCGGTGTCACTGACCACGTCCTACTATAGTATTTAAATAGGTCGGGCGCCAGTTCTATGAAAAAAAAAAGAAAAACGAAAAACGACGGCAAGTCTTGGATTCCCAATTAGATAAAAAATAAATCCTTTTCTCTGGACAATGTCAAAATTCTGTACAGTATCAAGGAAAATATTCCTACGGATGGCAGCATCTCCTTGTCTCGTCCGTCAGTCCGTCAGTCAGTCTTTATGCCTCTCTGTCAGTTGATCGAACGCAGCAGCGTGATGTGCGACTTCGCAGTGACCATAGGCTTTGAAATATTCGTCCAAGGAAACCGCAATCTCACCTGCTTTGAACCTCGAATAATCGATTCGATCTACTTATCTTCTATTGTCATCTTGTTCATACTGTCACATTCGCATATAACTCTTCGCGCCCCCGCCGAGGTGGAGCAGTGGTTACGGCGCTGTTCCCAAGGCTGCGGGACCGAAACCCGGCCTCGGCGGCCGTTTTCCGATGGAGGCGAAAAGCAAGCCGCCCGTGTGCTGTGCGTTGTCAGTGCACGTTAAAGAACCCCAGGCGGTCGAAATTTCCGGAGTCCTCCACTACTTCGTACGTCTCTAATAGTCTGAGTCGCTTTGGGACGTTAAACCCCACAAACCAAACCAACCTAACTTTTCGCGCCATCACGGATCAAACGGGATGATATTCAGTCCTCTATTCGATAACTCTTCTCATGTTCACGCACATGTAGAAAAGAACACCCGAAACAAAACCGTCTAGTGTTGTTGTTTTTGTTGTTGTTACCCTCGTAACAGATGGCACATACCCAACAGAGGAATCGACCAAGAGTTGGGGTGTAGAGATATTGTTTGAGATGCGAATCTACATGGCTAAAAATAAAACGACTGTTTGGAAAGAGAAAAGTAAACAAGAAGATGAACCACGAAAAGGACAAATCCTAAAACTCACAGGAAATGAACGTGTGGAATTTGTAGCCAAGTGATTAAAGAAATATATTAGCAAAGCAGACGCTAAATTTCAGTAAGAAGTTTATAGAATGCGCTAAAAACAGACCTTTGGCCGTGCCCAAGTCTGATGATGCCAAAGGACAATAAGAGTGCACTGCTCAAACTGAGACCAAGCTGTTAAACCGCTTTTGCAACAATCACCTTCTCGTCATGGTGAAGCGGCGGCAAAACAGCAAGAAATGTTCAGTTGATTCCTGTTCACCACAGTATGCGCGGCCGGAGTAAGCTTCAAACCAAACCTGTGAGTATAGAAATTTAGGTGTGGGATACGGCAGCGCAGCCTTGTTAAGAGAGTCCTCAAGCTGCTGTGATTTGCATGATTTCCTTATCCACGAACACCAGAGATGCAGGTAATTATCAGAATTGAATAGAGATCCAGTTTGCGCGCCTAATAAGATGCGTTTACGAAATCGGGCAGCTGTGATGTAAGCTGCCGGGAGAATAGGTAACACGGGGTCATTGAGAGAGGCATTTGCCAGGCTATGAGTAACTTCCCTGACTGTCACACTGTTATGGCCTGGTGCCCACGTCATATGTACAAGACTCAAAAGTGAAATTTTCTCAATAAAAATAAATCTTTTTTTTTCTGCCTATGTTGACCTTAGTTTGTGGTATGTTAAGAAAGCTCGCACTGTTCATTTCAGCATCATTTCTGACCCAAGGGAACTCGAGACGGGCGGGGTAGACGAGGCGATCGCAACAGGCGATACGCATGAGACGCTCGGGAAAAAGAAAGAAAGAAAGAAAGAAAGAAAGAAAGAAAGAAAGAAAAGAAAGAAAGAAAGAAAGAAAGAAAGAAAGAAAGAAAGAAAGAAAGAAAGAAAGAAAGAAAGAAAGAAAGAAAGAAAGAAAGAAAGGAAAGACCTTCTGCTGACATAAGGCGCTAACGCGTGACTGTTGTTGTTGTGGCTGTAGGAAGAAGGAAAAGAAAATGCACGGGCCTGCTACTGGCTCTGTAGCTGAGCCACCTCCGCTGCCTCGTGCAGACAGAAGAGAAAATAGAGAAGAAAGAAAAGTAAGAGAGAGAGAAAGACGCGCGCCGCAACAACAGCCGTCGTCCACCACCGAAGCGATGGCGGGTGCAATGACGGCCTACAACAGATAAAAATTCGGTGACAGGCCAGCCCCCGCCGCAAGCGGCGGAACGGTGACCAACCTGTCCAAGCCCCATACCAACGCGTGACTGCGGTCACGAAAGCATATACTAGCAAAGTAACGCGGTGTTCTGTGCCGCGCATTGCGATTGCATCGCTAGCTCACTGAACTGTTCGCCACCACGCATACTGAGCCGCGGACATAGCTTATGAAACCAGGGATAGGAATAAGCGTTAGATTAGCGCCAAGTCACTTTTGTGGAGCTCTAAATAACGGGCCTGAAATGCGCATGCTCACGCCCAACCGCAGCGTCTTACGTCGCACCTTAATTCCACAACTTTCACACGTGCCTCGAATTGCCTACTTATTAGTCAGCAAGAGCATGATAACGAAAAAATAAAGAAGAAAATGAACAACAGTAAGCTGATTTTGGCCACGTACCGACGCGCCATCACTCATTGTCTGCACAGCGAATTCAATGCTGCAACTGCGCATGTAATGGTTCATTGTCTCGAAATAGCCCTTATGTAACATCCGGACTGGTTTCACTCTGTAGTTCAAAATGAAAGGCCTCGAGGCACTGACGTCTCCTTCCAGATAATTAGTGCACGAATGGACTGGGACGTCGAAGTAATGAGGCGGTCCCCCAACAACAGAGCTTAAGAGCAAGTTCGTGAAGGATGCGAGTTTTATCATGCTTTTGTTTTCGCGACAGAGTGTGTTTATGTGCGGCAACGTAATGAGCCCGAACTGTGCGTGACTTGCATGTACCGTAGAGTGCTGAGAGTCCGTGCTTATAGAAGATACTTCGGAGAAAAGTGGCAACCTCCACGTGCCCCTGGTCGCACGGCAAATGGAAAGTCAAGAAGATGGAACATGGGCGGGCACAATGGGCGGCGGGCAATAGTGACGATGATCGGTCGCTGTTTTGTCTCGGAGCTCGTCGCACATGTTGCAGTAGTGGCGAATGGCGAAAGTGCCGTAGCGGAAATAATCAGCTGACGACTGCAGCAACGGAACTAAACAATGGTAGGGAATCCCAGAAAACAAGTAAACTATTTGTTTTTCAAGTAGAACAAAAGGAGAGGAGAAAGAGCGAGACTTTAATGAAAACGAGAGAATTTAGCCGGCGTTAAAACTTCGTTGGCATGCTACTCTGCGTAGGAAAGGGAATTCTTGAGCGAAAGACTGAAAGAGAGCTGTGTAGAATAAAAATAAAAAAAAAATGCAGGGTTCTAGTAAAGTTCTGACGTGAAATGATGAACGGTTCCGGATCATTTAGAAGACGATGAAGAAAGAAAGAAAGATAGAAAGAAAGAAAGAAAGAAAGAAAGAAAGAAAGAAAGAAAGAAAGAAAGAAAGAAAGAAAGAGAGAGAGAGAGAGAGAGAGAGAGAGAGAGAGAGAGAGAGAGAGAGAGAGAGAGAGAGAGAGAGAGAGAGAGAGAGAGAGAGAAAGTTGCATGTTTTAGAACACTACAGCAAGGCATGCGCAATCCGCAGAGTTTAATGTGAGTGGAGACATACATGCATTGATGTGAATTAGACCATGGCCTTCATCTATTCCATTTCACTGTGTAGCGAATTAACCTATGTGACATTTTTTTTTTTTTCCACAAAAAAGGAAACTTCGTTGCATAGCGGATCAAAGACGTGTGCGCTTCCTTTCTTATCTTCCTGACCTTGCATTCATGCTGAGAAAAATGACGACGCAAAATTACGAAGAGGGTAAGGGCATGCAGTGTCGGCAGAAATGAAATCCTAAGGCATTTTCTGCCCTCGACGTTATGGCAGGCACTGCGCAACCGTTAGTGTCTGGAAATGAAAAATTTATGCGAAAGACAAGAAAAGAATGGACGAGGAGGCTTCCAAGGACAGACAAAACAGGAAAGTCTTTTCGCGTTGCTGAAGCTAGCGCCTGCGGCCTCTTGAACAAACGCTGTCTTGCGAGTCGCGACGCGAGCGTCTCGCGCTGCTGTTCGGCAGAAAGCGCGAAGTTGCGTGGACGTCGTCTTACGTGTTAAAAGAGTCAGGACTTAGCATGTCATTTCTCGTCGTTCAGTTCATCTATTAAACTGGGCTTCAGCCTCATGCTCTTATTCAGTTATTTTATATTCCAGCCGAGGACAGATTAGGTTGATAATGTCGGTGTGTGGGCACTGGAGGGTGCTTGGAACGTAGAAGCACGCCCCCCCCCCCCCCCCTCTCACCCGGATACGTACACACACGCATGCGCACATGCACAAACACACAGTGAGTTTTCCCCGAATGAGGACTGTACTCCTCATGCCGTGCAAAGTAATGGCGCGCATGTTTTTCCATCACAGACTGAAAACCGAGCTCCTATATCGTTTTTCTCTCCTCGGGTCCAATTCGCAGCCTACTCAAAGGAAAAGATTTTACAAAATCCGAACACACTCATTACAATTGCCAAAATCTATTGCTTCTGACAGCCGACATCTTTAAGTACCCTACATACTGAGCCACCGGACCGTATCACAGTGCAAATCTAGTATAATTTTGTTTTCTCTAGAGTTTTTTATTCTATATCTCCTTTCATGGGAGACGGTACGCTGACCTTGCGATAATGTATATATCAGCGCTTTTGAATAACACATCAGTAGGTACCTAGGACACGTGGGGTACGCGCGAGACCCGCGCACTCCTCGCCCCGCAGTGTTGCAGCTAGATATATGGGGCAGATGTCTTTAATTTATCGGTGTCATGAGCAGTGAGCTCAGAACCAAGCAGGCGTCCTCATGTTTCTGCGTTTTATATAAAAAAAAAATTCAGCGAATTAGTACCCAAAAGCTTTGAGCGACTTTTGCACGATAAGTTCTCAGCGTTCTCGACTAGCTCAGCGTTCGACTCTATAAAAGTTCTATTTAGGCACGTTTATCTGTCTTCTGCTTGTAGATGAGTCTTCGACTGCAGATCGCCAATTTTTATTTCAATGTCTCAAGCTCTCTATGTCCTTTTTCACGCACTTTTAGGTTCTGCGGAGCGGAATTCACAGTCCACCAGACCATGAGACTGATTAGACGAATTGCTTACCGTCACCGGGAAATGCGGGAGCACGACTTCCGCTGCCTTATACAAGCGTTCGTGGTGAGTCGAGTGGTGTATTTCCTTCCATACATGTTTTTTTTTTCCAAGGTGGAGGAAGAAAAAGTAAATTCACTAATCAGGAAAGTCAATAAAACGGCCCCAAATCTCCCCAGACACACGTCCAATGCCCGTCTGCGCTTTGTGGGAGTTCACACTACTCTATAGATGAGCTTATCGAAGCACAAGTTGAACGCCTATCATCCACCACAACAGGGAAGCATATTCGCTCTTCCCTAGGCCTCAATCCTATAAGCTCCCTCGCACCCATTCACTCCATCTTGGGAGCAATTCAATCCCAATCCGTCCACTCCCAAAAGACGTCCACCCGGTCAATCATCTAGCTCGGCGAGAGGCCAGAGCCGCGGCGCTGCACAAACACTGTCAGATACCAGCGCAGTCTATGTGGATGCCGCAGAATATGCTACCCATCAAGCCTATGCCTTGAGGGTGGTTTCGAACACACTTCACCGTATAGTTTCTGGTTCGATTAAAGCTGCATCCTCGTTAGAGGCAGAAGAAGCCGCAACTGCCTTGGTAACCTCCTCAACCACTGCCACACTAATCTCTACTGATTAAAAAACAACAATCCGCAATTTAGCACGAGGCGGGATTCACACGCCTGTTTTCAAAATTCTCAATTGTATTCAACCCCTGACCAGATCAGTTGCACTCCTATGGGTACCGGCTCATGCGGTCAACCCTGGTAATGAAGCTGCCCACAACACAGCTCGAGCGCACGTCAACCAAGCAGGGCCAGCTACAGACCCATGCAGTGCACGCGAACGCCTGGTTACCTATAACGAAATTATTCTCACCTACAGGGAGCAATGACTCCAATATCCGCCCCCACACCGATCTCTCTCTAAACTCGAGCACGTGACCTGGCACCAGCTCCAATCCCGTACCTTTCTATCTCCAGCACACCTTGCCCATATCCACCCTGGCATTTTCTCCCCTGTATGCACCCTCTGCGGAGCACGCAAGGCAGACTTTAACCATATCCTCTACATCTGCTCTGAGCTCCAGCCACCCCGCAATTGGCAACTAACAGGCATAGAGCGATGGGAGATCACGGTGTCCGGCTCGGACCCAGCTGCACAAAAGGAGCTGGTGGGCTGGGCTTTAAGAGTCGCTGAGAGCCACAAGCTCCCGGCCACCCTACGCGATATCGAGCCGTCCCATCCATATAGACAATAATAAGGCTCAAGAATCAATAAATGTTTTCACCACCACCACCTTCAAGTGCAGGGAGAAATCCCACTCTCGCCCAGAGCTCTTTATTAAATAGGATTATCAAATGTGCGTTTCGAAAGCAAAGAAATTTTTCGTGGTCTCTTGAGGCGGTTAACAAAAGGTTGCGCCGCCTGTGAGTTGGACAGCCACTGCGGGTTTTGAGCAGAGCTGGCCACTTCGTCTAAAGACAGCTTGCTAACAGAGCGCCTGGCTTTTATATAGAGGTTTGAAGCTGGTATAATCAACATTTATCCAGGGGAGGTGGGAGAGAGAGCAACGGAGAGCCATATGTTCTCGTGATCACGTGACTGAGATGGTCCAGCAGACCCCTGTCGTAGTCACAACGGCGTCTGATCGCCGTTTTCAAGCTTCCCAGCAGCGTGCCTCGTAGGGCTCACCGGATCAATATATGACACCTGATCACAAGACCTTTGCGACTGTCGATCGATTCCTGTTGCAATGCTGCGTGTAACAAGGATTTCCCAGCACATCCATTTTTTTTTTTTTTTTTCAGCATTTACGGCGACTATATTCTCGACTTCTGGTGATAACTGCTTTCGACAAAAACAAGAAGCCAAAACGTCATGAGCATTTCGCAACAAAACACTGTCGATCTCAGAAAAATGTGAAAATTTATTCTGTCTCAATGATGGCAAATCTAATTTGTTCTGTCGTTACACTTCTGGATATTGTCACGATTTGGTTCCGAGGCATCGGCGCTTCCGTATTGTCTTAATTTCAACTGAAAGGCTCGCAGTAAAAGAACCCTTTTTGGCTAGTTTCGGCTCTTTCCAGCTGAGCGGAAAAGCATATACGAGCTCAAAAGAAGTTGAAAATTAATTTTTTTGAATTTACGAAATTGCATCTATTCTGAGAGCTATTCCTGAAAAAAAAAAGTGGCTCAGCGTCAGGCGGCCCATAACTGGAACAATGTGGGCGACTTCAACTTGTAAAGGCTGTATACACTACTCTGCCTCGATACTTGGCACCTCAGGTTCTACATTGTTATGAGGTATTCGATATCTAAAAAGCAATGAAACGCCATAATCCTACCTGTCGTTTCCCTGCTCCTACTCACAATCGCATATTCCGGGACGGTTCCTTCATTTTAAAAACATTAAATCTATATACGGCGGCAATAAAGTCCACATAAGCAGAAATGCCCAGTGCTGTCAGCAAATTCTATACTGAAGTCACGAAATTACCCGATTGGTCGACGTGTTGATGACGTCACAGTGTCACGTATAGAATGACCGAGTGCTGACTAATCGGCATGGTGTGTGACGTCACAGGACCACGCAATATGGCCGAGTCGGTAGTGGCTCTGACAGTTGACACAGCCGGGCGCTGACTGATTCCTGAGGTGTTTGACGTCATGACTCATGCGTGACGTGAAGCAGCCGAGCTGGGTTGGATCCACAACCTACTATATGTGCTCAGTTGCATGCGGACGTGTCTAGGAAGATACGTGCGTCTGCAATGAAGCCAGAACACATGCTGTTTGTGTCTACTGCTATGGAAAAACAAACCGAAGTCATTGGGTTGAATCCGCAGCCGACTATAAATGTTAAGAGAGAGAGAGAGAGAGAGAGAAACCCCGAGCCCGTATGGTTACTCAGAAACATGCACAAGAATAACGATCTTCTGACGCTGTCACATTCCACGCTCAATGTGAGTTAAGTGTCTCCGTAACATTTAGAGTGCCGCCAGGTCCGCTTATGACAGCTGTATCTGGCTGATAACCGACAACAGCTTCCACTCTGTCAAATTTGTTTACGATGTTTAGAGCATTCATAAGAATGTCAGCGAAAGTGGTTTCGAGTGCTGCGCGTCCTCACGTGCGGTTGCGTGCCCCCCCCCCCCCTCCCCTCTCTCTCTTTGCACACGTGTACAACTCTCCCCCTTTGCACATGTTCATTTACATGCAACATTGGATTAAGACCGTTGAGCGTTAACTTAAAGGTGCAAGCGGGGACATCGTTTAATATATCTCAGTCATTCAGGGCAGCCTAACGCTACCAAATGCCAAAAAATGCCAAAGACGAAAAAGCGAGTGTTCCGAATTTAGCATAAACCAGAATGACTTATATATATATATATATATATATATATATATATATATATATATATTTATATATATATATATATATATATATATATATATATATATATATATTTTTTTTTTTTTTTTTTTTTTTTGCGGTCGCGGTTTTCTTGCGTTCTGTTATTTTTTACACAGTGTCGTTCTTACTTCTCGGACAGGTGTAGACAAAGCTTCATTGATCGAGTAGGTGGACCATTTTAGACCAGGGTATCGTTTTAAAATGCGCACTTTGTCACGACTGTCAAGTAGCTTCAGAATAATTGTCCTGTTTTCGTAGCCGCTGTCGTTCAGCCTCCACGTGCTGAGACGATGAATTCATACGCTGAAGCCGCTCATTTCAGCTATATACGAGTGTAGATGAACGATGGCCTTGTGGAAGGTGCTGAGCGAAGATTACAGATTTACAGTTTGTGTTAGTGTGTGTTAGGTATGGGGCTCGTTGCTTGTTGCTTGCGTTATTTGTTTTTTTTTTTTTCTTAGGCTTCTGTTCTTCGCTAAAGAGAACGGGTGTCTTTCTCATTCTAGCTGAACTAATAAAACAACACAGAGACAGGGAAGTAACGCGCCGGTCCTGTGCAGCGCAAGGACGCGGCATCCTGAAACGAGAATGAATTAAGCCCCCCCCCCCCCCCCCCCCCTATTGGCACACACATAAACACCCACTCCAGCTCCAGCTACATGAAAAATTAAGGCCCTCAACCACGGTGCAACATCATATTTCCGAGCAAAACAAAAATATCCCTGGCCGAATGCAACTTCGATGCAATACGCCGTAAAGTATACAAGGAGAAAATAGCTGGACCTGTCCCAATATCAGAGCAACCCACGAAATAGTACCCCAACCTCAAGTGTCACTCAACACAGAACAAGCACACGTCCTTCACAAAATGCAAAGTAAAACCCATCCCCACTGACCTGCAACTTCGGGTGGTGCGACATAGCACACTTCGCCAACTGACCATATATGAGGGCGGATGGATACAGAACAAATTATGTAATCATGTAACATTGTCATTATCGTTCCGTATTTCCTTTGCCTTTCTTTCCTCTTCTTCCTGGAGCGCTTCGTTTCACTGCGTCTGGGCAGGTGAAGAACGAGCCTTAGCGAAGCAAACATTCTTTTTCACTCGGTTATATGTTGGCCCTCAGTAAAGTTCCTTCATCCTCATCTCACTTCGTTTTTTATCTGTAATGTCCTCAAAACATTATTCGTATCCGGTAGACATGTCCTCAAATATACAGCATTGCGTGAGGCAATGCCCCACTGCCTTCCAGTTGCTTGTGCATACTTTTTCCCCTCCACCATCACTGCTGCTCATCTGGCTCGCCTCCTGACACCTCCCCCTTCAAAGTGCCCTTGACCCATTCGTGTCGTCTTCACCCGGCTAGTGGAGTCCTCGAGAACAGCCATGGAGGAGTCGCACGCAGGAACCAGTGCTTCGGCTGCGTGTCCTTGACGTTCGCTAAACAGTCATGAGCCGTGTTTACATGAAGGCGACAGTAGCGCTTCGTATCGCATCGCATTTAGCAGCGCCTCACGGTAATGTGGTGCGACAGCGTTTACATGTAGCGCATCATCTCTAGCGTGGTGGTGGTGGAACGCGGTGTCGCCTATTGAGATTGAGAGGGGTTAGTCGACTTGCCCCTCTAAAGCCAGCCCTGCTTGGCGCATTAATGCGATGCGCTTTCCTAGCGCATTACCCCTGTTTACATGAATGCGATGCGCTAGGAACCGGTTGCGATGCGATGCGATGCGCTAGCTGTCGCATTCATGTAAACACGCTAAACCACAGCAAACCGTGTCTGACCATGCTTAATCGAGCTTCCGCTCTCTAAACTCGGTTCAGTGCGTTTGAACCCCAGCATTTTTTTTTGTTTCTTTCAAGGTTGGCTCTGAGTAACCAGATTTAACTGCTATAACCGATAATGCGCTACGGCAGCACTGTTATAAGCGGTTTATTCTACCATCTGAGAAAACATGAAATACCTGACAGTTCTGTGGTAGACCGTTGTTATATCAAATGTATTGTTCTGAGCAGCATTGTTAGGCTGTATATAAATAAATGGACACATTTAACCAGCATAAGCTGCGATCTTTTTCTTAGTTCAATCGCACTTCATCAATTCAGTCTATTGGTAATGCATAACACCCCGCCGGGGTGGTGCAGTGGTTACGGCGCTCGACTACTGTTCCCAAGGACGCGGGATCGAATCCCGGCCTTGGCGGCAGCTTTTCGATGGAGGCGAAAAGCAAGGCGCCCGTGTGCTGTGCGATGTCAGTGCACGTTAAAGAACCCCAGGTGGTCGAAATTTCCGGAGTCCTCCACTACGGCGTCTCTCATAGCCTGAGTTGCTTTGGGACGTTAAACCCCACTAAACTAAACTAAACTGTTAATGCATAACGTAATATCTATTTTCTACAGCTTGCCCGTACGCGAGGAATGTATCAATTTTCAGAGTGTCGTGTCTTGCATGCATTAACTTTTCTCGCTATGCCCCTGAAAGTAGTCAGGTCAGCGCATAACATTTTTAATAAAATGTCGCGCTACAAGGAATGTACTGTAAGCATTTACATTGGGTGCGAAAAATGACGTTGGGTGAAAGTCAATTACGGCTTTTTTTTTATAATATAGAAAAGGGTTGTCGATATTACTAATTGCAGCTAGTATTCCCCAGATTCAATGACAGTAGTGAAAGTGCTACACAACATCTGCTGTGCAAGATTTATATCTTGCGTTTTACCGGTTTAACGTCCTAAAGTGACCTCGGAGTAGTGAATCCGTAGTGGATCGCCTTAACACATAAGCAACTGCGGCGGGGCGTAAGTGAATGCGGTTTCGACACGCTGTGAATCGCGTTACCGCGACAGATTCGTGGCAAAATATATTCGAATATGACATCTAGCCTCCTAACAGCCGTAAGAACTTTCATGGGAGAATTATCACTTATGCGTGTATACATGCCATGAACACTACTTGGCTAGTTTTTCAGGCTGGAAGGAGTCGAATTTGTTTTTAGTGCCATCAATTACTAATACATTTATAAGACACCAGTTAGGTACACTCAAATTTTCATTAGCGGGCACATGTATAAAATAAACAGGTACCATCAGCAATTGGAAACTAACATGGCAGAGTCATCGATATTTGCTACATTGTTTATGGATGCATTGAATAGCACGGGCCAAAGAATATCGCTTGTGACACTCCGAAATTTATTGATTTAATAAGTGAACCACACTCATTGACTTTAACTGTTGCGGAGGTGTTGCTTATATGTTATGTACTGGCCGTGTTTCGCTGGTAACGTAGATATAACTGCTATAGCAAGCGAGAAACGCAACCACCTAGAGCAACATGTACACGCTGTTACGACCAAGCATCCGCAATTGCGCGCTCTATTGTTCGCCTGTGGGCATGGATAAGTTTTGTGAATATGTGGTGATGGTCCAATGGCTCTAAGTGAGCCTGTTTCCAGGAATCCTGTTTTGTAAGCCTGTTTTGCTTTGTGGACACCCTGCAAATGCCAAATTGACCCTGTCAAGAGAACGTCTGGAAAAACACAAAGAAACGTCCCCCTGCGGGAAATAGCAGGAAGTGCTTTCTTTTGTTCACCCTTCCAGTCGAGAAGGGCTATCGTCCAGTGAGGAATGTCTACTTTTCAAAGGAGACGACAGAGTGACATGTCCGCTGACGTGCAGGACAAGAAAGGAGCATGACGCATACAGCCATTAAGTGATTTCCCAGGAATGCAGGAAAGATTTGCAATTGTCGAAAACGGACAATGCTGGGAGCGGATGCGGCGCCACGTGCACTCGGGTTTCTGAGAAGTAAAACCCCTTGTCAGAACCAGCCTGTGGTTTCTTTGCTGAAGAATAGAAATGTACCTCCTCTCCTCGCCGTTCCCAAGCTTTTCCCGCCAACAAGTGATCACGCCCAACGAATGAATGCCGGACCAGTCAGTGCTTCAGACCATCAGTGCAGTGATGTGTTCGATTGGATGCCGATACCTGAGGGGCGTGCCCTGGATTTGGTTGGTCAGCATCTTCAGAGAGGGGCTGGACATAGGGGGTTTTAAGGACGCTGCAGAGCACGAAATGTCGCTCTGGGCCCGGGGGTAAACGGCTCATCCAGTCGCTTCTCGCTATGAACTCTTAACGCTTGCCATTTTGCTGATGTACCCTTCTTTTTCGTGTAAATAATCTTGTAAATAAGTTTCTCAAAGTGCCATTAAACCTGCTTGTACATATTTCACCAACTTCGAAGATTCAATCCTACTTCAACCCCGAGTCTCTGCACGCTACCAAGTGAAGGCCGGGTCGACGTAGCCCCAGCGTCACGACAACTGGTGACCAGCGGTGGGATCTGGATCTACAAGCTACAACATCTGGTGATTCGAGGGGGATCTGATTCTACAAGCCACAACATCTGGTGATTGGAGGTGGATCTGAAGCTACAAGCTACAACATCTTGTGATCGGAGGTGGCATCTCAAGCAACAAGCAGGAGCAACAATCGGCCAACAAGAAAGCAGCTCGGAACATCGATCGCATGTGTGGGTGAGTGCTTGGCTTTTCTTCTGATGTGGACCAGGTTCTAGAACAGGGTTAGATTTTAGAACTGGTAAAAAGTGTTGAAACGCCTTTAGGTTTGGTAGTTTGCACTGTTGTTTTGGAAGTAGCCGACACTCGGAGCGATCATGGACCTACAAAAGCTGCAGAAACCGGAACTGTTGCAATTGTGTGAGGAATTGGGAATTGATACAAGTGGTTTGGCACGAAAACCCTTGATTATAAAGGCAATCACTGATCTGGGAACCGATGATGAGGAGCTCAGTGAAGCATGGAACCTCATCGGTCAAAAAAAGGAGCAGCTCAGACAGCAGAAAGAGCGGGAAAAAGAGGAAAAGAGGCGTGAGCGTGAACTTGAGAGGGAAAAAGAGGAAAGGGAGCGCGAACGTGAGTGGGAAAAAGAGGAAAAGAAGCGTGAAAGAGAAGCAAAAAAGCTGGACCAAGAAATTGAGCTCCGGAAATTAGAACTAGAGTTGAGCAAGAGGTCGGGCAATTGTCCCCAGCTAGCGGTACCTCTTCTCAACAAGGAGGCAGATTTCAAGATGTCAAAGTACATGCAGCCATATGTGATATCAGGGGATATCGGTCTGTATCTGGCTAACTTTGAGCGAACCTGCGAAAAACTGTCCTTCCAGCGAGACACTTGGTCTCAGAGATTATTGACGGTTCTGCCCTGCGAGGCAGCGGAGGTTGTCGCGCGGCTAAGCAAGGAGGACGCGGACAACTACGAGAAGGTGTCGTGACGCTGGGGCTACGTCGACCCGGCCTTCACTTGGTAGCGTGCAGAGACTCGGGGTTGAAGTAGGATTGAATCTTCGAAGTTGGTGAAATATGTACAAGCAGGTTTAATGGCACTTTGAGAAACTTATTTACAATATTATTTACACGAAAAAGAAGGGTACATCAGCAAAATGGCAAGCGTTAAGAGTTCATAGCGAGAGGCGACTGGATGAGCCGTTTACCCAGGGCCCAGAGCGCCATTTCGTGCTCTGCAGCGTCCTTAAAAACCCCCTATGTCCAGCCCCTCTCTGAAGATGCTGACCAACCAAATCTAGGGCACGCCCCTCAGGTATCGGCATCCAATCGAACACATCACTGCACTGATGGTCTGAAGCACTGACTGGTCCGGCATTCATTCGTTGGGCGTGATCACTTGTTGGCGGGAAAAGCTTGGGAACGGCGAGGAGAGGAGGTACATTTCTATTCTTCAGCAAAGAAACCACAGGCTGGTTCTGACAAGGGGTTTTACTTCTCAGAAACCCGAGTGCACGTGGCGCCGCATAGGGCTCCCAACATGGTCCCTTTTCGACAATTGCAAATCTTTCCTGCATTCCCGGGAAATCACTTAATGGCCGTATGAGTCATGCTCCTTTCTTGTCCTGCACGTCAGCGGACATGTCACTCTGTCGTCTCCTTTGGATAGGAGGCATTCATCACTGGAGGATAGCACTTCTCGACTGGAAGGGTGAACAAAAGAAAGAAAGCACTTCCTGCTATTTCCCGCAGGGGGACGTTTCTTTGTGTTTTTCCAGACGTTCTCTTGACAGGGTCAATTTTGCATTTGCAGGTTGTCCACAAAGCAAAACATGCTTACAAAACAGGATTCCTGGAAACAGGCTCACTTAGAGCCATTGGACCATCACCACATATTCACAAAACTTATCCATGCCCACAGGCGAACAATAGAGCGCGCAATTGCGGATGCTTGGTCGTAACAGCCTCCTCCCCCGCCAGAAGAGTCTCGGAGGGCAGCAGTCCCAGCTGCTGCATGAAGAGACGACTTAATGGCCTGCACGTGAACGCTTGAAGCTCGCTGTTGCTTGTCGCGTTGTCTTGATTGTTGTAGGCCAAATTGCTCGAGCTGTCTGAAACTCAACCACATGTCGAAGCAAGCACTCGGCTCCCGTCTGAAGAGACCAGGTCAAAAGAAAACTGCCATTGTTGTTCGAGAAAAGCCCACACTCAAGACGTTAGGACCTACGTATTCCTAGAAAACCAAACGTGCTGCTTTACATAGTCACACATATACAAGCGCACGAAAAAAAAAAAAACCTGATTATCAATTTGGATACATGGTGAGGAACATCTCGGACCGCTTAGAAAGAGCGGCTAAGCGCGTCCGCATTCCCATTTAACTTCCCCTTTTTGTATCTTATTTCAAAATTGTACTGCTGTAAAATCAAGCTCCACCTAAGAAGGCGACTGTTCTTCGATGTCGCAGTTTGCAGCCAAGCCAGGGGACAATGGTCCGTCTCTACGGTGAATTTGGCCCCTCCAAGATAGCACTGCAATTTTTGAATGGCCCATACAATGCAAGCGCACTCTTTCTCTGACGCGCAATAAGCTCTCTCTCTAGAACTCAGTTTTCTGCTCAGGTAGAGCACGGGGTGCTCATTACCGTCGTCATCTCTCTGGCAGAGAACAGCACCTAACCCTCGATCACTGGCATCACACTGGACCGTGAATTCTCGGTCATAGTCTGGAGCTCGCAATACCGGACGGCTAATCAGCACAGCCTTCAGGTTTACGAAGGAGGCTTCCTTTTGTTCGTCCCAGACTACATTTGTCGGTTCTGTCTTGCGGAGAGCGTCGGTCAGAGGGCTGGCCAATGCTGAATAGTTAGGGATGTAGTGATTGTAGTATCCAGTCAGACCTAGGAATGCTCGAATTTCCGTCTTCGTGCTCGGCCGCGGGTAGTCTGCTACCGCAGAAATCTTAATCTCGCTGGGTTTCCTGAAACCTTGACCTACATTGTGACCCAAGTAGTCCACGGTCGCCCTTGCCAGGCAACATTTCTCGGCCTTTACGGTTAGTCCAGCTTGACGCAAAAGGCTCAGTACAGCTCTTAGATGTACCATATGGTCCGCCCATGAGTCGGAAAAAACCGCAATGTCATCTAAATAAGGCACTGCGAATGTTTCACACCCCTTTAAAACCCTATCCATGAGTCGGGAAAAACAAAATGGAGCATTTTTGAGCCCGAAACTCATCATTGTTGGCTGGTAGCTGCCCGTCGGAGTGACGAAAGCCGCGTATCTGCTGGCGCGTTCAGTGAGCGGTACTTGCCAGTATCCTCGAGTAAGGTCCAGCGTAGTCACATATGCCGCTCTACTGACCTGTTCTACTCTCTCCTCAATATTCGGAATAGGATACACTTGATCCCTGGTGAGAGAATTTAGCTTTCGGTAGTCTACCACAGGCCTAGGGTCTTTACCTGGAGCTTCTACTAAGATCATAGGCGAAGCATAATCGCTTTCCGAGGGTTTTATTACTCCCAATTCCAGCATGCGAGTTACTTCCCTATCCAGAATTTCTCTTTGCCTTGGAGAAAATCGGTAGCACCTTGATCGCACTGGCACGTCTGAAGTCAGCTCAATATCGTGCTCAGTCAAATCAGTTCTGCCTGGCCTGTCCACGAAGCAGGCCTCAAACTCTGTTATTATCTCGCCCAGATCGGACAGCTGGGATTTCTTTAGTTCTCCTCTCTGCTCCGTCTTTTTGAGAAGCTCCTGAGCGTTGCTTCCTTTTCCGCTGAGGCAAATCAAGTTGTCCCCCATCTCCTCGGGAAGGTTTAACGTTAGATTTACCACGGCTTCCCTCTGCACATAAGGCTTCATAAGATTGCAATGATAAATGCGCACTTCTTTACGCCTACCGGGAATTTTCACTGCGTAGTTAGTGTTAGAAAGTTTTGCAACGACTTCAGCCGGTCCTTCCCACTGTACTTCGAGCTTATTCTGCCTTGAACTTCTCAGCAACATCACCTGGTCCCCGATACCAAACGTCCTTTGACGGGCTGTCTTATCATAGTACACCTTGGAACGAGCCTGGGCTGACTTCATGCTGGCCTCAACGAGTTCCTTAGTGTTATGTAAGCGATTCAAGAGGTTCAGAATGAATTCTACTACTGTTGGGTCTTCTCCGCGCCCCTCCCAGGCTTCGCGCACCATTCGCAAAGGTGAGCGCAGTGACCTTCCGTACACCAACTCGGCTGGGCTAAATCCAGTGGATTCGTGCGGCACTGACCGCAAAGCGAAAAGCGCTGCAGGCAGGCAGGTATCCCATTCGCGCTTGTTTTCATAGCACAGTCCCCTCAGGACTCGTTTGAGAACAGAGTGCCATCTTTCTACGCTGTTGCTCTGCGGATGATGGATCGAGCTATGCACTACCTTAATGCCGCATCGCTCGAGAAATGAGGTGGTGAGGACACTCGTGAAAACGCTACCCTGATCACTTTGGACCTCGGAAGGGAATCCAACTCGTGCAAACACTGACAGCAGCGAATCCACTACACTCTCGGACGTCACCTCGCGCAGCGGAACAGCCTCTGGAAACTTTGTGGCTGGGCATAAAATAGTGAGGATATAACGGTACCCTGACTCTGTCACAGGAAGTGGCCCAACTACATCTATTACTAACCGGTGAAACGGCTCGGTAATGATTGGTACTAACACCATCGGAGCTTTCCACTTATCTTGTGCCTTTCCAACCCGCTGGCACGTGTCGCATGATCGCACAAAATTTTCCGTGTCCTTAAAACATCCAGGCCAATAGTATTCTTGCAACAGCCTCTGCTTTGTTTTCCTTATTCCAAGGTGACATGACCACGAGCTGCCATGGGAAAGTCGCAGTAAGTCTCCGCGGTACTTTTGGGGAACGACTAATTGGTCCCGCTCTACTCCGCGCTTATCCTTGAATAAGCGATACAGCACTCCCTTTCTCATCTCAAAAGAAATGTTATTTGCTGTCTTAGTGGCGCGGTGGCGCTCTCTTATCTCCTGTATCTTGGGATCATTGGCTTGCTCCATAGCTAAGTCCTCTCGAGTTCCACTTAAAAGTCTCGTGAGATTACTAGACACTGGCGGCAAGAGGTTACTCTCAAGAACGTCCTCATTCCGCGTCTCATCAAGCTCACTTTCAAGTTGACATATCTGAGATGCCTCGCTCTCAAAGTTTTCTGACCTGCTATCTTCCGCATTTACCACTGTTTTAACTGCCGTTTCCTCCGCTGTGGATTTTTCTGGAATGAGCAGTGTAGCTAGTTCTCGCGCCTTTGAACGTGTTAAGGCTTGCACAACTCTGTCTCCGAAAAGGATGCCCCTCTTTCGCAGCAGCATGTCCGATTTGTTGGAGAACAAATACGGATAGCACTTAGGAAGCTTTCCTGAAACGGCAGCCTCGGTTGTTAATTCGCCGAAAGGGCCCTCGATGACCACGTTCGCGATCGGCAAGCACACACTCTGTTCCTCAACTACCTGTCGGATCCATGCACACTGTCCTGTATAGTCGGAAGGCGATACATACGCCGGATGGACAACATCCATCGTTGCGGCCGAATCGCGCAGTACCTTGCAAGGCTTCCCGTTGACTACTAGGTCATGCAGGTAGGGTTCTAAAAGCTGCATATTTTCATCGCAGTCCCTGACATACGAGAAAGCAATCTTTTCTTTCCGGCAGTTGACGGCAATGTGACCCTGCTCATTACACCTAAAGCATGTGAGTGGCTTCCTAGCCTCAAGCTTATTCTTTGTGTTCTGCACGTTGGTCACTTCCCCACTTTTCTCACTGCCGTCCTTTCTAGGGAATTTGCCTGAAGAAACCTTCATTTCTTCGTTTCCAACTCTAGCAAAGTGCCTTTCCTGACGGTTATTCACTCTCAACTTGGGATTGCGGGGCCTATCCACTGCTGGGTTGCTGAATTGTCGGCGCGAAGCATACTCCTCAATAAGTTCGGCAGCTTCAGTTGCCGACTTAATTTCGCCTCGGTCCTGTAACCAATTTCTTTCTTTTTCTGGGAGGCAGTTATAAAACTGCTCCAAAAGAATTCGCTCGACTACAGCGTCCCTATCACTGTAGGAATCTGTGCTCTTTAGCCACTCGCCCAAATTTACTCTTAAATTGTACAGGAATTCAGGGTAACTCTCGTCCCTGGACTTAGTAGCGTTCCGAAAACGTTGTCTGAACGCCTCGGCGCTAAGCCTATACTTTCTCAGAAGGCAAGCTTTGACCTTCTCGTAGTTGTCCGCGTCCTCCTTGCTTAGCCGCGCGACAACCTCCGCTGCCTCGCTGGGCAGAACCGTCAATAATCTCTGAGACCAAGTGTCTCGCTGGAAGGACAGTTTTTCGCAGGTTCGCTCAAAGTTAGCCAGATACAGACCGATATCCCCTGATATCACATATGGCTGCATGTACTTTGACATCTTGAAATCTGCCTCCTTGTTGAGACGAGGTACCGCTAGCTGGGGACAATCGCCCGACCTCTTGCTCAACTCTAGTTCTAATTTCCGGAGCTCAATGTCTAGCTTCTTTGCCTCTCTTTCCCTCTCACGTTCGCGCTCCTTTTCCTCTTTTTTCCGCTCTTTCTGCTGTCTGAGCTGCTCCTTTTTTTGACCGATGAGGTTCCATGCTTCACTGAGCTCCTCATCATCGGTTCCCAAATCTGTGATTGCCTTTATAATCAAAGGTTTTCGTGCCAAACCACTTGTATCAATTCCCAATTCCTCACACAATAGCAACAATTCCGGTTTCTGCAGCTTTTGTAGGTCCATGATCGCTCCGAGTGTCGGCTACTTCCAAAACAACTGTGCAAACTACCAACCTAAAGGCGTTTCCACACTCTCTTTACCAGTTCTAAAATCTAACCCTGTTCTAGAACCTGGTCCACATCAGAAGAAAAGCCAAGCACTCACCCACACATGCGATCGATGTTCCGAGCTGCTTTCTTGTTGGCCGATTGTTGCTCCTGCTTGTTGCTTGAGATGCCACCTCCGATCACAAGATGTTGTAGCTTGTAGCTTCAGATCCACCTCCAATCACCAGATGTTGTGGCTTGTAGAATCAGATCCCCCTCGAATCACCAGATGTTGTAGCTTGTAGATCCAGATCCCACCGCTGGTCACCAGTTGTCGTGACGCTGGGGCTACGTCGACCCGGCCTTCACTTGGTAGCGTGCAGAGACTCGGGGTTGAAGTAGGATTGAATCTTCGAAGTTGGTGAAATATGTACAAGCAGGTTTAATGGCACTTTGAGAAACTTATTTACAATATTATTTACACGAAAAAGAAGGGTACATCAGCAAAATGGCAAGCGTTAAGAGTTCATAGCGAGAGGCGACTGGATGAGCCGTTTACCCAGGGCCCAGAGCGCCATTTCGTGCTCTGCAGCGTCCTTAAAAACCCCCTATGTCCAGCCCCTCTCTGAAGATGCTGACCAACCAAATCTAGGGCACGCCCCTCAGGTATCGGCATCCAATCGAACACATCACTGCACTGATGGTCTGAAGCACTGACTGGTCCGGCATTCATTCGTTGGGCGTGATCACTTGTTGGCGGGAAAAGCTTGGGAACGGCGAGGAGAGGAGGTACATTTCTATTCTTCAGCAAAGAAACCACAGGCTGGTTCTGACAAGGGGTTTTACTTCTCAGAAACCCGAGTGCACGTGGCGCCGCATAGGGCTCCCAACATGGTCCCTTTTCGACAATTGCAAATCTTTCCTGCATTCCCGGGAAATCACTTAATGGCCGTATGAGTCATGCTCCTTTCTTGTCCTGCACGTCAGCGGACATGTCACTCTGTCGTCTCCTTTGGATAGGAGGCATTCATCACTGGAGGATAGCACTTCTCGACTGGAAGGGTGAACAAAAGAAAGAAAGCACTTCCTGCTATTTCCCGCAGGGGGACGTTTCTTTGTGTTTTTCCAGACGTTCTCTTGACAGGGTCAATTTTGCATTTGCAGGTTGTCCACAAAGCAAAACATGCTTACAAAACAGGATTCCTGGAAACAGGCTCACTTAGAGCCATTGGACCATCACCACATATTCACAAAACTTATCCATGCCCACAGGCGAACAATAGAGCGCGCAATTGCGGATGCTTGGTCGTAACAAAGGTCAAAGCTTGCCTTCTGAGAAAGTATAGGCTTAGCGCCGAGGCGTTCAGACAACGTTTTCGGAACGCTACTAAGTCCAGAGACGAGAGTTACCCTGAATTCCTGTATAATTTAAGAGTCAATTTGGGCGAGTGGCTAAAGAGCACTGATTCCTACAGTGATAGGGACGCTGTAGTCGAGCGAATTCTTTTGGAGCAGTTTTATAACTGCCTCCCAGAAAAAGAAAGAAATTGGTTACAGGACCGAGGCGACATTAAGTCGGCAACTGAAGCTGCTGAACTTATTGAGGAGTATGCTTCGCGCCGACATATCAGCAGAGCAGTGGATAGGCCCCGCAATCCCAAGTTCAGTGTGAATAACCGCCAGAAAAGGCACTTAGCTAGATTTGCAAACGAAGAAAGGAAGGCTTCTTCAGGCAAACGCCCTAGAAAGGACGGCAGTGAGAAAAGTGGGGAAGTGACCAACGCGCAGAACACAAAGAATAAGCTTGAGGCTAGGAAGCCGCTCACATGCTTTAGGTGTAATGAGCAGGGTCACATTGCCGTCAACTGCCGGAAAGAAAAGATTGCTTTCTCGTATGTCAGTGACTGCGATGAAAATATGCAGCTTTTAGAACCCTACCTGCATGACCTAGTAGTCAACGGGAAGCCTTGCAAGGTACTGCGCGATTCGGCCGCAACGATGGATGTTGTCCATCCGGCGTATGTGTCGCCTTCCGACTATACAGGACAGTGTGCGTGGATCCGCCAGGTAGTGGAGGAACAGAGTGTGTGCTTGCCAATCGCGAACGTGGTCATCGCGGGCCCTTTCGGCGAGTTAACAACCGAGGCTGCCGTTTCAGAAAAGCTGCCTAAGTGCTATCCGTATTTGTTTTCCAACAAATCGGACATGCTACTGCGAAAGAGGGGCATCCTTTTCGGAGACAGTGTTGTGCAAGCATTAACACGTTCAAAGGCGCGAGAACTAGCTACACTGCTCATACCAGAAAATTCCACAGCGGAGGAAACGGCAGTTAAAACAGTGGTCTATGTGGAAGATAGCGGGTCAGAAAACTTTGAGAGCGAGGCATCTCAAATAAGTCAACTTGAAAGTGAATTTGATGAGACGCGGAATGAGGACGTTCTTGAGAATAACCTCTTGCCGCCAGTGTCTAGTAATCTCACGAGACTTTTAAGTGGAACCCGAGAGGACTTAACTATGGAGCAAGCCAATGATCCCAAGAATAAGCTCGAAGTACAGTGGGAAGGACCTGCTGAAGTCGTTGCAAAGCTTTCTGACACTAACTACGCAGTGAAAATCCCCGATAGGCGTAAAGCAGTGCGCATTTATCATTGCAATCTTATGAAGCCCTATGAGCAGAGGGAAACCATGGTAAATCTAACGTTAAACCTTCCTGAGGAGATTTGGGATAACTTGATTTGCCTCAGCGGAAAAGGAAGCAACGCTCAGGAGCTTCACAAAAAGACGGAGCAGAGAGGAGAACTAAAGAAATCCCAGCTGTCCGATCTGGGCGAAATAATAACAGAGTTTGAGGCCTGCTTCGTGGACAGGCCAGGCAGGACTGATTTGACTGAGCACGATATTGAGCTGACTTCAGACGTGCCAGTGCGATCAAGGTGCTACCGATTTTCTCCAAGGCAAAGAGAAATTCTGGATAGGGAAGTAACTCGCATGCTGGAATTAGGAGTAATAAAACCCTCGGAAAGCGATTATGCTTCGCCTATGATCTTAGTAGAAGCTCCAGGTAAAGACCCTAGGCCTGTGGTAGACTACCGAAAGCTAAATTCTCTCACCAGGGATCAAGTGTATCCTATTCAGAATATTGAGGAGAGAGTAGAACAGGTCAGTAGAGCGGCATATGTGACTACGCTGGACCTTACTCGAGGATACTGGCAAGTACCGCTCACTGAACGCGCCAGCAGATACGCGGCTTTCGTCACTCCGACGGGCAGCTACCAGCCAACAATGATGAGTTTCGGGCTCAAAAATGCTCCATTTTGTTTTTCCCGACTCATGGATAGGGTTTTAAAGGGGTGTGAAACATTCGCGGTGCCTTATTTAGACGACATTGCGGTTTTTTCCGACTCATGGGCGGACCATATGGTACATCTAAGAGCTGTACTGAGCCTTTTGCGTCAAGCTGGACTAACTGTAAAGGCCGAGAAATGTTGCCTGGCAAGGGCGACCGTGGACTACTTGGGTCACAATGTAGGTCAAGGTTTCAGGAAACCCAGCGAGATTAAGATTTCTGCGGTAGCAGACTACCCGCGGCCGAGCACGAAGACGGAAATTCGAGCATTCCTGGGTCTGACGGGATACTACAATCACTACATCCCTAACTATTCAGCTTTGGCTAGCCCTCTGACCGACGCTCTCCGCAAGACAGAACCGACAAATGTAGTCTGGGACGAACAAAAGGAAGCCTCCTTCGTAAACCTGAAGGCTGTGCTGATTAGCCGTCCGGTATTGCGAGCTCCAGACTATGACCGAGAATTCACGGTCCAGTGTGATGCCAGTGATCGAGGGCTAGGTGCTGTTCTCTGCCAGAGAGATGACGACGGTAATGAGCACCCTGTGCTCTACCTGAGCAGAAAACTGAGTTCTAGAGAGAGGGCTTATTGCGCGTCAGAGAAAGAATGCGCTTGCATTGTATGGGCCATTCAAAAATTGCAGTGCTATCTTGGAGGGGCCAAATTCACCGTAGAGACGGACCATTGTCCCCTGGCTTGGCTGCAAACTGCGACATCGAAGAACAGTCGCCTTCTTAGGTGGAGCTTGATTTTACAGCAGTACAATTTTGAAATAAGATACAAAAAGGGGAAGTTAAATGGGAATGCGGACGCGCTTAGCCGCTCTTTCTAAGCGGTCCGAGATGTTCCTCACCATGTATCCAAATTGATAATCAGGTTTTTTTTTTTTTCGTGCGCTTGTATATGTGTGACTATGTAAAGCAGCACGTTTGGTTTTCTAGGAATACGTGGGTCCTGAACGTCTTGAGAGTGGGCTTTTCTCGAACAACAATGGCAGATTTCTTTTGACCTGGTCTCTTCAGACGGGAGCCGAGTGCTTGCTTCGACATGTGGTTGAGTTTCAGACAGCTCGAGCAATTTGGCCTACAACAATCAAGACAACGCGACAAGCAACAGCGAGCTTCAAGCGTTCACGTGCAGGCCATTAAGTCGTCTCTTCATGCAGCAGCTGGGACTGCTGCCCTCCGAGACTCTTCTGGCGGGGGAGGAGGCTGTTACGACCAAGCATCCGCAATTGCGCGCTCTATTGTTCGCCTGTGGGCATGGATAAGTTTTGTGAATATGTGGTGATGGTCCAATGGCTCTAAGTGAGCCTGTTTCCAGGAATCCTGTTTTGTAAGCCTGTTTTGCTTTGTGGACACCCTGCAAATGCCAAATTGACCCTGTCAAGAGAACGTCTGGAAAAACACAAAGAAACGTCCCCCTGCGGGAAATAGCAGGAAGTGCTTTCTTTTGTTCACCCTTCCAGTCGAGAAGGGCTATCGTCCAGTGAGGAATGTCTACTTTTCAAAGGAGACGACAGAGTGACATGTCCGCTGACGTGCAGGACAAGAAAGGAGCATGACGCATACAGCCATTAAGTGATTTCCCAGGAATGCAGGAAAGATTTGCAATTGTCGAAAACGGACAATGCTGGGAGCGGATGCGGCGCCACGTGCACTCGGGTTTCTGAGAAGTAAAACCCCTTGTCAGAACCAGCCTGTGGTTTCTTTGCTGAAGAATAGAAATGTACCTCCTCTCCTCGCCGTTCCCAAGCTTTTCCCGCCAACAAGTGATCACGCCCAACGAATGAATGCCGGACCAGTCAGTGCTTCAGACCATCAGTGCAGTGATGTGTTCGATTGGATGCCGATACCTGAGTGGCGTGCCCTGGATTTGGTTGGTCAGCATCTTCAGAGAGGGGCTGGACATAGGGGGTTTTAAGGACGCTGCAGAGCACGAAATGTCGCTCTGGGCCCTGGGTAAACGGCTCATCCAGTCGCTTCTCGCTATGAACTCTTAACGCTTGCCATTTTGCTGATGTACCCTTCTTTTTCGTGTAAATAATCTTGTAAATAAGTTTCTCAAAGTGCCATTAAACCTGCTTGTACATATTTCACCAACTTCGAAGATTCAATCCTACTTCAACCCCGAGTCTCTGCACGCTACCAAGTGAAGGCCGGGTCGACGTAGCCCCAGCGTCACGACAACGCTATGTAAACATCTACACGCTTCTATATATGTAAGCCAGCCAACAATGAGCGCTGCGGTTAAAATGCGTTTTTGTTACTATCGTTTTGCTTTCCACTTAAGCATTATCATTGTACGTTAGAGATTATAAATTCCTGAGCGTTCAGCTGTACTGGCCCCGTGACGCAATGCCGTGGTTGCACTGGCGTTGCATTGGAACGCTTAAAATTGCGCGTATTGTCGGGCAGTTGAATCGCTAAAGAGTCCACCTTTTTATGTTTCCTTTTTATTCCTTCGAACAACTCGTTATGCTTACGGTTGACGAAGCCCTATAGCTCAAGTCTATACAGACATCGCGCCACTCAACAAACCACGTACAGCTCGTTTTGTCGTACTTTGTTCGTGCTACTAGCGACCTCGGCCCATGTCATCATCTCGTAAGAAAAATAAAAGCGAGAAAGCCTATTTATGCACCTGGTAATGCTACGTGACGGTCTTGCGGCCAGAAGGAGCCTCACGCAATCCCCGAGCAGCGGTTGAGTATGACACATACCCACGAGGGTCGCGGCGGGGCAAGCGTGTCACGTGACCTTGACAGGGCGCGAAGGCTCGTACAGCATACGTGTACACACCTGAGTTGCGCACTCGCAACGCGTTCCCGGCAGGAGCGAAGCGCTCTCGAAGGAAGCAAGGTTAACCGGCCGGCGATTAACAAGACGGGAGGCAACGTCAGACCGGCGGCCAAGCTCGCCACCCGCCGCTGCGGCTAAAATAGCCGGCTTACGTCATCGGGCAAAGCGAGATCGTAATCCAGCGAAAACCCAGCAGGGCTTCAGAGCTATAATGCTCGTAAGTATACGTTGGATAAGCCGCGACGATGTTTTCTTTCCGAGAATACAAGCACATGGGAGGGCCAAAGGTTGCAGATGCGAGAAGTGTCGTTTGAGCACGGCTCTTCAAAGCAAAGGTGTTGCCGACATGGTATGAGTATCCAAATTATTCACCGAGAAGCATGGGAAAAAGAACATCAATGATGTGTTAGCAAGGCGCTATCTCACGCACGTCATGAAAAAATAAAAAAAAAAAAAAGCTGAAAGCAGAACCCGCCAGTGATGTGCGATTACGTCGGCAATGAATTGTTTTTCCAAAATTAACGGAGCGAAATGAAATGCTTTCAACCTGTTGAGTAATTTCTTAGCCACAAATTCATTGTCAAGTGTGAGCGGCATTGACTGAATATTTTAATTTGTTTCGATTAGTGCAGTCTAGATGCGTCTATCGGAACCTAATAGAGCTAGCAATCCAAGCATTAAAGTGCCTTTCTTTAATTGTATTTTTTATTTTATTTTTTGTTAGTCACCTAGCTGGTACCCGATATTAGGACGACATTTTCAGGAAGACCGGAACCGTATTTCATGCCTTTTCGTTAAACTTGGTCATTTACCGTTGGTTGCAGCCCCGCCGTCGAAACCCGCAGAAGTTGACGTCCGTGATGCCACTTGCATAAGCACAGCCCGTGCCCGCCATCTCATATATTGGGCCTGGATGTTTCCAGCACACAATACCCGTGCGGCTTCGGAGCAGCGGCGCCGACGCTGAATTCACGCTTGACAAGCCTGCGGAGCTGGGGTAACCACTTGTGTTGGTGACTAGGTTCTGGCGAGGAATCTGCCGGACTGGATGCGGCATCAATACAGGGTGGCTAGCGACGGCGTCCCCAAACAGGCTGTGCCTCGTTTGCTTTCCCATCGCCTGTTGTTTTCGACGCGACTTAATTAAATGAAGACAGCCTTGCAGCGCTGCAGAATACGAAGGCTGAAATATGCTACCGCATAAGCGCTTCACGTGGTATTTGTTTCTCATATTTCGCACGCTCTATTTAAATACCTGAGAAAGGTCCAGTTGGGAGGCGTTGTTAGGAAAAAGATTGGATCATTTATTATTTAAACTCCTTAAACGTACTTGGCCTACAAGTAAACATTAAAATTGATCATAAGTAATCTTCTACATTCTACGAAGCTCCATCATCATCATCATCATCATCATCATCATCACCATCATCATCATCAGCCTGATTATATCCACTGCAGGGCGAAGGCCTCTCCCATATTTCTCCACTTAACCCGGTTCTGTGCTAGCTGCATCCACTTGACCCCTGCGAACTTCTTAATCTCATCCGCCCACCTAACTTTCTGCCGCCCCCTGCTACGCTTTCCTTCCCTTGGAATCCAGTTTGTTACCCTCAGCGACCATCGGTTATCCTCTCTTCGCACTACATGTCCTGCCCATGTCCATTTCTTCTTCTTACTCACTAAGCCCTATGACATCCCATTTCATGCCCTCTAGTTCCTAGCTCCGCATGACGACAACAGTATATTGTTCGGTCCTTGGTTCAAGTTAAGCGAAACACCCAGCATAAGGACTGTGTGAAAAAGTACAAAGGCAACAATGGTAACCTTGATTAAGCCAGTATCAGCTCTTCGTAGCTCTGTGCGCACGATCCTTAAAAAAGAGTTTTTCACGTATATATATATTGGTGGAGTGCATGGGCGTATGTGTACGCATTTATCGTAGCGTAGACCCTAGGACTCTACGGGTGGCATCTTGCTGATACTCTGCGCCAATGTCTGAATGTTAGGAAACGCACGGCGCTCCTACAAGGCAGTCATGGTATTGAATTGCTAAGTGTCCAGCAGGCGCTGCGTTTAGGGCCGCAGCGTTTGTTTGTGCATGTCATGATTCGGGCGAATAATAATACAATAAAATGTTCTACGTAGAATGTAAAGGTAGAGAGAGAAAACAAATACGCTATAGAAAGAAACGCTTTTGTTCTAAACAGCATCTGGCAGCCACCATGCCTCTGTTCGTACATTCTGGTGAGCCGAATGCGCCATCCGAAGCACCCTACCAGCTGTGTTTTCGTAAACACGCCACGGTTGCGGCTTTCGCGCCTTGCGACGGGTTGTAAACAAACACATTGTGACGCACGGAATGCAGAATCAGGGCCGGATAACTGTGTGCAGGCTCCCGTAGGGCTTCCCGGTGTATAAAGCAGCTTAGCGGCTTCAAGTCGGCGTGCAAACTTGGCTCATTGCACGCGGTTCTTTCGGGAAGCGTGGGAAGTCGGCGATTGCCAACTCCGGTTCGTGCTTGCGCCTGCGCAGTTGCTATTGTGTTATTAACTCTTGATGTGACAGTGCCGGCATACAAGTGTGCTCACACCATTGTTGCATATGTCTTAGACTGTCCTGTCTCGCACTCGCTGAAAAACGCATTCAGCACTGAACATTGGGGTTTTAAAACCTCATGTGTAATTCTACAACAAGTGGATGAATTTTATTGTCATTTCATTCGTACAGGTGCGGTAGCTAGCACGATCCCAACTTCCGTATGAGCAGCGTCATTTAGCAAGAAAAAAAAAAAAATCCTTACGTCGCCGCTGTGGTGCAATGAACACGGAAAACGTAGGCCAGTGGCGTAGCAAGAAATATTTTTCGCCGGCGAATTGCGAGGGTTGTTCTGACACCGAAACACTCCTCTGGCTACACCCCTGCGGCAGTTAGAATCCACTTTCAGCAAATAATGAATCTCAAAAGGAATCACTTGTAAATAACTTATTCCTCCTCTAGGTGTGCTTTACCATAGTACTGAGAAGGGTTTGTGCCGAAACCTCAATTTGGAAATCTATGAGAGGCGCAACCGAAAGCTGTGACGCTTTGCCTTTATGAAAATAAAAGAACGGATTCCGATCTTTTCTCGCCCAATCCTACGACGGCAGGTTGATGGCCGAAAAGCGCGAACTTTGTACACCGACACCGCATGTCGAACAGTGTCTTCGAAAAAGCAGACATGTTTTATTAAATGAAAAAAAAAAAAAAAAGAAATCCACAGACGATCAGTGAGATTAATTCGCCATACACACGAGAGCGTTACTTTTGAGCAGCATGCTACACGTTGACGTCATCGCCTACGCAAAGAAATGTCAAAGATAAATATAACGCTCATGTCCGAATCATTTATTGTGCGGTGGCATTTTTCCTTTCAGGCGACTTAGACCGCGTGGGATGTCCTGTAGCCGTTGGCGTTGCTTTAAGGTGAAGGTTTTGAGTTAAGACCACCAAAGTCAGAAAAGTCGAAATTCGCGAGCCACCTCCCAGAAGCATGCTTGTGACTATTTGGGGCCGCGAGACTTCAAACAGGAAGTGCAACACAGTCGGAAAAACAACAGAAAAATTTTCTGTTGTTACGAGAGAATTTCTGGGCGGTTTTTGACAGGAAACATGCTGTGACAACAAGACTTTGTTGTAATATCAAAATTTTCTGTAGTTACAACAGAAACGTACTACAGAACTACAGAAAGGTCTGACGTTTACGTCAGAACTACAGAATATTTGCCATATTTTTGACACGGTTCTTTAGTTGTATTTCTTTTTTCTTTTTAGACTGGGAAGGGTCTATACTGTTTGTCACCTTTTAACTGCCATCTGTCAGAAGCATGGCTGCTATTGTTCGAGACTGCGATAATTCAGACGGTAGATGTTACTGCTATCGGAAACTTTTCACCGATGTGTTAACCCTTTCGCACTAAAAGTTATGCCAGAGGCCTGGTCGTGATTTTACAAGGCTGCGAGACTTCGAACTATCGACGCCTGCGCTGTTGATGCCGCCGACGAGCGATGCTTTATTTATTTATTTATTTTTGACATGGGATACTAAACCCATCACGTTAAAAAAAATGAAACAGGTGTTCACGAAATCTGACACATGTATTCGGCGTTTGCTGTACGTGAAGCGGGGGGAATGTGCAATAAAGATCGTGACAGGAACTTCAGTTCGGGGGTTCAGTACCGAGATTATTTGATTGTACCTAGTGCAACAGTTAAACAGGCTGTGCAGACAATTCAGTGGGTAGCTTAAACTTTAATCAGTGACCCGTATGACAAATTTTATAGGCGACGTCGGTAGGTCATGCGAAGGATCACACAAATGAGGGGCAGGCCACAAGTACCGCGGGTCATCTGCACGGAGCAATGGGATGGGTCATCTCATTTGTGTCACCTATCCTTTCACCTGTCACTCATCCTTACCTGCCACACAAACAATGGGTCACGTGATGCATTTAAATAGATCGTATGGTGGCATGCCATCAATTCATGCAAAAAGTGATCAAGGGTCCCAACTTCGGCGGTGTCAGTTTAAAAAATTAAACGCTAGAGCGCTCAAACAAAGTGCAAAGGAGGCGAAGCCGACCCTCAGGGCCGGGTCTCTCTGAGCAGCTCAAGCTCCTCACCACAGCCCGGGATAAAGCTAAACGCATGGGGTTCCTGGACTAAAAAGATCACCTGCACAATTCTGAAAACATTATTAAGTTCTCCCTCTTGGATTGGATTGGTACAATTAGGCTTCCCTTTTTTACCAGGTGGACCAGAAAGGTCCTAGCCAAGTCAATTCCCTACTGTGACGGAGTCTGTCCAGCCATGGCGCAACGCCGCCAATACTATTTATCTAGTATGCCTTATCTAGTACCCAAGGCGTCGTTTGGTTGCCTCCACAGCCACAGCCCTCTCATCCCGCTTTGTCGCATCACTGTCCACCGCAGCGTCTCCTTGCGGCTGTCCAGACGTGAACCCTAGCACCTGCGGCACAGTTGACCCGTTAGGAGGACATGGCATGAGCACTTGGCAAGCCAACACAATATGTTCGATCGTCTCTGTCTCCCGCCCGCACACCGCATACAAGACATTCTTGTTGTTGTCAACCTCGATGAGCAAGTGCAGCTTGATTCACTATAACAAAACGAAATCGATCCAATTTCGGTTTAGACATCAAAGCATGAAAATTTCGCATTGCACAAGCTTCAGCGATAGCTCATGTACCGATTGAACGAAAGTCAAATCGGTTGAACATCATATCGCTAGGAACTCGGCTGTGGGTCATTATTGCTTCCGCTTTTGATCACAAATAAATTACTCGGCCCTCGGAAGGACAACTGACTTTAAGTCACGCTTGAAACGAGACATACTAGTACATATCTGCAGAAGATAATCCAATCTTTAAATCAGGCCACGTGGCACAGTTTACTAGCTCAAGGGCGATGAAAAAGAAAACAAAACTGGGGCGGTCCTGCAACGGAGGATGAAGCCGAGCCGTGAAGTGTGTCGAGAAGACGGATCTAAAGCGTTTACATGAGCTGCAAGACATGCTATCTGATGCCCTCCTTATTGCATAGGTAGGTAAAGTTAAAATCTTATGCATCCCTCGCCTTTCTCTCTTTCCCGCAATGGTCTTGAAAGAGCAGAGCCTGTACGCATTTATGCACGGTAATCTGAGCTCGACCCTGTTCACGGAGAATCTAGGACGCAGATTCGCAGTTAGCCCTAAGTTATCACCGTTATTTATTCTTTAATAAAATGAGTGAAATGAAGCGAATATCCAAGGCTGAGAAACATGCATATCTACAGTGCGGATAGGCCTCGTAAGTGTAAATTTTGTGACCCTTTTTTTTTTCTTTGTTCGTGCCATTTCAATCAGAAATAGAACGCGGCGACTACCATCGCGTCCTCTAAAATTAGTGGCTATCATGAGTATGGACAGGATTCGTGCGTCAACAGCGGGTGTCACACCGTCATTGTCGAAAATTGGATTTATATTCAAAGAATGGTTGCATGAGATAAAGGGTGAAAAAAATGTGTTTGTTTGCAAAATCGCGTTGATATGGAGTAATTAGTTGACGAAATAGAGCCAAAAAAGTCAATTAGACGTCAAAATAACCCCGGACTTCGAAATTGTGCAAAATACGTCAAAACTGTGCGACAAACGTGGGAATTAACGAAACAGAAAAAAGAACCAAAAGAGAAAATTGTAGAAAGAGTAAGTGAGAAAAAGGAGCAAAAAAGAAGAAAAAAGAATCAAATTGGTGAAAAGCGGCAAATGATGGCTAAGCGTGGCAGGAAAGCCGCGCCTTAGAGAGATCGAAGTGCCTGCAATGAATTTTTTTTTACAACCTAATAATCGTTTGAGTAGCTGCATGCGTCGCGCTATTTAACCTAATTGCATAGCAACTGGGACTTCACCTGTCGACATTTTTGTTGCTAATTTTTTGGTAATGACACCATAGCCATAACAGCCAGAGGTACACAGCTAACAAGTTAACAAGTTAACTAGCAAATGAAGTTAGCAAAACTTATAACGCTCGGCGAGCTAGTTCATTCGGCCCTGAGCCAACAAAGAGGCCGCTTGACGTCACCGTATAGGCTCAGTGGCTAAGGCACTCGGCTATTGATCCGGGGGCCTGAGTTTCGATGGAGGCAGTAATGCAAATACATTTTCGTGAGATGGTCGAAATCACCCGGAGCCGTCCACTACAGCGTTCCATAGTCTATGTTGCTTTTTTATTTGAAGTAGAGGTGTGAACCCCCTAGAGAGACCCACATACTATAGGTGGTGTCCCTAGTCCGGGACCCCATTGATCGAAGCTGCCGTCCTGGCTCTCTGGACCAGGTGGCGACTGCAGGTGACAAAATTTGGCACTTATTGGTCGGTCAGTTTTGTGACGTCATAAGATCACGCGACATGGCCGAGTTGGCAGGAGCTACTAGATCGTGTACCTTCTGTGCAGACGGGGCGTGAATCAAACCCGCGGGACTCTCGGATCCCGAGCCGGACATATACGCTATATCCATAGGCCCCGCAGACACGCTAATACAACTTCGTTTTAGTGAGGCTTTCAAATGTATGATGACGGTTGGTATTTCACATAGTGTCGTTGCTTACGACTGTATGCTAATCAGTAGAGTGCGAGATGTAGTCGAAATTTCCGGAGCCCTCCACTACGACGTCCTTCACATGCTATGCACTGGGACGTTAAACCATGTAAAACGATACAGGCACAGATGCGTTATGCGATTGCATTTTTTTCTACTAGCACATCATTGTGTCTATTCTCTTTATTACTAGAGGGTCACTTGTAGAAAAAATTAGCAGTCAAAATGCTTTGACCCTCTTTTCACTCCCCTCTTCATGAGTAAAACGCTTCAAACACATGCATCCACGAACAGTCCTTTCTTTTTTTCCTTTTTCGCCGGTGTGTGTAAACATGAAGGCGATCTCACAGGCTCTTTTGGCCAACAACGATATACTCCACGATTCTATATGCCACTATGCAGACAATGGCGCAGATGCGGTTAGCGCAGGAAGTTTATTTTTCTTTACGGCACCGGCCATTTCAAATACGTTTTTCCAAGTCGCTCACCAGCATATCTGCTTATGCGAGCCTGCTCTATACACGTGCAGTTGAGATATTAACCCTTTAACGAACTTTCATCTACTCCTAATAGGTCACCATACACCCGAACGCAAGTGAGAAGGTCACGATTAGAAAACGAGCGCGTGCATAAACCGATCTGGTTTCCAGATAAACCAAGAAACGACTCCCAAACGTCCTTCTTATATACGGGTATACTTAGTACTAGGATTCCCTGAAAGGCGGCCGGCTAAGAAAGAAACGAGAAAGGTCACGTACTCGGCAATTTTTTTGCTTAAGTTACAGTATTCACCGATGAGCAGTTAGCTACAGTCCCCTTCTCATCTGGAGGCGTGAATGCATTCGGCCGGGATCTTCGTTCAGTCTTCTAGAAACGACTTTGTTCAGCCGCTAGCGTGTGAATCGATTGAAAAGTGCCATTATATCTGAGGAAGTACAGGGACCAAAGACCGTAAGCACGAGGTATTTCTAAATCTTTGTCGAAAGAAGGCGTCGTTATTCTTCTTGAGACTATATTTGCGCACTATAGTTCCAATGCATGGTTTTTGGCGCCGCTTTCTCTAAATATTCGTGCCGATAGTGAAATACATTCAGTGCGGGCCTTGAATCAGTTCTGGTAGTCGATGCAACAAAAGCGGCAGCAATCGCTGTGAACAGTCACGGTCAGCCTTGCACTATGTCACCTTAGGCACAGTTACACTGCAATACAGAAGCGCAAAAGAAGGAGCTTTAATTTCTCTCTTTCTTTCTGTCTTTACTATATAGTCATATACCCAGTATGCTAGTCCAGCGCTTGATAGGTGGGGGCAGCTAAGATAGTGCAAGAAACAGCTTGAAGGCGATCGGCACTGAAATCGATCACCTTGCGCACAGCCGGAGTTTGACACATGATGTGGCACGCGTACTTCAACATCTGACTATAAAAAATGATCGACGGACACTGAAGTTCACCTTAAGAGTATGACGCAATAGCGCTAAAGCGCTAAAGCGCACGCACGCGCGCGCGCGCGCACGCGCACACACACACACACACACACACACACACACACACACACACACACACACACACACACACACACACACACACACACACACACACACACACACACACACACACACACACACACACACACACACACACACACACACACACACACACACACACACACACACACACACACACACACACACACACACACACACACACACACACACACACACACACACACACACACACACACACACACACACACACACACACACACACACACACACACACACACACACACACACACACACACACATGCATGCTCACTTCGGGGTACACTGGCGCCCTCTTCCGGCATCGATACATTTGCTGCTACGCGTTTTCACCCAGACGAACGCATGCGTGTACGTCTGCAAAAAGAATTAGTAACGATGCTTTTTACGCCGCCATTGTTTCGTTATTTATAATCTAGCCTTAACGGCAAGTGAGCAAAATGCCAATGTCTCTTTGCACGAAAAAAAAAAAATTGTTACGCACACCAAAGTTTTACCGTGGAAGAATATTTTGTATCTCCGTTAACTGTCATCTGTGTAATGCGCCTGAAACAATCTAGCACTATTTCATTATTTGGAAGGATGCGATTATATTTTGAGGCGTGCTGCTAAGAACTCTAAAGAAAGACTTTGTTCTAATTTCGTAAGCTGCGCGATACCTTGTAGTTACGCAAGCTGATAACGAACCTTATGATATGATTTTGTTATTGAACTAGCTTGCCTCTGGAATACGCGCATGGTGTACCACAAAATTGACCCTGTTCTTCCAGGCAAAATACATTTTAGCCCAATGATGTCCAAAATAGAGGACATTTTTGACGAAAACGGCTTTTAATCCTGCTGACTTTTGTTGATTGTTGACTCGATATTTACCTTTACGACCTTTTAGTTGTTTTTCCGCCAAGAAACTGCAGCTCAGCAGCGCCTGGGTGCTTTCTAGTCTGTATACTATATAGCTATATCTGTAAATATAACCACGTGTTTAATAAATGTCATGTATGAAAAAGGAAAACTTCGGTGACGCAGGGGTACAGCGCGTCTGTCTTGTGACCCAAGGGTGAGAGTTCGATTCCAACAACTGGCCACGCACCCATTTCTTCTCTTTAAGAGAACTATTTTCCTTTGCCTAATTAGACTTTGTAGTCATGTTTGAGGCGTCTTATGGCCTCATAATGATAAACTGCATATAATTTGTTTAATGACTCCTAATGATGCAACTCAATTGCCAATCAGTGTTTTCCAGCCACGCCAACGCTGGGTTTTCCGCCAGACGGGGCCTAAACGCTGTAGCGTGAAAACTATTAAGCTATTTGACTTTCGTTCCGCGGAGTGAATAAATAACTGCGATATAGCTGCTAGGCGCCACCAACGAAACCGCCTTCTCGCGCGTTTCGCACACCCATATATGGCAGCTACTTGAGATCACATACCCTGCCTTGAGGGTGAAGCCAACATGAAAAACTTACCCTCTAACCAAAAGCTTCTATACAGTGAGACCTGCAGGACACAGTCAAGCGAACCGAGCACCCCGATGTGCCAGATGTTCGCATTAAAACCAAACGCCAGAAAACTGTAAAATGAAGCGGACAATACAGCGCAGTCTGGACACCCGAAATTCCATTTCCATGCAGCATTCAACCGCTCAGGGCTTCTGGCATCTAGAATTGGACGGGAGGAAAAATACGCGAAACTGGTTATCAGATATTTGGTTAGGGGAAATGTGCGCAGCTTTCCACATTGCCTGTACTTGTTGCGAGCTACTACGTGAGTAATAATTTAAGGCGGTCTCGCGAACCTCGAGCTTGGGCAATCTCCGCCTGCGGTGTCTTGAAATAAGCTTCGCGCGGCGACGTAGTTTCGGAACGCATACTGAACGAAGAAAAATGGAAGCGATCCTGGATTAAAGCAATGAGAAAATGGGAGAGGAAGGTGGTCGAGGCAAATCTCTTGAAGAGGGCACTATGCCGCACTATGCCGCACTGCGCCACGCCAAACAAGGCCAAATATAATAATGACTATGACATAAACCGTCATATAGCTGTTGTGGTTATATTAGGGTCCGATAATGCCTTCTTGCCTTCAGAAGCAATGCTTGTAGTTTACCATTCACTATGCAATTCTCGTCTCAACTACTGCAATTCAGTTTGGGGCAGAACGTCAAAAGTAAACTTAAGGAAGTGTTCATATATCTTTCATTAAAAAAAAAAAATGTTTAAGGATAAATGAAAATGTCTCTAGAACGTACCACGCACTACATCTTTTTGCTAAGCATAAAACACTTCCGATTACTAAACTGTATAAATTCGTTTATGCCGCGCTTTAAAACGCGAGATTACTAATAGCATGTCTTTTTTTTTTTTCATAAAGTGGCTAACACTGAACTCAGCTACGCAGTCTTCGAAACAAGAAACATCGATAAGTGGCATATTAAAACATACAGAACAGCATACGGCTATCAAACACTGAGAAATACACTGCCACATCTCCTGAATTCCCGTCATTTTAATAAAATCCCACTAGAAAATACCTCCTATAAAAAACTGCTTGAATATTTCTCACTGAACGACACTTCATTATGTTTATAAAGGAAAGTAAGCATTCGACATGATGATTTTATTTTGCTTGCGAATAGTTACGTATGTGGTTCTATTATTGTTTTTTGTGAGAAATACTTGTCATGTGCTTATGCAGTCTTCTGTGATACATGTATTGTATTTTTCTAAACATGATGTACTGTTTTTGCATGATTAGCATTGTCTTCTGTGTACCTCTCGTCTGTGCATTTTTAGTGTTCGTGTGAATTTCTCTGTATCGTCTCTTGCTGTGTATAAAGTTTGTTTTGTTTGTTACTTCTTACTCCGACCCTTACTCTGGCTTGAACCGGCAAAAGCTGGGCACCAAACGGCTACCTACTTCTGTCACTACAAGGTAGCTGACTTTCGGCTGAGCTTGCCAAGCAAGTCGAGGGCATCTCCTTTGAGACCGCGACAACTGCCCCCCCCCCCCCCCCTTCTCACTCGAAGGGTGTCTGGGAGTGTGCGCATCATTAGTAGCGCATCGTTAATAGCTCATAATTATTAACGGGTGACAAACGCAAACCGTACAGCCATCTGAAAACACCGATGCTTGGGGTTTTTAATATGGCTGCCTAAATATGAAAAGAGAGTCTGTGCGGCACTGTTAATGTCTACAGATGTGTGCAATGCTTCGGTGTTTTAGGTTTCGGACGAGCAGTAAGAAAAGCGTCAACGAGGTGGCATTAAGGCTGCGATTTCATTGTTGCTTTTTGTCCAGTCTGTGTTAGACTGTTGAACGCTTCGTGGTCTATAGTGGTATTTTACTAAGAACGAAGCGGCAGGCGTTCCTCGAAGGAGAGCCGAACATTGCGTCTAACATCTCCTGTTGTCCAGCGTACGACATACGCGCATATATATCGGTTACTGAAGAAAAGAAATTCCAAACGCCGTGCCAACGCATGTGGAAAAATAATGCACAGCTCGTACAAGCCATATGCTAGTATGAGGTGCTTGCACTGGCTCTGTGCAGTTCTTTTCCTCACCCTGGTTAAAAATGCTAAGTCTCTCTCTCTCTCTCTCTCTCTCTCTCTCTCTCTCTCTCTCTCTCTCTCTCTCTCTCTCTCTCTCTCTCTCTCTCTCTCTCTATCTATCTATCTATCTATCTATCTATCTATCTCTCTATCTCTCTCTCTCTCTCTCTCTCTTTCATGCGGTATAGAAAGGGGCGTGAATGCCTACTGTCATTAAAAAGATCGCAGACATACTTTTGGAGACGTAAACATGTTTATGCGACGCTTAACTCGCAGTGGTATATATGCTCTGTGCGTCATTTGTCGCCAGAAAAGTCAACACACGACAACAAAGGGCATTGCATCAATTTCGATCGTCTCTTAAACTTTGAAATAACAATGAACAAAAGGAAGCGATATAGTAAGAAAAAAAAAAGGAGCTAATATAAGCCGTCGCTGCTACAGACTAAAAATAGCGACTTCCACTGCTGCCACTCCCATTATTATCGTTGAACGTCAAAGACAGAAGGAGGTGCTGAGCATTTTCCCGCACGTCCCTGTCAGAATAACGTTCATCCCCGTGCTGAAAACCAAATACAAAATCCCACGTAGAAGCACAGCCAGAGGCAGCCAGGTAAAAAGAAAAAAAGAAAAGGAAGAAACGTAGGGAGAGGAGAGAGAGAGGCAAAAATAGAAAGGGATATCGAAACAGAAGAAGAGCGGAAAGTATATACATAGCATAAACCGGCCGCATCGAGCATCCAATTATCTGAGTTCTTTGAAGCGAAAGGAGCGTGGAGTTGGAAACGGATAGAGCCAAGAATCCGCTGGAGCAAGAGCGAACGTCTTGTAATAACATGGAGCGGTGTGCATGACTTAGATACAAGAAGGAAAGGGGGCGATTAAAGGGGGGGGGGGGGTATATAGTTCACACTGGGGGTCATATCGCCCAATGGAGGCGCAGCTCGAAGTGCAATCGGTGGCAAGCCGAATGTGGCGTGCGGCTGTGCTGCCGACAAGCCCTGGATTGACGTCATAGGGGCTCACTGATGACGGTGCACCGCTCTGAGGGCCTTCACCGCCACTGCCCGTACCACCTCCTCAGGCGGTCGAGTTGAGGGACGTCAGGACGAGGATTTTAAGCTGGTGCGGGGGCCACCGACCAGGCGTGCTCGCGCCCCTTCGGGTATGCAGCGCCTGAGTCCAGCCTCGAGCAGTTGAATCTATTGATAGGCGATCTTCGATAAGGGAAGTGCGACACTGCTGCAATGGAACGAATTGCGGCGGCTGAATTATTCATTTCCTCTATTTCCGCGCACTTGAAGAAAGCGAAAGCAGGTGGGAGGGGTAGAGGAAGCGTGGAGAGCAAATAAAAGACGCAAGCACTATTTGAGCGGAGATATTGGAGATTGGTGGCGAGACAGAGGGCACCAAACTGGCGGGAATCAGCCGGTCGATAACCGCCCAGATTGTGTTTGGACACAGGCGCGCGCACCGGAAATAGATTGGCAAGGGAGGATCGCTGACGCGCGCGGCCGACCGACGTTGATGG
>NC_139345.1:52024566-52295792 GCF_055883805.1 Amblyomma maculatum
TTTTCCTCTTCTGTTTTTCACTGGGAAGCTATAAAAAAGTTGCATATCTTCCTTCTGCAGCAGTATGCGAGCTCTTGAGTAGACGTTATATAATATTCATTACTAGTTTATTTTACCACTTACGCAATTCACCAGAAAAAAAAAAAAACATTTACGACTTTTCATTAACCACTCTCGCTACACGTTTGCTGGTAAAGACAATAAAGTGGAGATGCAGGCAATCGCTCAGCTAAAGCCGTTTTCCATTACACTAAACTAGTCGTAGAGGCCGGCAACTCAACGACCTCGTAGCCCTGATTCCATCCTGTTCCGACAACAACAAAAACGCAAGCAAATTTTCTTGGTCTCCTTCGTTTCCTAACCAGCTGTCTTTCAGTAAAATAATTAAACAAGTTTCTCATCGACGAACAACACGAAGAAATCCCCAATGCTTTCCTTGGCTTCAATGTCACTGTTTCTTTTGTTCGTATTTGTTGACAGCATATTCCGATGGTTATCCTTCTTTACAGTCCGCTTCTGTAGCACGTCACCTGACGTAACCACGGCCGCATAAACGATTTCATTACCATATCAAGTAACAGGGCAGTTACGCAACCTGGAGGCCCTGGACCGGCACTCTTAAAACGACAAACGACAGAAATATATATGCTCCCACCACAGGGTCGCCGCATTCATTCTTCCATCGCATAATATCGCCCGCGCACAGGGTCGCGTACGGGGCTGGCGGTCGTCGCCTTTTTCCTCCGGATAACGTAACATACGCGACACGCTATAGGTGGCAGCAGTAGTGCGTTTATCGTGCATCGATGTCGCTTCCGCGAAGGAGACCTAATCTGCTAGAAAGAATCGGTTCCCCCAGAACCTGGGCTGCAGTAGCGATGCAAGGAGGGGGCGGGACATAATGTGAGCTAGCAGGATACCTTGCCTTGGAGCGGCAAGTATAGGCACATATCACTCGTGAGACTCACGCGCATGCGGTCAGTCCTTGACGGGCGGGCATACATCTAGTGCGGCAAGTGCGTCATTGCGAACTCTCTCCCCCCCCCCCCCCCCCCTTTTTTTTTTTTTTTGTAATTCTTCAAATGTGAGAAGGGCACGGGGAGCTCAATTTCCAGACGCACGTCTAGCAATTTCGTTGTGTTCAAGGCTTGATATTCTCCGATAAGCGGCAGGACACAACGTCACTGGTGCGAAGTTCCGAACGTACACCAGTAGGGCGGTTGGCGTACAGATTTGCCGTCTAATAAGTTGAACTTTGGGCGAAAGCCTGCATGGTCCGGGACAGTTCCTTGCGACCCCTACTTCATTATGTGCAAGGTTCCCGCATGATGAATGAACCATATTCTTCCTTTTCTGTTTTGCTGTTGCCGTCTGTTATTTTTTTTTTTTTTTTACATTCACAGAGATCCATCAGGGGTGCGAGAATAGCACAGTTCTCGAAGCTGAATACAGTGAGAGTAGTATAGGCAAAACCTGGATATAAAACTAATTGAACAATAATAGCGATAGGAGAGAATCGAATGCGAATCGAATATTTGTACTACTATTCGCCAACTGAGCGAATATTCGTACAAAACAAGGAATCGTGCGGTACACTGACGCACCATCTGCAGTGCTAGTGTGCGGTACTATAACCTATGAAGTTAAAGCCAGATATGTTAAAAGAAGCAACATAATCGCTATTAAGGGGCCGCGATACGATTCAGTACATTAAATCTATGACCGTCAAGTTATACCTTGCGCAAAAAACCGTTTACTATGACAAAAGAAAATAAATTAGTGCCGCACCTCAGGACATGAGGCGCGTGTCAGCTGCTACGACCTTACCGTCTGCTGAACTTCCCTGAGCTCTGACGTGTCTTCCAGTCATCACATTTATGGCCACTGCCACCAATGAAGCGCGTCGCGACGCTTGCAACGCGCATAGAGTGACCGCGGCAGCTTGGTGCGAAACGTTGGCGTGGACTCTGTATTTGTAACAATCGTCGAAAAAAAAAATACGCCTGGCCTTAATCGAAGTTTCTGCCAATTATCCGGAAAAGACTCAGGAAGTTCGGAACATATTCTACGTTTCGAGTTATCTCGAACATGCCTCATTTGATTTGTGCTAATAAACAAATAGGAGAATTTATTAGATTCGATGTTCAAAATTTTTGAGTATTCACAGTATCGCGCAATCACAGCGCAATTTTCACAGCGTCGCTTCGGACAGCTATCCTGCCGTCGGACTGGCTTCGCGCAAAGGTTCTTCCAATACCCGATGGAGGCAGCAATTTGCTGTTGAACACTTCCAGGTTGAATTTAATTGTTTCTAAACCACGGAGCATCTTGTCAGCAAGACAGCTACCATGTACTTAGAAAATAATTATCGACTGTTCTCAAAACAGGACAAAATGCAACGCACGCTTCTCAAAATAACACGTCTTTGCCGCAGTAATTAGATTCAGATATCAAGCTGACGCAATAATCATAGACATTTCCAAAGCACCAAATCATGAAACGCAACCCATTCAAAAGTGATCTGCCCGCCGCAGATGCTGCTTAGGGCGTTCTGACGCCTATGAACTAGGAGACCGGGCTTCGAACCCGGCCAAGGTGTCCGTGTTTCAGTGGAAGCGATCACATGCAAGGAGACCGTGTGCTGTGGGATGTCAGTGCAAGCTCAAAATTGCAGGTGGTCAAAATTATCCGGCGCCCTTCACTATACGCCATCCATCAAGCCACAGTTTCCTGGGACGTTAAACCCCGGAAAACAAACCAAACCACGCATTTCTAAAAGCACACTACGTGCTTTACAATAAATGGCACTGAATCTGAATAATTGATGTCTTTTTCGATGCTCTATGAGTGTCAGCGCTATAGGCATATCTCTTTTCCCAATTATCTGTTATTTCATTTGTTCAGTGCTTGTCGTGCGTCCTCTTCTTTCGTCGTTGTGTTTTTCTCTAGTCACGATCCTTCGCTCTCATGTTGGAGCTGATTCAAGTATACAAGCCTGTCTGCCGAAAGCTGCCATGCTTCACACCACAGTGCGCAGTGTCGTGGCGCTCGGAGCTCGAACTCGAGCTCCATTTGGTAGCCTACGGAGTCTTCGGGTCCAGCAAAGAGTGATGCTTGGAAGTTGAGAAAACAAAAACGATCAGGCTTAATGGCACTTTAACGAAAACGTATCTACATGAAGAAAACGTTTGAACAGCAAAAGATCTAGAGCCGAATTCTTTGCGATGAACCTCTGGATGAAACTTTTCTCCAGAGCCCAAAAGCATCCTCGTTCGTTTCATACGACCCTTAAAGTCACTCAGGCCCAAAAGCCCCCTCCCCCTAAGCACGCTAGCGATGTAATCAAACACATGGCGTATATACCTCACGATCGGCAGCCATGCAATCATACACATTACTGCACAGATGACGTAATGCACGGGGCTGTGCAGTAACTGTTCCAGTAGACGGAGTCGCCATAGTTGCGCTTTGTCAGGCCGTGGAAAGGGCAATTCTTCTGTGGAGCAGCCACGGCGGTGCAGGTGGGTTCCTGTACTCCGAAGCACGTGTGACACTAGCGGAGAGCCGCTCAAAACAGAGACGGGCTGTCCGCTGTTCAAGACGGCTCCTAACGAATGCGTCTAATTGATTTTGTCGTCCGATCCCTTTCTTCTCTCGAACGGCTACGCACTGCAAATTCCGACATACCGTCGCAGTCACTGGGAGCTCTACTCTGGGAGGAATTCCCTTTTCAGGCAAAGAGTGCGACCGCGCTTTTGCCTTAAGTGGCCTAAGTGGTCTAGTCATTATGATCCCATCAGGAACAAGAGAGAGGTGACAAATGAACGCGCGGATAGGGTTAGCGGCTGGCGGCTGTGGTGATGAAAATGTGTCGGGGGGTCTGACACACACACACACACACACACACACACACACACACACACACACACACACACACACACACACACACACACACACACACACACACACACACACACACACACACACACACACACACACACACACACACACACACACACACACACACACACACACACACACACACACACACACACACACACACACACACACACACACACACACACACACACACACACACACACACACACACACACACACACACACACACACACACACACACACACACACACACACACACACACACACACACACACACACACACACACACACACACACACACACACACACACACACACACACACACACACACACACACACACACACACACACACACACACACACACACACACACACACACACACACACACACACACACACACACACACACACACACACACACACACACACACACACACACACACACACACACACACACACACACACACACACACACACACACACACACACACACACACACACACACACACACACACACACACACACACACACACACACACACACACACACACACACACACACACACACACACACACACACACACACACACACACACACACACACACACACACGCACACGCACACGCACACGCACACGCACACGCACACGCACACCGCCGGGGTGGCGCAGTGGTTACGGCGCTCGACTACTGTTCCCAAAGACGCGGGATCGAATCCCGGCCTCGGCGGCAGCTTTTCGATGGAGGCGAAAAGCAAGGCGCCCGTGTGCTGTGCGATGTCAGTGCACGTTAAAGAACCCCAGGTGGTCGAAATTTCCGGAGTCCTCCACTACGGCGTCTCTCATAGCCTGAGTTGCTTTGGGACGTTAAACCCCACAAACCAAACCAAACCAAACCAAACACACACACACACACACACACACACACACACACACACACACACACACACACACACACACACACACACACACACACACACACACACACACGCACACACAAAAGACAAATAAACCAACAGTGCGAAGGAAGCCGATGGTAGCAACAGGGGTCAGAACGCTCGCAGCAAGCGACAAGTGACGCTCAGAGAGACTGCGACTGGATGACCGGAATCTAGCCATCGCGCAAGATCTGCCTCAGCCAACCTATCCCAGTGTCTGGCAGTGAGAATGGCCAGCTGAAGACGAGAACTACGCATCCGCGAGGAGTCCTTGTCCTGGCCACGGCAGGCAACCATGCCGCGTGCCAGAACCCTGTAGCGCTATCAGCCCACCGACGCAGCCCCAGCGATGACCATATCTAACAGCAGTATCCGTTGTCAGACTGCCTAACTAAATATGTCTAACATCAATTTCCGAGTTTCTGCTTCAATCTCATTGTACCGAACGTGGATCCAACTTTCAAGAGCGACTGTCAGTCATCCATGCTGTCTCACAGTAAACGAGGTAGAAAAGCTGGCTCTATGGTCTATTGAATTTTGCCTGGTAAAATTGCGTCCTTGAGCTTACCTTTCGTTGTAAATTTTAGTGCCTTTCGGAGTACTTTTCTTCTGAATTGTATTTATCACTTGTTCATTTAAATATTAAATATATTTAAATATGAAATATCACTATTAGCAGCGGTTTATTTTTACAAAAAGAAAATTGTAGCGGCAGTTTTCCAGCCTCGGCCGCAGCAATATAAAAGGGATATACGGAGAGGGATAGCGGGGGGAGCTACAGCGAGAAAGGGCAGGGGAGAGCTACGTATACACTATTCACAACGTAGAAAAAGGAAGTAAGTACTGTATCATGGGCCACTCGCTCGGGAGCATCCAGACACTGTCCGAAATACAGTTGCGTGCGAGCGACCAGCGTAATTATTTGTACAAAATTCAAATAAAATACGGTGTACGCAAAGCCTCGAGTGCGTATACTGTCCTGTTAAATATCAGTATAGATTCTTAAACGTGTTTGCGGTTAGAAAACGAGAGCAATGAGATATTATCGAAGAAATTTACCGCCCCAATTGTGTTCTCGGTTTATTCGTAATCAACGCATGCAGTGAATGTATAAGGTCGCTGTGGTACACAGTTGTTTTCACCTGTTTCACAGTTGCGCTCTTTCCAGATCCGCCCATCTGTCTGACTGATGCCAGCGACAGTGAAGGCGTATGCATGGGGCAATATAAAAGTGTACAAAAAAGAATAACAAGAATGCAATACGAATTGAATCATTATATCATTCCGGCCTTTTCTTTTCGGATTGTTCAGTACCGTATTGCCCCTCTTTGCATGACGTAGAAAGGCCTGCGATTCCAGAGATAACCATGCAGTCTTCACACTTGATTTATGAGCGCTAGAAATATGCGTTTAGCGACCGATGTATCCTAAGTAAAAGCGCCTCTTGTTTACGTAGCCGCTTCTAGTGCAGGCAAATCGTCCTCTCCGAAATATGGCCTAGGTGTTTACACAAGTGTAATGTCATGATTCTGCAAGCGATCCAATAGAACTTGAAACACTGCCATCTCCACGGGCTCTCTGCGCCGAAAAATTGACGCCATGGTACTTAGCGGCTCTTCTATGGCGTTATTTTGTTATCTTACTTCATTTTTAACTAGCAACCTTTATGTAATAGCGATCCTCAAATGTATTATGCAACGAAATTCGGAAAACAACATCTGTACGCGATCGCAAACTAATCAGGCAACGGAGGAAACGACGTGGTTTCAAGCTCTATCCTGAACTTGTTCATAGCGCGCCGGTTTTGCGAAAATCCTAAATAAGGGTGCTCGTTTTGTAACATAATCTAGCAGTCACCTCGTGCACCACCATCTTTTAATTCACGCTTTGACTGTGTTTCCGCAATAGCTGAACCGTGCAGTGACCTACGCCAGGCCAATGACCATATAGTATATAGCCGAAATCGAAATGATTTGAAGACGTACAGATTGCCAAGACGACATCATCACACCTTTGTAGACACTTTCTGTTCCTAAGTTAGTCCGCTATAACAGGATGTTCAGGGATCAGATAAGAACCACCAACAAGAACTCCATTTCACAAGCCCCGATTTCACAAGTCTGTACAAACGTACCTGTGAGATCAGGGTTCCATTCCCACCTCGTCCTTCCACCTCGAAGGAAAAACCCGAGTTGGCAGCGCCTGCCAACTGGACCTTTTTATTTAGTCTTGTGACGCCACACGACCTACCGACCAATCAGAGCTCGGTCATGTCGATCGCCTGCCAACTATCGCCACCCAGAGGCATGGCCGTTATTATTCTCTCACGACCGATGGGAACAACGCGCACACCGCGTTAAAACGAGGTACGCGATTCATGACTGTATACCACAAACTATCGTTATAATTAGGCAAGAATTGTAAAACATCCATGTGCGCTGCTCTTACTGAATGCGCTGGCGGTTCAGGAGGAGGAAGTTGAAAAGAGAAACGGCATTCGCCCAGGGGTTTTTCTTTCCTCTCTGGGAGCTATGTGTCGCCGAGGAGCCGACATTGATTTTTCAACGTCGCAGCGGACCGGAACGTGTTCACGAGAAAGCGAACAATGGGACGGGACGAAGATATGTTCGCTTCGACCTGTGACGTATCGTACACGCGCGATCGTCTATGTTATGCCTACGTCATCGCTCACAATTGGCGACCAATGAAGGATGGAGGGCGGACGACTTACGCATCTGATTCCTCTATCGATCTGCTTGTTTGTTGAAGTACCGCGACAACCTTTACCATTGCCAACGCGAGTAAGTGCGAAACTGCGCCGCCGTCGAATGAGTTCGGTGTGAGAGCTTTCGCTTTACGGTTCAGGAGGGGGTGTCAGCTAGAGTTGAAATCCATTGCCTGTGCAGAATACCCGTGCGGGCACCTCATGTGATATATGTGTGGGCCTGATTAGTATAATAACCGGGCTGCGAATGTAACCCTGCCTAATTATTGTGAAGGTGGGCTTGGAATGCAAACTTAACTAACAACGTTAAGTCCCACCCACGGTTCAGCCGTGTAAGGCGTGCGAAATCGAGTGTTAGGTTATATTTCCGAGTGAACCGAACGACTTAGGCTGTTTACGATTTCCTTGACATGAGCCGTCGATACCGCAGCATACCAGTACTTTATTTCTGGCCTCATCCCCGCACTCAAGGCGACTGCGCATGCGTGATATCACGTCCCGACGCTGCACCTCGCCGTTGAAGGTCGTCTTGGGGTCATTTTCTCGTGCACTGGCATTACTGCACAATGCACATGCGTTTCTGAAATTCCGCTTTTATGCCGTTAGCGCTGGTCGGTCTCGACCCGCCACCTCGCGCTTAGCGGAGCCATTCGTTGCGCGATACTTGTACTCACGCAAGAAAAAAAAAAAAAAAAGGAATATTTCTACGTCGCATACGGGATTATCGTGGCAAAAGAAGTGATAAACACAACGAAAATCAAAGAAAGGTATTGCCAGCTTGCATGTTTGCCGGTTTTCCATAGTCACATCACATTCGCCCCATCTCACCTTAAAGGCCATCTGCACTCCGAGTGACCGCAAGTGCGGAGTTACGTACAAAGTCCACCTACGCTGACGCCATGTTCGCTCCCTGTTCAGTGGTTTTTTTATTGGTCTTTCAGGTGTACAGAACGATTTCTGTGTTTATTATGTACAGTGGTTGGACTTCCCGGTTTGAACATAAGAAAAAAAATGAAAAAACGAAAACACAGCGCCAAACTGAATTTTTCAATTTCGCGCTTAACCGAAAAAAGGCTTGCATTCCTGTCATGGGAAGGGCAGCTATATAGCTGGCGATTGATCACGAGTCATATTCAGTTACTAGTTGAAAATTAAGTGTTAGCCAAGGGCGTGCGCATGAGACTGTGGTATTGTTCGATAAGCAGCAGAGTTGTGTGCCTTGGGTTATTGGCCCGCGAGGTCAGACACCTCTAAAGACTAGAAAGCAACTTGCTAGCCATGTTTTTTTTTTTGGGTATCATCATCCTCTAAGAAGTAGCTGGTTACGTAGGTTTATCAAATTGTTGTAGGACGCTGACAAGAAACCGATCTTGGGCGTCACTAAAAGGTACCATGTTTAGGATATCGCGAAATTCGAGCGCCGGCTCCGCTGCTGCCATCAACACGCTAACCACATGATGTTCCGCCTGCGCACGCGCTAAACAGCGCGACAAACCAAAGATACGTGTTAACGTAGTCCTTAAAAGTTCCACCTCCGTTTCTGTCTGCTGGCTATTTAATTTATTTTGCAGTACTTTAGATCATCGATTACAACTACTTGTACTCCTTTTGATCACACTAGACCACCGCAAAGACAATGGGGGGGGGGGGGGGGGGAGGAGGAGGAGGAGGATAATCATTTATTTGTAGAAAAGGAAGTCTCAAGGTGATTAAGGTGAAGGCGCTCACATGTGATGAAGGAAAAAGGTCAGTAATTCAATCATAGAAAATTATATTTGCCATCCCCTCCGTCTCCCTCTAAAAAAAAAAAAAATGAAAGCCGGAAATTGAGCTCTGAAATAAACACTGAAAGATATGACAAGAATTTCCGCGTAAAATAAAAACCAACTCGAACAATCCCACACCTAATTATGTATGGTTAAGACGTTTCGGTGCAAAACCGGTAAAAGTGCGTCGAATTCAATAGTCGAAATTCGATTTTAAACAAAACCTGCTAGTATCTGTGACAAGCGCACCGCAGCTTTTTGGATACTAAGTACATTCTGTCTAAGGAGAAAATGAACAATGTATTTGCAGGCCAAATGTGGCGAGACAATGCTACCATTGGTTTAAATAGCGCAGAACGTGCTTTAAAATATTATTTACTTTTCACATTAACTAATAAGCAACATAAAATATATAGAATGGTCAGTATCTCTTACAGGTACCACATGCTCGCTGGTTATTGAGTAGAAGTCAGGCAGAGGAGAAAATAATGAAGTATGGAAGCCTGGGGTGTGGTGTGACGGTGTTAACGCTGAACGAACTGGCTTGTACATGTCATAGAAAATAAGCAACCGTTGCAACTGCAGTAACTTCATCCGAAATGTAACTGGTTGCAGCGGAAAATTATAGGCTTACAAAAGTAACTGAACAATTACAGGACGCCATTACTATTGCGTTACTTTTCATCAAACTTTATTGCCATATAGCACAAGCTCGCTCAAATTGCCAGGCTGTTGTGGTTTATTTGAGCATATTTTAAAAACACGTTAAAATTCAACAGGAATTGTTTTGCAAAGTTGTCATCGCTTAATTTGCAATGTTTCATAGTGATGACATCCGCCGCTAGACTGAACACACTCTACGTGTAAGCGCTAGAGGCTATAATAGGGCGGTGTTTTGCTGTTTACGAACACCTTTCGCAATGCTCTATGTCCTCTACGAAACATCGCTCTTCGCCACAGGCGCCGTAAAAAGGTTTTGCACGTAAGGGCGCTGAAAAGCTGGAAAAAAAAAATGTCGCCTGTGGATGTTTTCTTAGGAAACTCAGACGCGGCTTCTAGTGTGGAAACATGGTATAGCCAGTTAAATTATTCAGCCGAAAGCTGGTGGAGCTCCTGACGTCAACGCAACACGCCAGGCGCGCCGTTGTGTATCCGAACAATTTGACGCAATCACATCGTCACAGACAGCTCGCCTCTGTAGGCTTTTTGGAAAAGAAGTAGTTGATTGCCTGTAATAGATTACATAAATATAATAATTGCATTATCCGAAACGTTACCTCCTGAAAAAGTAATCGATTACATGATTACACCGAAATTAATTAAGTTGGGTTGGTTCATGGGGTTTAACGTCCCAAAGCGACTCAGGCTATGAGAGACGCCGTAGTGGAGGGCTCCGGAAATTTCGACCACCTGGGGTTCTTTAACGTGCACTGACATCGCACAGCACACGGGCGCCTTGCTTTGCGCCTCCATCGAAAAGCGGCCGCCGAGGCCGGGATTCGATCCCGCGTCATTGGGAACAGTAGTCGAGCGCAGTAACCACTGCGCCACCCCGGCGGGGTATTAATTACAAGTAATTGGTTACGTACAAGTGTGGTTTTAAGGCATTGCTCCGCTGCCTTACACGCCTCTATACTTCGTCTCAAAATATATTTGCAGCACTGCGAAAGGCAGAGGCATCCCTGTCCAATCAGGATCACGCGCACTACAGTAGGCAATTGTGCTCCTACGCGCCTCTCGCCCCCCAAATTGGAGGGGCATGGAGGGGGGGGGGGACTGTAGGAGCACAATTCTTTATTATAGTGCGCAGGGGCGAAATGCACTTAGGATCACAATTCCAAGGCTCCTCTGCCTCTCGCAGTGCTGCAGATATCTTGTGAGACGAACTATAGACGATGATGATTATGCTGGAAATGATGTAAAACAGTTATTGGGTCCAACAAGTAATTTTTCCCCATCAGAAAGGGGCGTTGCGCCCAGACGTGCACTCACCTCGCGCAGCACACAGGCGCCTTGCTTTTCATTTCCATTGAAAAGCGGCCGCCACTGCCTGGGATTTGACGACTTCTGATAGCGCTTCCTGGAATTCCGCAGCCAACCACTGTAAGGGATCGGTGGATATGCGTGGCGCCATTAGGACCATCCGCTCTTTTTCGGTCACTTGTTCAGCGCCCAACTGCGGCCGTCTCCCATTTGCCCTCGGGCAGGAGTCGGGAAGAAGGGCACAGAGAGGCCGCTGCGGCAGGGTCCAACAGCTCAGCGGAAACGTTAGGCAGAGACGGAAATCAGTCCTTTCTTCCGGGGACTTTGCGGTCGCGCTCCAAGAAGAGGAAGGGTGGCTGTTCCTGGCCCTACGGGGCTGGGACGGTAGGTCAACGCCGCTTGCGGCGGGGGCCAGCCGGGCACCGAATTTTTATCTATTGTAGGCCGTCATTGCACCCGCCACCGCTTCGGTGGTGGACGACGGCTGTTGTTGCGGCGCGAGTTTTTCTCTCCCTCTTACTTCTCTATTTTCTCTTCTGTCAGCACGAGGTAGCGGCGGTGGCTCAGCTACAGAGCCAGTAGCAGGCCCGTGCATTTTCTTTTCCTTCTTCCTACAGCCACAACAACAACGCGGGGACAGGCAGTTTTTTCTCGCCGCTGCTTCGCGCGGAGGGCTCTTTTTTTTTTTTAAAGAGCGTTAATAAATGTAAACACCGCCGACCCTTTAGTACGCCGACTGCACCCATCACCCGGACGCAGCGCAGCGTTTGAAAGAGCGCTTCTTTTGGAAATGCGGCATATCATTCAAGGAACAAACGCTGCCAGGCTGAATGGTGTAAGGCCCTCGTCCTTGACGGGGTGCCCATAAAACTGACAATTGGTTGGCGCAGGCGCGCTGAATGGGTGTCGGTGACGACTCCAGCCCTAGATACCAACAATGGTGGGAGACGACGGCGCTGAACGGATGCCTTGGGCGCGTGTGTACACCAGTGAGGGATAAGATGCAGAATGTGAGGACGCGGTTCGGCTGCCGCAATGGTGCCGACTCGGACGCCGATAATTTCCCTGCAAAAGGAGCTGCCAAGGACGCAAACTTTGGACGACGGTTGCGCACGTGGGACTGCGCTTTGATGTGTTTTACTGTGTTTTATTTTCGTTTCCTAGGGGAGAGCGAGGTTGTGTAACACTGGAAGCGTGGGGCGTGGCGTGTAACCTATAGTGAGCCAATCATTTCGAGGTCCATGCATTCTCTAAATTCCATTTCTTGCGAAACGAATTACTTGTCTCTTTTGCACTGTTTGTTGTAGGGAGAGGGAGATGAACCTTATGGAAATGTCAAGACATGCCAAAGTGTTTGTGAACCAATCATGGGTGGGATTTTCGTGATTGGGTGATGAAGAATGTGGGCCGGGCTCTGAAGGTGGTAAGGCCTGTAGAACTTGTTCTGAGCTAGACCTTGATCCCTCGACTCTTCGGCCATGCCGGAGAGTTTATCCAGTTCCATGTTATCGTGCTTGTTGTTTCCCCTGTTGTAAATATGTAGCACATTCCTGTATAAAGTTTTCAGTTCATTTTTCCCCTCAAGTTAACTTTTTGTTGCCAGTTATCGTCGACTCTACCGTCTCAGGCACCGACGACAAGGTGTTGGTGCCGAAGTACGCTATTCACAGCGAGCCAAAGAACCTGAAATTCACTCCCCCCATTACCACAGAAACATGAAAAAAGAGACAAAATTAGTAGTATTTTACTGCAGTGGAATGTTACACTATACTACTAAAAGGGGAAAAAAATTTATGCGTACAGGATATTTGCCGAAAACAAACGAAAATTGTGCTCTGTAAACAAAAAAGGTCCGCCGTTTTTTTACAATATACCAACCGATAAATGCGGCCTTTTAACTTGAAGCTATACAGGAAAGGGAAGGAGACACGCCTTTGTCACTCTGCCCTGGCCTGCATTGTTCGGGGTAGGGATGCGGTGGGATCATAGTAAAGAATTGGATGAGGTAGCACACTCTCCATGGGACAAAAGCCCGTCACGTTCCCTGTCATGCCTAGCATTCGCTTTAGAGCGACAAAATGTTGAGTATAAGTGCTTTCACTAGGCATGGTTTTTAGTTCTTTTTCTGAATTATTCACCATCCGTCCCCTCAATATTTTAACCTCGTTTTTGCTCTTTTATCCGCTGTATGGTAGTTTAAGAAGACTGTTTTGCGTGCTGCTTTGTGCCCACGCCCTGTGTTTTATGTTCTACCTCCTTGCCCTCTATGTAACGCTGCTTAAGCTCGAAGACCTTACTAAAGGATAAACCAGACGTTCATCACCAGCTGAGGTGGGCGACATTCAGCGCAGCGCGGAAGCCTCTTTCACTGATATCTAAATAATCTCTGTCGTGCGCCAGCCAGGCGGCCACGAAACCCTTCTCCTAATTCCTTTATGTCACTTTCTACTGTACTCTTCACCACATCAAGCATACACATGTCCCGCCAAGATTATTTCCTCGTGATTTCAGCTACAATATCACTGGTCATACTTCGCTCTCATTCGCGCCACTCTCCTCCTGTCTCCATCGCTATGCCCGCACCATTTTTTTTTTTTTTTTGCACACTTCCCATGCTCTCCTTATTCTCGGGGAGCTATCCTTTTCTAAAACGCACACACCACTGAAGTGTGCCATTATCTTTCTTTCTCTTTAGGGATGATGTAGCACTGTGCACTGGAGGAGAAAGCAGTATTATCGTTGCCGGTGGAGATATTGCTGTTTTGATAATCATCCACTGTATGATCCATCGTTCCTTTATTGCTTCCACTTTATTTTCAGTAGATGCTCCAAAAAGTTAAATTTCCTGCGATTGATCGCCCGAAATCTTACAGTCCGTAGGAGGCGCGGTCTCCACTGGGTATGTGCTAGCCTAGTTCGTTCACCGAACATCATCGAAATGCCTGACGTTCCCTCCAGCTTTGCAGATACACGGCAAACGCTGAATGAGTCTACAAGCACGTACGCACATTATCTTTTTTAATGACTCGGGTACTATATTGCAAGGAAACTGATTGCCTACGACAGAAAGGCGAAACATTCGTCATCTAATTGCTTTCCTTTCCTGCCTACTGCTTATCTATCACTGTGTGACGCACGTATACCGGCATGGACGATGTTACAGATTTCGCGACAACAAAAATCGCCGATCAAGGTCATCGGATAGCCAGCGATAAAAGGCTATGGGTGACCTTATCAAGTTTGGCCCCATTGCAATTCGCTCTCTGCTGATTTCTGTTCCCCTTTCCTCTTTTAAAATCTTTGCTTTTTTTCTCCCTCTCTCTTGATCGTTTCCTTCCGTGCCTCCTTCCTTCCTTCTTTTTTTTATTTCCTTCTCTGGTTCCTTTCTCTGCATAATCCTTCTCTGCCTTCCTTCTTTCGTTCCTAGTTGTTTTCCTTCATTATTATTTTTTTTTTGTAATGCTTACACAAGTAAGTACGGATTACCTGTATCTATACTGCGCGCTCTACCTATTGGAGCTAAATGCACCAAACAGTAGGAGAAGGCAACATAATAAGATGATGCAAGTTATTATTAATCATCTTGTGATGACGTATATATTTTTGTTTACTTTCACTTTCTATGATTCGTGCTGCTAAGCTAGCCTGGGTGAAGCACCAGCTCCGATGAGTGTGGAAGCTCTTCAGACTAAACGGCGATTTAGCAGAGGTCAAAAGGGTTTTGCCGAGCACCTGAACTGGAAAAATCTGAAGTGAACAGGGACAGGTCCCGACCTGAGACGGGAGGGGAGGACGGTCGATTTCGAACTGTCACGCTCTTCAAAGTTGAACGCAGCATTGTTTGACCCTTGGCCCCACCTTCTCTCTCTCTCTGTCTCTCTCGTTTAAAGAAGGCGTGCAAGACAAAATATGGTAAAGTCGCGCTTGTGAGAAAAGATAAAAAAAAAAAAAAAAAAACTAATCCCGCATACGAGTTACCGCGCGACACTCGCTTGTGAGTTCTCCGGCCCTCGTGCTCGGAGAACCTGTAGCGTCCTCCGCGCGCCGTCGCTCCCTTCGTGGGAAGAGCAATACGGTCGGCATGACAGAGAAGCCAACAACCTCGGCTCTCCGTGAACCGGTGAAAGCGAAAGCGGCGGGTGCCCCGCGCTGATCGGTTGCTGCCGGGGCGGTGGGGTGAGAAGGAAGCATGTACCTGCAGAAAAATATCCATGGAAAGGCTTTAGTAAACGGGGATAAAAAAAAAATATAGCATGTAAAGCTCTAACATACGAAAGGAAGTGGCAAGGGCGGCGGCCGCCGCCGTGGCGTCTGCAAACACACGAGAAATGCGTCACGTGACGGATGACGTCAGTGCGTGTCATCCTTCTCTCTTGCCACCGCGTCTTTCGTCTGTGCGTGCGTGCGCGTTTTTTTATGCCAGCTGCCGCCGGCGTCCCGACCTTGGCAGGCCCTCCTCAGCGTCACGCGGCGGCTGGTATAAAGTGAGCGGGTCGCTGAGAGAGAGAGCTTTTGAACGTTGCGCGGCGCGAACTTGGACTGCTTTCTATTCTGATGCGAAGCTGAGAAAAGCTAGCAGCGCTTGACATTGGCCCCCACTCGCTTCCGCTCACATTCGCTACCGCGCCTCCGCAGCTGCCGCCACACGACCAGGCGATCCACAGCGGATCAGCAGACAACTGCCTGTGAGACACCGACTACCATCGAGGACCGCTACAACAGTGTGACAAAAAAATCGACGGAAAAGTGAACAAGGACTTTTGAAAAAATTGGAAGGATTGTTACGGATCGCCACATAGGATCAGTATCATCATGCCGCTTCTCAGGCCAGGAGACGACGAGTTCGGCGAACACGACGTCGTAGTGACGCGCGCCCAAGTGGAGGACTTCCGGAACAAAATTCTTGGCGAGATGACTGAGCACCCAGGTAAGAACAGTTTTGTACTTGTAGGTGGTTGATTGGCGCTTAGAAGATGTGGAAGTAGCAATGAGATCGGACGCCTGATTGCCTCACATGTCCGTCTTGCAAGAGGCTGTTCATCAGTTCCTCATGTTCATCGTTAAGGCGGTCTACGGGGTGTCAGCCTGTCTAGAACATCATGTCAGAAGCATATACTCCAAAGGGTTTTTAAACCGTCCAATCAATCTCCAACGTTTGCTATGCAAAACAAGCCGCACAGCTTGGTCCGGAAATAAACCCGGCGGGCCCTTTAGTTTTGGCAAAGACTGTAGAACTAAACTGGCGGTTAGCTTACATCAGGGAGACTGGAGTGCATGCCTCGAGAGTATCGGCAATGGTTATTACCTAGGCCGTAATGAGATGTGCGTTACGTAATCCGCTCCCTGACTCACCCGTTGTGCCAGTGTCTGCCGCGGGGTTGCTTTAGCAATCTCCTTTTCGGAAACTTAGGAAACAAGCAGATGTCATGTTCAGGCCACCCGAAGTTGGTTGAAGTAGCAAGTAGCCCGTGATTGTGACTAATCTGTCCTTTATAGACGGTCGCTTGTTCGAGTCAGCTGGAGATGACGTAGTGCGGGGAAAAAAAAAAATTAAATTGGGTTGTCAGATATATCCAAGCCTAAGAATGAATATCAGTGAGGGAAGTGCTGACTAATATTTTTCTTTCTTATATTTCTTGTCCAGTGGAGCTCCTTGCTGATAACAAAGATGTGTTACTGCATCGATGTGAGAAACAGAAATCATGTGGATTTTATGATATCAATGAATGAAGTTGCATGTCCGGAAATGTGGAATCACATTGTGCCGGCGGCTCAATATTTTCCTTTTCTGTGACTTATATGCATGTGATGAATGCGGGCTAAACGGCGAAATTATGGACAAATATTCCGTGAGGCCCTATTAGATTAAATGCTTGGCAAAGGAAAGGGGTGGGAAAACAGCATGTAAGGGTAAGGATTCTGCACTGAACTAGTGGCAGAAGTTGGTCCACTGTCTTTATGTATGTACTAAGTGTCATGCTGTAAACATGCCACGCGCAGTGACGTGGTAAATATATCAAAATAGCCGAAATTTCAATCATAGTGCGATAAATGCTGCGTAGGTGCTCGGGTGCAATAGTTAAATTTGGTCGTCCCGCTCGCTTCGTTGAAGTGAGGATTCGTTGTATCAGCAAATGCATCGATTGTCGGAGCGTATGGCTTTCCTGGGAAGTAAATGAGCTATATTGTACAACGCATATCTGGAGTGAACGAGTGGTGAAGGCCCATTCGATGGATGTCCTAAGGTAACGGAGGTTTGGGATGAGCGCTTTGGGTACGGTCTCTTCTTATCAGTCTTGGCTGGCCAGGAATTTTCGTCGGCGCCTAACGCGAGCTGCTGCTTAAGCGCCCTCTGTTCCACGTTCTTCGCATTCCTGCAGTAATGGGGTCCGACTGGCGCGGGCCGGCATCACGTGACAGCAACTAAGATCGTTATCGACGACCCCCTCACGGCTGTACCGGTCCGGTTTTAGCCTAAATCCTAATCGACCATCAGTTTTCATAACCGGAGTAATTTGAAGGAAGAAAAATACATGAAGTTAAGCGTTGAAAAAGCGGCACACAAAGGACGAAAGTGAAAGAGAGTATCAAAAGTAACAGGAAGAAAAAGTGACGCGTGACTAATAAGGCGCGCGCAAGGCGCATGTATGCTTCAACGATGTGTACGTATGGCTTCAGGGCAGCTGTGCTAAATATAAGTGATAAACGGATGCGTTATATCCTCACATTCAAGCACCAAAACAGTTGATAAACTCCCAGATACAATCCGACAGGAATTCAGTGGTCATGGAGTTCGGCAGGTTGCCGACCAGGTCAGGTAATGGCGTGACTCAGCAGAGGGCGGCTGTGCTGGCAGCAGGGTCAACGAGTCGCTCCGTTTGGCTCGCTCGCTATCGAACTTCGATCCCGATACATGGCGCCGGCAGAAACTTAGTTGAACATGCTGCTCCAGCCTGCGAAAGGTCGCCGGGGGTCCTCTGGCTCGGCTTCAAACCGCCGGAAAGAGCACGTTTGCTACAGCACGCCCTGACCGGATTGTCTCCGTTGCTGGTGTCGCAGCGCATTCGCGCATGCGATTATACTCCGGCATTTATCTTCTAGATCTATCTTTTAGATCTTAGATGTTTCACTCATCGGAGGAAGCTGGTGGCTGTGTTGCTCGACCGTCCAACACGTGGTCTGGATTACTATCAAACATGGCTATGAACAAACTATCTGAAACGAATGTACTTGTAAAGGTTCGGGGTTCGATCCCTCGCCTCTGCGGCCGCATTTAGACAGCAGCCGATGCGTATATGTCTATATACTGAGATCTCACACCTCATCAAAAAAGAAAGAAACCACAGATGGCTGAAATTAAGCACTGCACTTAGACGAATAGCCTGGGCGTGGCTCTCGCTGACTGGCAAAAAAAAAAAAAAAATGGTTAGCCACGCGGTGTTTTTCTGTATTGGCAAAATAGAAGAAAACTTGTATTTACGAACCGTAAACGGTAGAGTAGAAAAGGTCAACTACGCCACCCAGTGGGAAATAGAGTATCTATGATAACGGGTAGCAACACAATTATCAGCCCCGAAAGTCGTTGCTTCTGTGGAGCAATGGGTGAGTGCTCTGCTTCAGAACGCAGCTGACAGCTTCTCAAATCCTAGTTTTGCTTGTACTTAATAGCGCTTTTGCTTTTAAATATTTACACCGCGCAAGACATTGATCATTTATCCCTTAAGGTAGATGTTGGCATTTTGGTTGCATTCTGGGACAATTTTATGCGGAAATTGCTCTGCCCATAAAATACTTTATTTTTTTTTCCCCTTCAAACAACAGTAACCGCCGAGCAAATGAACTAAAAAAATTCCCTGGGGCGTTTCTTACCTTTTAGGTAGCATCCTGAAGTGCTTCGGAGAAAAAATCCCATATTTAAAACGCTTTCAGACGACTCGGGAAATTGGTGAACTTCATTACTTATTGAATCAAACACAGCGACCGTCCCTTGCGTGTTCATTCGTCCTCGCCTTTTTTTTTTTTTTTTTTTGCGCTGTTCTTTCGCGACTTATTTATTATTTGCGTGCAAGAACTCTAGACTTTCTCCATTCTTGCCAACAGTGAGCACGTATGGGGTGTTTGAAAGTTCAACCCTCGCGGTATATTTATGCATGCTCTAGTTCTAGCCAGCTTACACAACACGCATGGGGTAAGCGCATTATACATTGCAGTGTCAAAATAATAAACGCGAACATATGCGGCTTTTAAAGCTTTGATTTTCCCGCACGCTGAATTGCATTCCCACAACAGCCGGTCATATAAGGGCCATTTTTTTAACCTACACCACCTACACTAGTGTAGCAAATCTCCTATACCTCCAATGGTTTTTGCTACACTAGTGTAGCTGGTGTAGGTTAAAAAAAAATGGCCCTGTAGAATGCGATACACTCCCAACAGATCCTGCCTCGACGCTGTCACTTTCGTTGCTTTTGTGCGTTTTTTTTTTTACAGTGAACATTAAAAAAATTACCGGCCGCTGCTTTTCATGGATTAAGAGGTGCATTAATCTTCGCTGTACGTGTGTGGTGCACTGCTGTCAGTAATCTCAAACAAAACATTCCTTCATGTGCCATACTATCTTCAGCGTATTTCAGGCGGCGTTTGCTGAGCGAATGAATAAAGAATTGACGGAAATAATTTGTTGGTGGAAAAGAAAGTTATCTGATACGGAAAGCTTGACGCTCCAAATGTTGCGCGTTCGCCTAAAAAGAAAAAGAAACACTGACTACAAACGAATACAAGGCTCCATGAGGTAACTGTTATGACACTGCGGACGTCTGGGAGGTTACCAAAAATAAAAAGAGAAAAAAAATGGAGAGATAAATGTGTGGACATCCGTGCTGTTTGACAATCAACGCAAATCTGTGCCAACGAAAGGCGGTATCGTGTGCCGCATCCTCGATTGTATCACCGGACGAGGCTCGCGTGCTATAGTGCTGCAGGAAATAACGCAATGGCCTGTTGTGTGCATACACACGCGTCGCTTTTCAAGGAGCCTCAACTACCTGCGACCTCGCAGGTTTGATTCATTTGATTTGCTTTACAAGCGTCGACCTCATTTTTTATTTTTCTCACACAGGCCTTGTCCCATTATATTACTTTTACCTGTGAATAGACTGGCTGGTGTATGCGGCTTGGCGTACAATATATATATATATATATATATATATATATATATATATATATATATATATATATATATATATATATATATATATATATATATATATATATATATATATATATACTGTAGTGTGGTAATCTTCATCGATATAACCACTGACATGCGTCGCGTGCTGCCGCTCTCAAGGACGAAAATGGATTTGAGACGTACATTGCACTAAGGCCATCTTCGAACTTGAGGACAGCAAATGGAAGCAGGAGGCAGGGATGGCGTGAAGCGGCGTCGGAAGGTGTGAAGAAGACAGTCGAACTAATAACGCTTTCACAGGAGAGTGGAACGAGGGCAGCAGAAAATGGAGGAATGTCTGTGTCACTGGCGACGAGGAGTTTTGCAGGCCGGGTAGGGACGTCACACAAGACGGTATCACAAAGAGGTAAAAAGGAAACTTCCGCGCGGGCGCAGTCAATAACGGCATGATGAGCGGAAAGGAAATCGTAGCCCAGGATGATGTCGTGTGAGCAGTGAGCCAGTACAATAAACTCGATGGTGTATAAGACGTCTTCGATGAGAACACGGGCCGTGCACGATGCTGAGGGATGAATGCGCTGGGATGAAGCGGTGCGAAGCGAAAAGTCGGGTAGTGCGGTGGTCACCTTGCGAAGACGACGGCAAAGAGATTCACTGATGACGGATACGGCAGCGCCCGTGTCAACAAGAGCGAGTATTGCGACACCGTCGATGAACACTTGTATTACGTTTGCGGGAGAAGACGGAGGACTTGAAGAGTTCGAACCAAGCGCAGTTCTTGCCCCGGGAACTGCGACTGTTAGTTTCCCTCAACAGCGCCGTTAGAACGTCGGGGAAGCGGTGATGGTGAACGGCGACGAGGGGAAGATGATCGGCGAGAGGTATACGTTTGATTGTCCCGAGGAACGAACTCGGAACCGGGTTGAGTTCTCGGAGAGGGCTGGTCGGCGTCGTACGTGTAGTTCCAGGGGTCAGGGCAAGAAGGTGGAAGGCGTTGGCGGCAAAGACGGGCTACATGGCCCGGCAGCCCACAAGAGTAGCAAATTGGCCGGTTGTCTGCGGTGCGCCAAGGGTTCGTAGGGCGTTGGCGTACCCTTGGAATACGGACATGGAACGCCGACCCAGGCGATGGTGAAGGATGGTTGGAAGGGGCGGCCTGGTAGGAAACAGGTGCGGTTGGCATTAGCGGCCTGGCCGCAACTTGGGCGTACGTTAGTGGTGCCGTTACTTGCGGTGGCACGGGGCTGGTCGGAAGCACTGGGCTGGGCGAGAGCACGGAACTGGGCGAAAGCACATCAGCGATATGGTCTTGCACGGCACGCCGTATGGTAGGGGCCAAAGACGGAGCCATGTCAGGAACAAGGCGACCAGTGTCTTGTAATTGAGGGACCAGGGATAGCTGGCGGGCGACCTCTTCGCGAATGAAGGCTTTTATCTGTTGAATCAAAGGGCTGTCCTCAGATGAAGTAGAACCACCCAGTGCTAGTGTAGAAATGGTGTCGTCTCTAAAACCGGACCGCCGGGTAGAAGCGCGCTGCTTTCGAAGCTCGTCGTAGCTCTGGCAGAGTTTAATCACTTCACTGACGGAGGCAGGATTTTTCAGCCAGAGCATCTGACACGCGTCCTCGGAGATACCTTTCAAGATGTGTCCGATCTTAGCCGCTTCGGACATTACTGGGTCGACACGTTTGCACAGGTCAACGATGTCCTCTATATAACTTGTGAATGACTCTTCGGCATGCTGTGTGCGCTCACGCAAGCGTTGTTCTGCTCGGAGTTTGCGAACTGCAGGACGGCCAAACACTTCCGAAAAATTCTTCTTAAATGCAGACCAAGATGGCAGGTCTGCCTCATGGTTGCGAAACCAGAGGTTCGCCACGTCGGTCAGGTAAAAGATTACGTTACCTAGCTTAATAGTGTCGTCCCATCTGTTATAACTGCTGACACGTTCATACGCCGACAACCAGTCGTCGACGTCTTGGTCAGCCGTGCCACTGAAGAGGCATGGATCACGCTGCCGTAGAACGCCAGAACACAGTACCGTGGTTGGTAGGGGCGCCGATGTCGAGGTGGTCTCGTCTGGCATGGTGGAAGCAGTGGTCAACGTGCGGCTTCTAAGTTCCAGGATGGATGGGAACGTACCCAGCACCTCCACCAATTGTAGGGGTGTGTTTATTCGGTGAACCCAGGTGATTCCAGCCGCTCAGGGGAGACTCGCAGCGAAGCGTCAGGCGTGGCGAAAAGAGCAAGGCAGCGAACAACTTCTTCGTCCTTGAGAGCGGCAGCACGCGACGCATGTCAGTGGTTATATCGATGAAGATTACCACACTACAATATATATATATATATTATATATATATATATATATATATATATATATATATATATATATATATATATATATATATATATATATATATATATATATATATATATATATATATATATATATATATATAATATGCCCTTGGAGGGCTTCGCGGTTGCGTTCTCTTCTTCAACGCCTCCATTTTCGTTCCTAATTTCCTGCTTATCGATAACGGTCATCTCCTCGCCGACCCCGTAACGTATCAGAAACGCCTGAAAACTCTTTCTTCGTTCTTCCCCCTCTAATCTGGTCTAGTCAAGACTAAAGCTTATGTTGAGAACAAGGTTTCCGATGCCGGCCTCCTGACTGATCCGTGACTTTTTGCATATTTTTTTCTTTTTCTGTCATCTTAGTAACTTGCACCCGTATAAACAACTAATGTGAGTTGTTACTTGACCCTCTTCCAACGAATGCACACGATTAAAATACCCAAAAAATTTTGTTCATAAATATACCCTTCCCAGCCGGGTATTTGCTGACGTGGAGAGCATAAGCCGCGAGTTATTACGACCTTTAACAAGCTGCGCTGACAGCCAGGTTATTAATTAACATTATGGCGGTGCCTGCAGCAGCACGAGCATTAAGCCGCGGCCGTATATGCACAGGTACAGTCTTTGTCAAAAGTGTAGAGCCCAGGTGATCTGCTTCTCTGCCACTTCGTGCGACTTGTACTGTATTTACAATGTTCCAAATCTCTTGAGAGTAAGAAGATTTTTTGCCCTACCCTCTCCTAGCGGAAGGACCTCCACTAATGCTAAATCAGCTCTACTATACACGGCTCAGTAGATCCCCTGGGCTCTGCACTTTTGACAAAGGCTGTACGTACAGAAGTGTCGTCACGCCTTTCTTTACGCTGCAATGGGAAGCTGGTGGCGGAGGGAAGTTCTGTATGCAGCTGGTGTTCGAAAGGACGTATATGTCTTGCTGAAATATGTATCCTTGCGAATACAACCGCTGTAAAGCGCAAACACCCCTACAGCCTTGTCCAGTGTGGTGCATGTTATACTATTTAGGCTAAGCGCCACTGTGAATACATTGCCGCATTCGCAACTGTCTTTGCATACGTCGACCTTTTAAGGCAAAAGGGGCTCTTGTACTTTATCCAGCGTGGAGTCCATTAGTGTAACAAGCATTTAATAAAATTTTGAAGTGTGACACAACAGCGGACAAGCAGGAGATTGATGCTTGTGCTGTGGTGGCGTGACCGCTGACATATGCTCGAGGATAGTACTGCCGCAGAGGTGTGCAGGATGTGCGGAAGCCATTCGCGCGGGCGCATTCATACACGGGGACGGTGACCAAACGCTACCAGGATGGCGAAGTCTTGTTCAGGGAATAACAGGACATGACTGCGGACAGAATTCGCGGAGGTCATGGCGGGAGGTCGTAGCTGGTTTATGATAATGGTTATCTATTACATTTTACTGGCGGCTACCGAGCGCTGAACACAGAACGCCACATCGGCGGCGGCAAAGGAAACGCTTGGTTGAAAGAAGGTATACATCGTATCTAATATCTCTGATCAACTTCTCAATCAGCTCTAAATTCCTGCGCCCCGAAGTTCACCAACGACCAGTCTTTTCTTGTGTTAGTGAATTGTCTTGAGTTAAAGTTCAGCGCGCCTACATGATGATAACAAAGAACGTGCACCTTCTGATGCCCTTGGTCCTTGTTAGGGTCCGGTTAACGGGTCAGTAGTGGTCTTTTCACTGCAGGCATGTAGTAACGGTCGTGGACGATGGTTATCGGCTTCCGAAGCCGCTGCCTGCCACGAGCGTCGCAAGGTCGCGACCGGAGGCGCCGTGGATAAGCCCGAGGTCGCCTCCCGCTTATGCATCCACCGATTAAAAAAGATAGTGATCGACCATTTATTTGTTCCCCTCACATCTTCGTGCCCCTGAATGCACTCCGGAGGGTATGGTGTGCTTGGGACGCAGGTCTAGGCTGTATAGCAGATACGCACGCATTCTTGATTTATTTTTGCACCGGGCGAAGCTTTGACTTCCAATAGAGAGTTTTAGCATATGCCGGACGCCGTCTGCTCACACGCAGTTGCGCCGTCTGGCACCGCCCCTAGCTGCCATTGCGCGTGTTAATCCAGCGTACGTCTATGCTATAATATTTCACTACCTTTACTAAAGCTTTCAACACAGAAAAGTCAGAAGGTTTTTCTACAATACAGCTGTTATTGATATACACGTTGTACTGTTCTGTGCCTGAGTTGCCTAAAACGACCACTCGATCCAGCTGTCCACTGAGAACCTAAGGGGTCAGGACTCGGGGTTGGGCGCACGGCTCTGTAAGAATACTTTGAGTGGGGGTCGAACTTTGTTCCCAACAACACCAACAGCCGCCGAAGGCAGTGAAGGACTCTCCTCGCCTGCCTCATATTCTGAGATGGGAGGGTTTTGGATGGGGTGAGAAGATGCCTCCCTCCACACCGTTAGGTTCCTGACTGCAGAGGCACCTTGGGAGAGGTCAGGCGAAAGCAACATGTTTGGATGGTCGTCCAGTTTAAAGCCCTTCTATTTTTTGCCAGCGCTTGTCGACAGAAAACGTCACAGAGGGGTTTTAATCCAGTTTACAGGCAACTCTTGAGCCATGAGAACGGTATCGAAAGCGAAAGCAGAGAGTATACAATCGTTTCGATCCCGGAGCTACTTTTGAAGGTTTCCTTCCAATTTACGTTCCGAGCTCACGATAACGGCGCCCTATGCTGTTTTCTCAATTCCAACTTTCCCCTTTCCTGCCCGTTCGCGTCGAAATTCGCACTTGGTTATTCGCCTGTATTCCACTACAGGCAAGACACTTGCAAGTCTTCGACAGCCGCACTGGGGCAATCTGCTTTCCATCTGGGCCGGACGTATCCATGCGCGCGCCCTTCGGAATGCGCAACCGACCGGAGTGCCGTTTATGTACTTGTAGAACAAGAGGTCGAGGAGGTGCGAAAGGAGACGGGGAGGGGAGGAGGAGGAGAGTGATGGCTCTGCTTTCATTGCGCGTCGCGTGTGCATAGGAAAGAGACAAAGAGAAAGTGGGCAACGCGTTCTGCGACCGGCATCCGATATCGGTTGTGCCCCGCCGTCGGGTCAAGGCCCGAATCCATCCCAAGGGGCGGACGGGCACTCTATTATGTACTCTGCTTGCCTGTCTTGTTTGCTCTCCATATCGCGCTGTAATGAGCGTCCTTGCGCCCGTCACCCATAGAGTTAATACAAAGACTCTAGAGGGAAAGCTGGGCAGGAAAACGAGCTTCTCACTGGTTAGCCGCCATCATCAAATTTATCATTGTGGCCAGCACAGTTTCTGCTCACTGCGTCAAAAATGAACAAAGGTTTGAACAAAAGTTTTAAAAACCGCTGCCGATAACACAACTGTAGGAAATTTCTATACATTGTTTTCAAGTTTCAAACATATTATATAATCTTTCAGGCACCTTCTTGGCCATAAAAAAATGATGTAGAACAATTGGAAACCATGTTTGCGAGCAGACGTAGCAGATCAACAGTAAACACACGAGCACCCTTTGACATTTACTGTATGCAGCACTAGCCATCCCGGATAGACCAAGGGCCGTTGTTGTGGAATTCGTCACTGTTTTTTTTTTTTTAATATACTGTGGTCGTCGTCTTGCGCCAAAGCAAATTTCTGACATATTTTCAGGTGATCGGGCACAGAGGAGATGCATGTGCGCTCGACGGACGAAATGCATGCGAAGCGCGAAACAATCGCAGGGATAGCCGGCCTTGCGATAACAACTCAGAAGAATCAGGACACATATGTGACGTTACAGTAGGTACGCGAAGCAAAATATCACAAGAAATGCTCCACACGCGACGATTCTGCCGTTGTTTACAGCACCTACTGAACAGTAGCCGCCCGCCGTCGGTTAACTGCACGCCGCCATCTTCCCACGATCTAAGTTGCCAGCTTCAAACCATCTTCATGTGCCAGATTTAGCAAGTGAAATTCATCTGGCAACCAATGAACAGTGGGATAATGGCGGCAATCACGCGGTCACCCATCGAATGCATTGGGTGAACGGGCAGCTTTCCCTCTAGAGTCTTTGTATTAACTCTATGCCGTCACCCATCGATGCGGACGAGAAGGCTATATAGTACCGCGACCCGTTGTTCTGCCGTCTTGCGCGTTTGGTTATCCGCTCCTTCACACTCAAGAATTGTGTGGCGACCCCTTAGCTGCAATATGCAAGTGCTGAGTGCACTTAGGGTACTTTTACCAAAGGGGAAGAACACAAGTTACGCTTAGGGCTAGCCCAGCTACATGTACATTGCCAATATAGTGCGCGCATTTGTTATTTCTTTGGGCGTAATAACAGAACACGCCAGCTGCGATTCGGCGGCGTGATAAGTGTGGAACCCGTTTTTCGGTGCGCTTCTCTTACTTCCGGAAGCACCCACAAATGCCTATGGATTCTTCGAGACTCACCATCTTCGTTTCTTGTTCTTGACTCGGCAACCTGGACCGCAGGTGCAGGCTATAAAAACGTCCTTCCCACAGGGCTTAAAGTCAGAAAGAAGAAGGGAAGGGGGGGGGGGGGGGAGGTAATGCCTCTTAATATTATATAGAAGAGATCTGAGGCTCCTCCGCACTCGCATCTAGGTGCAGGCAGAATCCAAGGCAGGCAACTATTTTTTCTATTTTTTTTTTGTCAGTGGCAATCATCTATCGTCTCGAAAATTTCAGAATGAGTTTGAGTAACAATCAATAAGTTGTTTTCTAAAATTCTTTCTTTCTTTCTTTCTTTCTTTCTTTCTTTCTTTCTTTCTTTCTTTCTTTCTTTCTTTCTTTCTTTCTTTCTTTCTTTCTTTCTTTCTTTCTTTCTTTCTTTCTTTCTTTCTTTCTTTCTTTCTTTCTTTCTTTCTTTCTTTCTTTCTTTCTTTCTTTCTTTCTTTCTTTCTTTCTAAAAACAAAAGTGAAAGCACTGAAAAGCGTGCGAACGTGAAAACAGAGTTTCCGCAAAGAGTTCGTAGATAGGGTGCGTGATTTAACTCTTGTGCTCCACGCTCTTTAGCCTAACGCATTGAGAGAACAAAAAATCACACACCAAAGGAGCCCTCACAATTTATTCAGCGTTGAAAAGACTTCCCGCTTTCCGCCTACTTGTTTCACATTTCTAGAAAGACGGGTTGGGAAGAAACGTCACATAAAGCCCCTACCCGATTGTCTTTGGGTGTTTACCGGCGCTAGTGAATCAAGAACTGTGTTGATCTCGCTTGCGGTAAAAAACACATCAGATGGGCCCCTCCCCAAAAAAGGCGTCATGCGAAACATACAATATGCTAACGTCCTGGGGTGTCCAGCGATGAAGGCATAATAGTGAGAGCGGCATTACAGAGTGAAAGCTGCGCCACTGTACGTGTCGTCGTACGGGCGGCGCTCGAGCAAACAGAGAACGGAGAAGAGGCACGCGTGAAAGTTCACTCTGATGACGTCATCGCAATGCTTTCTTCCTTGCTCGGTACCGTGCTCTTCCTGAATTAGCTGTGCCGGAGTCTGGCACGGGCATGCGTCTATTTTTTTTCCCTACGTCTCTCGTGTAACGCAGCTCTATGCGCAACATTACCGAGATGCGAAACGAAATTAAAAGAAAAAGGAAAGGGAGGGAGAGGGGGGGGGGGGGGGGATACTGCCGCGCCGAACATTATACGTGGTGATGCAGTCATACACGCATTTAGTTCTCTTGGGCACTTCGTGGATGCAGCACAGCAACAAATCTTCCGCGTAATCCAAGTTGAAGCTCTGCGTATTTACCGCAGGGCCAGCGACACCTAGACAACGCAAAGAGAGAGAGAGAGAGAGAGAGCTTGTTGTTACGAATGTCCCGCCAATGCCAGGAGTCACATTTATTAATTTTTTTTTACTTCTTGGCAAGAGGGCGACAACAAGAACATGCTCCAGCGGGATGTTACCGAGTGGACAAGCAAAGATCCATGTCGTTTTATCTTTGCCTATGCCTATCTATAACCTCACCTTAGGAAGTCATTCTGAACGATCAGCGAGTTTCCCTGACCTCTTTACTGTAATCTAACCCTCAGGCCTTTCTCATTCGCTTGGTATGAGCTGGTAATTAAGGAAAACTCTGGCAAAGGTCTGGCAAGAAAGTTGCAAACCTGCACCCCACTCGACAAAGGTCTGCGTAACTCCCTACAACATTTATGAGTTCGGTAATCATCGTTTGCCCAACACGTCGAGGTAGAGGCGAGAATAGCAAGGAGGGGGGGATTTCCCCCATGGGTGGCGACGTGGAAGGCGCGCATGTGTCGTGTCGCGACCCGTTGACCGCAGACTGCATGCGTCTGCTGTCGCATGCAGTACAAAGTGTGACTCACAAAACATCCCAAAATGCAAATGAGCACGCATGCCAAAAGCGCGCGACGATTTAAAGCCGGCTAAGTGGTACAGCTGCATCGGACGCCGCACACGTTTTGAGAAACATAGAGCTGGGCTTTGGAAAGAAAAGGCTGCGATGTCGCCCAATGCTGCGATGTCTCGCTGGCTACTCACTATTCGGCAAGGTAGCAGTAAATAATGGAAAGATATGGACAGGCATCGCAATGAGGATGGTCGAGGCTAATGTGAGAGAGCTCATATTCGCTCACAGCAAATGATCACCTCACTGGTCCAGTGTGGACAGCTGTTACATTAAGGACAGGCAGCTGCCCTTGTATGACGCCTTCCCCTCCCACACTCTGTCACCCTCATCCCTCAACCCTCATCAGGAGTAGCATGCTAGGCTTACCACCAGGCAGACATCTCCTGCTGCCATTAAAATATATATATATATCTCTCTCTTGTATGAAGATCACTCGCCACAAGCCCAAGATAAACGCTCGAGACAAAGGCCTTCGTACAAGTGTGCTAAGGACTCCTCCACTAAACGTCGGTCGCGGACTTGAAGGCTCAGGCTGCATTGTCTCCATCCGGGAGCACTAATCGCAAGCGGCGCGGTCCGTATAACCAAAGGACAGACCAAGTATGAGCTTTGCTGTCAGGCTTGAGTGGTTTCTCGGAGCACCGTACCCGGTGTACCAATAAGGCTTCCCCACAGTCTCTTTTCCAACCTCTACATGTGAGCAGGGCCATTTGACGCGATTACCAGGGGAAAAGCGAATCATGTCGGCACCCCATCTTCCTAATGGCACCTGCAAGACACGCCAAGCCGCAGGGGAGAATCTGCAAAGCATGCACTTTCATGCCGGATAGGCTATGTCGGGACAAAGCGGGTTTTCCCCCTTTTAAACGCGACAAGGCGAAACGAATGAGCTTTCAACCTTCAGGCATGCTTCCCGGGAAAACGGGGGAAAAATACGGGGACAAAAGCCGTCACGGCAAAACACGGCAAATGCCGTGGAGAGCAGCATTACAGGAGGGGGAAGCGGGGCTGTAAAATCAGACTGTACAAGCAGACAAACAGGGTGCATAAATGGACGTGACTCTCGTTCCAGCCAAGGAAAGGTGGATCAGCCTTGCTCTCTTTCTTGAAATAGACGATGGAGCGGGTCGTTAGGGGCGAAAAAAGAAAAAGAAAACTAACAAATAAAGAACGACGAGCGCGCACTTAAACACACTCTACCTGAAGACATGCGCAGACTAATGAAGATGCCTCGTTCTGTCCCGAGCACCTGAGCATTTAGGGATTTAGGAAGACAAGGTGGGGGTCGCGAAGAAAACAAACAACAGCGCCATCCCCGCTACCGGTCAAGGCTGCAGCATTCCGACGTGGTCGCGACACTTTCCGGAATCGCAAACGCGGACTTTGAGGACGTCGTATAGCAGTCGACTGCGGGTTGCCCGACCCTTTCCGCTAAGCCGAGCGTGGCAGTCTGAAGGGCAAGTCTTTCTCGCGTACCCTGTCAGGTGCAATGCACGCACGAGCTGCTGCGTTCCAGTGGAGTCCCTGTTGATGAGGCTCTTGAAGCCTCCGTCATGGCCGCTGCTGACGTGGTGTACAGCATTCGCCATTGTCTCGTTCAAGGTTCTCGCGAATCTCTCTCGGGTATTGTGCGACGGTAGACGTTCGTCTCGAATCTCTGCGACAGAATTCTTTGTCAGACGTCGGAATTAAGAGGGGGAGGCAATTATTACGTCGCGGATTGTGGTTCGTGGGAGAACAAGGTTAAACAAGGGATGTACGCTGCATTTCGAGTCTTTTGTCTCCTACATCATGTAATATGCATCTGGTAAAGATGTCCACACTCCAACGGAAAAGCGCGGCGGAAAATCATGCGCAGGGCGAGCAGAACCTCCAGGCCAGAAAGAAGGATGCAGGATGTGTTACTAAGGCGGAAAGAAGCCAACAGTCGGCTAGGCCAAGGAAAGCATTGGGAAGCGTACTTTGTCTTTTTTTACTTCGATAATCACATAAATTAGTAATGTAATCTATTTAGGGGAAAGATAATTAAACACAAAGTAGAAAAAACAACGTACCGATGGTGGGAACCGAACCCAGTACCTCCGAATATCGCGTCCGGTGGTCTTCTAACTGAGCTACATCGGCCGCTGTCCCACCTGCTAGTTTCTTAGGTATTAATGTTGCCTGTATGCGAACCCTCATTTCCCCTTCATATATATATATATGTATATATATATATATATATATATATATATATATATATATATATATATATATATATATAGTGGCGAATTTGTATATATTGAACAGGATAGCAAATCACTACCCCTATCAATCAAGAAGTGGTTTAATCTGAAAACTATGCCAAACCTAACTTTTTTGTTTGCGGCGCCGAAAGACAGCTAGAAATGCATTGCGTAAATGGGACCGCCCCTCCAACAGACACCTATTTTTATATATATTTATTTATTTGAAGATACTGTCAGTCCCAACTGAAACCGTTACAGGAGTGGGTTGATATATACAGGAGTAAATTCCTCCCTAGACTAGACTCAGTAGACGGAGCCAATTTTGTTTAATTCGGGTAAAAAAGACCTGCCTTTAGTATTTCGTGTATGAATTGAATGCAGTCAAAACAGCAAACGAAATCGTTTACACCAGGTTAGCAGTGAAAGAACGCTATGATTTTCCTGGTCATGAAACGCAATAATTTTAAAGGCACATGGGTGAATGCGTGAAGAATATTTGAATCATTGGATAACAATGAACCTACTGTCGCTCAGGAACTTCTAGATGCCGAAGCAACACTTTATGAAGCACAAAACAATAAATATTGAACTCATATGTTAGAATGCTTTTTTGTTTACTTTGTGTCGTTTTTTCTTTCTTGTCTACCCTACGACAACTATACAAACCAAAATGCACGTAGACAGAGAGGAAAAGGGCGCCACAGACGTGTGGTGTCAGTTTCCTCTCAGTCTGTGTGCAGTTTAGGCTTAGTCATTGATAATGAATAACGAGCGAGAGGCGATTCAGGCGTCCAATCTGGGAAAATGTTCGACAGACATCTCAATATCGATGAATCTCGGGTGCCTCGAATCAGCATAAGTATAGGAGAAGAAAAATACAGATAGAACAGCATTAGCCTCATAGATTGCCGCTTCATATTAAGGGAAACTCAAATGTAACGTTGCTATCAAGATCAACATATCGGGATCTATATTCCGCTGCGCTCCCCAAAGCAGATATCGCGCAGCTGTGAAAATAATCGACCCGTTGCCCTGCGTTATACGCTGAGCGCTTCCAAAGGTTCATCGTCCATGGATGTCGCCATTTCGGGCTTCCGCTGTCTTCTCAATGAACATCCTGCACACCGAGATCAGTACTCGTTCAGGTCAAGGCGCGCACAATAGCATGTTCATGACAGGCCTATCCCCCGCCTCTGCCCTTCCCCCCTACCCCCGTATTTTTTTACTTATAACACACACAGAGAGGCTGTGGCCGCGTCCTTGCGTGCCCCAGGTGCGGCCGAAATGAGCGAGTCAGATATGCATCAGCATAAGCCGCACGCGCGCGCAGAGATTGAACCGGCGATGGAGCGCCCGCTGCAACGAGAGCGCACCGGAGGTCCTTTGGTGGGGGCCGGAAGACGCCAAGGGCGACGACGGGACTCATTTGGGCCGTCACACGCGCGACACTCCAATTGCGTGCGCCCCTGCAATGTCGCGCAAGTAAAACATGCAAGGCAGCGAGATAGTTCAATGTGCGGTAATATGATCGCATGCAACGGACAGACTCAACAGGCGTGCAGCCGCTATATGCAACATAAAAGGCCGAATGCTGCACGAGGCCAGTTTTTGGAAACTTGCGTATACGTACGGTAGATGTACTTTGAATGAAAACGGGACCGGCGAGAAATGAACGAAGAAAGTGCGTCGTTTTCTGAAACGGGACTTTAAACAATCGCGAAAAAACTAGCGACGTCCCGTGGTCCTTGTGTCCCGCGCCACAAGTGCGCCAACCGTTCTGCAGCATAGCAAAGCCCATTTTCGTGAATTCCGCACCACTATTCGTGCAACTTGTGGCAGCTGCTTCCCATTTATGTATACAACGAACGGCTTTATATACAGGCATTTTCAACTCGACCTATGAATGTTCGCTTGGTGGATTAGGTCCGCAATCTTCTGAAGTCAGCGATGTTTACCGTGGTTTCTACTAAACAGACTTAGTGCGCTTAGCGAGTTCTGATACTCTGCAGAGGCTTTCTGACAAAGAAAAGATGAACGGGCCATCATGTTTTTTTTTTATTATTATTAATTTTTTTTTAATGCTCGGCAGCTCCCACCCCTTCGGTAACATAACAAGTGACTTTATAGACTAAGCAAAAAGACACAACCGATATCCGCGCGACTTTTGTTACCGTGGGCACGGGTAGTTTGACCCTGACTAACATCCGCACATCAAGACCTGACACAGTATCCGAAAGTAGCGCGAGGCCGAGGCGTCTGCAGAAACCTTTCTATCCTGGGTGACGCCGTAAAGCTCCCCGAACGGCTATGTACACTTATAGCCTACACCGTTTCCACATAGCTTGCGCATGTGCGCACACAGTGGTGTAGCGAACAATATGAAGACACCAAGAGGGCGCTTTTTGAGAAGGTTCATATATGTATACAGCCGCGCAGGTCACTCATGGCAAACGGACGAGGTTCGTGTAGAGAGAGCTGCGTATACACCGGCGATGGGCAGCTGATCTCCCACGGGCAACCTGCCCCGCCTCGCACTTTTCGACCATTCGAGCGTTCTTTACGCTACTTCTTTTCTTATTCATTAAATCTCGACTTACCAAGTAGTGTGCCTGTGTTCTGCTGTAAGGAAGCTTGGGTCCAGCGGGATCACTATGCAACTGTACCGGCGAAACGCAGAACTGTTATGTAATTCAAGTTGTGTTTGGCGCTGCGACAGGCTTGAATTGGGGGATTGCGGCAAGCCTGTTAGCCGAGTGCGTTCTCCGAGTGCAGATAGTGAATGAAGCCAGCCCGCCTCGGCATGTGAATGGACACTAGCGGCAACCACGCATCGGCAGCGCCTATAGCCTAATGTGTATACCATACACATAAATGGGAGACCGTAGTAATTATAATACTGCTAATTTCGACGTTCAAGCAGCAAGGTGCGAGATTTAAAAAGGTAGTACAAGAGGCTTTGCCAGAGGTCGCCTTTTCGAAGCAGTTCAACATGCCAGTAAAGCCAAGCACCTGGCCGAAGCGTGGGGCGGTCGGTATCAGAAACCAGTGCCTTCTGAAATACACGAATGGTCAAGAAAATTTGAACGAGAAACAAGTGTTTTACGGTAACAAAACAGCACCACCCCCCCCTCTCTCGGGGGGGGGGGGGGGGGGGGCTTATCTTTGTTTTTGTCTTAATTGAATAAAGTTTATTCACTCACTCACTCACTCTCTCTCTCTCTCTCATTGCAAATATCGTTATTATAATATTCTACAGGCAATATGCAGAGCTCTGTCTGGTGGCGTTATTGTTCACATTTGTGAAATTCCTGCAACCTGCAGCTTCATTCTGGGATACAGATTTACAACGATGTGCACGTTCTCAGCCGCGCTAGCTGTTTGTCAAGGTACCTCGCTTTTACCCAACGCCTTCCGGAGACCCGATAGACCAACAGGTCACACGATCGATCTGTTTACGAAGTCGGATTCTATATTGTTTATGCATGCACGCTGCAGTGCAAGTCGCGAGTAAGGCATGTGCAGCAAAGCAAGACTTTCGGCACTCCAGCGAGCGCAGTCCGCTGACGTCAAGGGGCCCAGAGCTGCAATTCCCGCTTCCTTCTCCTGTCGCATTGCGACTCCGTAATCCCGACGGCGAAAGCGCTAAGACGCCCGGTTTTAGTGGTGCCTCAAGAGGCAACGACTAGGCGATCAAGTGTGTCCGTGTTTTTTTTTGTTTGTTTGTTTGTTTGTTCTTTTTTTTTCCCGTCTATTTCTCCGCGGCTCCTTTAGTTAAAATGTGCCGGAGAAACGCACCCGGTTTATCATCCGCGCGTGCAGGGCTGAATTACATCAGCAATGCAGTGTTGGAAGGTTTGACCTCTGCAGTTACATGTAACTGTGTAGCGTCCTTCGATCCGCACAAAGCGCGGAGAAAGTTCGTCCTTCGATCCGCGGGGCATCGGCATATCACGGCGCCATCTCGCGGCCATGCGTGCGCATGGACTGAAATGCGCAAGCCCAGACTGTGTTCAATTTGCGTGCAAATAAGCAAAACCCGAGGCCGCGGTGTTACGTTCGCTTTCGGTAATCGGCCACCTCAGTAGAAATAGACCTGCTGTGACGTAAGGGGCCTATGCCCCGTTTGTTTAATCTCGTATTTTTTCTTCTTTTTCTACTTGGTTCCGTTCGGTATACAGGGACAAGGCCTGCCGGAAATGGTTCTCGTCTCTAGGCGCGTTGAGCCGTGTGTCCATGGGAAAGGATACTGTAGCTTATTTTCATTGAATTATTCATCGCACACAGCAGTGATTATCTTTTCACAACGTCGTCGAATCGCTAGAATTATTCAATCGGAACGTGGAACGATAAGACGAGCAAGGACATAAAGAAAACAGTTATTGCATAATGAGGCTCGTTTAATATTTTGTGCGACCGCAGAGCAGAGATACGGGTTTGCTTCCTATGAGATTCTGAGAAAGAGAGTTCTGTATCAATACTGTTATCTGACTCTTTACTCGATAACAAATCATTGCGCCGCTCTTATAGCGTACGATATTTTTTTTTATTTAGCAACTACGTCAAATTGAATGCCTCAGATATATAAGGATATATAGGTGTAAAAAAGGTTCCCAGCTAACTTGGGCCAAGTTTTAAAAAAATATGGTTTGCCCTAGCAAAGTGAAACAAATTCAAAGTCGCCTAACCTCCAGTATTTTTTTGTTCACTCATCATCATCATCAGCCTGACTACACCCACTGCAGGGCGAAGGCCTCTCCCATATTTCTCCACTTAACCCGGTTCTGTGCTAGCTGCATCTACTTGACCCCTGCGAACTTCTTAGTCTCATCCGCCCACCTAACTTTCTGCCGCCCCCTGCTACGCTCTCCTTCCCTTGGAATCCAGTTTGTTACCCTCAGCGACCGTCGGTTATCCTCTCTTCGCACTACATGTCCTGCCCATGTCCATTTCTTCTTCAGTTTCACTAGAATGTCGGTAACTACAACTGATTTATTAGTAAAGACTAATAAGCTATATTTTTAAATATTGGCTTGAGAGAAAAAGTGTCAATGCAAAAGTTGTAGATCTTCTCGAAAACAGCTAGCTACGTTGTTTCCAACAAACTAGCGATTAAGTAAATTGATATTTTTACCAGCCAAAAACGACGCCTGGCGCAATAATAATAAAAAAAATTTCCTCGTGATATCAGCGTCAGTTTAAAGTCTCGATAGGCGTCCGAGATAACAAAACCCGCTTTTCTGGGCCTTGCTCTCTACGATGAAGCTGGTTGTACGCACTTGGAGAATGATTTAAAAATAACAGCTGGTCACGTGACAGCATTTTTGAAGGCCTATAAATAGGACAGCGTAAGTCGTAGCGGGATTAAAACAACGTAGCTATCCGTTTTTTGAGAAGATCTACAACTTTTGCATTTACACTTTTTCTGTCAACCAATAATTAAAAGAAGCTAGTTAGTCGTTACTAATTAACTGTAGTGAACGAAAAATACACTGGAGGTTAGCATAGGCGACTTTGAACATCTCTTAATTTTTTTTCACTGTGGAAGGAGAAATGGTATTTTTTTAAAACATTGATCCAACTTAGCTTACCCGCACGTGATGTACGGGGCACAGTGTTAACACGTGGTCCTAGGCCGCCTCGATGTTTCCACTTGTAGATCTATTAATTTCTTGAAATTATGGCGTGCGTTCGAATTGCTGTTATGCACCATGAGAAAAATTCAAAGGAGTTTATCCAGAGTTCTCGGACCACGCCCTTTTCCACAAAAGCAGTCAATCATATTTGGCCACTCGTTATCCGGCTGCTGCTTAGTATTGAATTGATACCGTTCCTATAAAGGCTCAATATATTGACCCTAACTCAGTCCCGTGATGCTTTGTCATATATGCCTGTGGTTGTTTGGGGGTAACTGTACCGTTACCATGTGCTACGTGTTTATAACAGAAGCACAAAAAGTGCCTGTGGTGAAAGTCCAGCAACCCGTTTCTCCAACGTTCCATGCAGTATCAAATAAGGGCTGCGCATCTTCGCGCATTTGACATATAAATATACCTGCTTCATGCCGGTGGGAAACGATCAGTAGTGCCTACGGGCGCCCGTACGTCGCTCGCCCGCGCTTCCGATTAGAGTGCTGAACTTTTCGCCAAAGCGCTGCCGCAAACTGACATGGTAAGTTGTGCGAAAAATGCATTCTGGAGGTGCACTGGTGCAGAACCAGAACTTCAATGGGGCGCCACTAAAACATCACCATAAACCCGCTGGGGTTTCTCCCGCAGGTTTACATTTATTTATTTATTTATTTATTTATTTATTTATTTATTTATTTATTTATTTATTTATTTATTTATTTATTTATTTATTTATTTATTTATTTATTTATTTATTTATTTATTTATTTATTTATTTATTTATTTATTTATTTATTTATTACCAGGATTAAAAGAAAGAAATCGCGCCCAGTGCTATTTACCAATTTGCTTTGTTAAAAAAAAAATACATGGCAGCTAATTGACCAGGAAGATGGGCAGTTTCAGTTTGAACATTCGTTATCCATGTCAGTCATCCACAAGGCAGTATACGATCCACTCCATGTCTTTCAAGCACTCAACTTTAATGAGAGTCTTGAATCTGTCCTACAGTCTTATATATTGTCTAGTTCGAAACATAGTGAAGAACTGAGTCATAAAAAATGACGACCAAAAACGTAAGAGAAAAACAAGGTTTAGTATTTTCGGAGCATCTCATCCGTGGATGAATACAGGAAAATAAGGAAGAACTGAAAAGTGGAAGGTGCGACGGTGAACACCAGGCTTTAGTAATAATGCACATGTGTGTTTGACAAAGAGTTACAAAGATAGGCACTTTCATTTAGTAGCTTATATTGGACGCCGAGGGGAATAAACTAAGCGTATAATCACGACCCTGTTTCTCATAATGATAGAAAACTTTTCCGTATTGCTTGAAGCCTTAACCATGAAGGTTAGGTCCAAATCGTAGCTTTCCATCGCCTTTTGCATTTAAGCAGGACACTTCGAAATTAGGAAGTTTGCTTTCATCTTCGCTCACTGTAAGTCAGTACATCATTTCTTACTTATGGGAAGCCTTCGTAACGTAATCTTTGCGGCCTCCACTGCTGCAGGCTTAAATCTTTGGCATCCAGTCTCGGAAGAACAATTTTATAGTTCTTTATTCAACTTCATTTTTGTTCTGTTATTCCGTGCCGCGCTTCACTGCTGGTCATCTAAAATACGCCAACTAGGGGTGATAATATTGTGGGGATTAAACTCAATTATTCATGTTCTACCATCGCCACCCAGCGAAAAAAACCGTATGAGTCACAATAACCTCATAGATTTCTCATAAAAACTCATAATAAACTCACAAATCTCATACAATCTCATATACTTCTCATACGTTGAGTGATATTTGTATGAGATTATATGAGAACTATAAGAGTTTAGTATGAGAAATCTGTATGAGGTTATTGTGACTCATAGAGGTTTTTCGCTAGGGATATATATGCATCGGTGACATTTAAGCCCTTCAAATTTTTTTTTTTTTGTGTTGAAATGCAAGTTGGTGTTGCATTCAGAAAGTTTAATCTGGCTATACGTCTCCCCTGATGCGCGCTGCTCTCAAATTCATCTCCTTTTACACAACTCATCCCCATCTCGATAAGCGAAGCGGGTGCGCTTAGGCATTCTATGGGATGGTTCTGGTCGTGGGCGTCCATCCAATACACAGCTTTCCTTTGTCAAAATTTCGGACCGGATCTCGAGGGTAAGAGCAAGGGAGTGAAAGCCACTTCTGGTTTCTGCACGCAGCTGGCTCCGCAAGCTGCCGCTTATTTAACGGCGCAGATGCGCCAGCGTCGGGGTCAGCGGCCGCCAAGGGGAGACGCTGCTCGCCATTCGAGTCGTTGTGTCGTAACACCTTGCCCGGCCGGACCGGCTGCCCTTCTCGTGTAAACGCCGCCACTTTCTCGGCGAGTGAGGATGACGCAAAGAGCGGAGCATGTAACGCATTCCTCGCACATCGCAGCCGCTTCTTGTCGATACAGGAAGCGGGAGCTCATAGTTGGTATCTCTGATGTTGGCTCCCGTTAGTAGCGGCGACCTCTTCACCAGAAATCAGCGATCGCGCTGCTTTATTCGGTCGGCATAGGCTGGGCTCGCTTATGAAGAACGGAAACTTTGTGCTGGCTGTAGCACCGTTTCATCAGGAGTGGGTTGGAGGTCGTGGAGAGAAGAGGGGAGAGGAAACAAAAAGAGCTGTGGGGGATACTTAAGCTCCGCGTTGAAAGGCATCACGCGACAGTATCAAAAGTTCCTGTCTGCTATTTCCACTTGATGATCCTCTTTCGAGTATAAGCACTTTGCTCCTCACTTAACCACGCATATCTTAATTTCTACCTTTGTTATCTCACCTATATGTTCATCAGCATATAATCGCAGGTCATATTATGATGCAGTAGCACCCGGTATACATACAAGGGGGTATCCAAAAAAAATTGGCGCTAATCGTTTCCTCCCAGCACCGTTCATGTAGAATTCACGAAATTCAAGCAGAATACAGCCACATATATGTGGCGCGCCCATATTATTTGTGTGCGGAGGGGGGGGGGGGGGGGGGGGGCTTTGAGCGACCGGTTAAGAACGTCACGGATGATTTCTCTGTAGCAGTGGTTTCCTCTAACGGCGTCGACATGGGATCAATATTCACAGTAGCCCGGAAAGGAAAGAAGCGATAGCCAAACTTGTATGGACCGTACTGTCCCGTCCTCCTCACAGTCCTGACTGGGCACCATTTGATATTTCAAGTTTCAGCTTCGTGAATCCCGGTTTCAGAACCACGACAGCGACATTCGTTCCGTGAGGACATGGCTGTGCCAGTAGGAAAATTGCGGATACAACGAAGACATACATACATGCATGCCATATCGTTGTGCCAGCAGAGGTGAACAAGGACATCATTCCCTTGTTTACTTTTGACGCAGACATACAATTTGCCGAGGATTACATTAAAAAGTAGTAGGATCGGCAGACACGTGGCTGCATTTTATGTGGATTGCGTAAGATCTGAAAGAATGGTGTTGAAGAAAAAACAGAGCTCCACTCGTATAACATCCCGCTTTAAAAGAGATACTGACATATTGTCTTGCGGCATGTCTGCTTTAGAATGATGCGTTTAAGACACTAGCAAAAATGTGTGCCACCGCGTGAAATTCGTCAACGCTCAGTAAATAACTTATATTGAATTTATTCTGCCACACAGTTTCGGTTTCAGGTAGCCGAACGCCGACGTCACAGGCTAGTATTATTCTATGTGCACGCGCATGCAAGACGCACCTCAAATGAGCTACCCCAGTTGGCAGCTGCTACCATCTCGATGTAATGTGACGTCACACAACTCACTGACTAATCAATTCCCAGTCATGTCACTTACGAGCTAACGCTGGCAGCACCGGCATTTCTGGAGAACGGATGATGATGATGATGATAAGCTCTTTATTTACTCCCAAAAAATGGGAACCAGCCGAAAGACCGGTTGCACTGCTTAGAGAAGGTCAGCAGGGATCCCTTGGGACTCTGCGGCCTCCAATGCGCGCAAAATGTAGCCTTCGACGCTATCGCGGTAATTGTGCACTTCGCGACAAGCATGGTACGAGGTTGATGGATGAAACCCGGCGGCGGCAGCATGTCCTGGTGCAGGCGAAACGCGAAATACACCCGGGTAGTCAAAATTAGCCCGAACCCCCCCCCCCCCCCCCCCCCCTCCTTCCATTGCTATTACTGTGCCTCTTTCGTTAATCTCTTGACTGCTGAATTGAATAATGCATTTCCCAGAGAGAAATAGAATAGAAAGGGAGGGTGGTTAAATAGGAAAAGCAGTATAACCCTCATGATGTTAATGTCATCACAGATTGGCTGCATCCGGCCGAGCATTGCTACCAATGAGCATTGCATTGCTACCAGTCAGTGGGGAAACAGTCAGAGGGGTCAGACGAGCAGGATGGGTGAAGCGTCTATTCCAAAGCCCCACAGCTACAGACAATGGGTGCCTCACGAGTGACCCGGATGATCCTCCCTATATAGCATCCGGGCCTGCGCTGTATACAGCGCTGCCTCCTACATGCCACGTTTTGGTGACTGCTGCGATCATTTTCCCTTACACCCTGACGATGTGTAGTGGATTGCGGGGAAAGCTCTACACCATGCGCATAAGGCTGTGTACTCGGTTATATCTTGTGTTCCGGTAAAAGGTTGGGATTTGTTAGGATTAAACGACAGTCCACTGCTTCCGCAGCACTGTGTACCACGTACTGCCTTAAATGCAGCTACATTAGCTTCCTTACGTCATCCATATGTAGTCTTGTCAAGATGGCTGCCTCGTCAGGGCGCATGCGTACAGCTTGAGCGCACCCGTTTCCAACATGGCGGTAGCTAAAAACGACAAAGGGCGTCACACAGGTCCTATTCACAAGTACACATCACAAGTGCACGGGCCAGTGGCTGGCAGCCCGAGAGGGGCGAGATATCTTACCCACATTAGCTTTCTCTTTTCCGCACACAGCGCGCTTTGTTTATCTGGGGATGACGTCAGAAGTGAGCTTTTCTTTTTTCTTCGAACCGAGCCGTCCCGCTTTGACGGAGTCGGGCTGTGCGCAACCGGTCCGGTGTTGTCTTTCGGCCGACCCACGCATCGGCTGCTGCCAAAGTACACACTCGCCAGCGGGATGCACTCAGGACAGCTGTCGAAGGGAAACATGACAGCCGGCTCAGATGGCCGTCGTACAGAGTGTGGTGGAGAGACTTGCTTTGTGTCCAGCGGCGGCTTTTGTGCCAAGAAATGACATTGGCTCTGGAAGTGATTAGAAGGGGTTTCCACTCGCTGATGGGCGTTGAAGGCATGACGGTTTAGTCGCCCCGTTTGAGCGCCTGCTAATGGGAAACCAACTTGCTGACTTCAGCTGCCTTGCGAATGGAGCGCTGTCATGGTCTTCAATGAGCTGGGGTTCACTACATCTAGAGCTACGGTTTGCCATCGTCCTCGCGATGACAAGTACTGGAAAATGGTCACCTGAAATAATTTACAAGAAAGAAAACGCAATATGCAGAAATGACAACCTTATGGAAAGGCTGCTCCAAATTAAAAAAAAAATAAATAAAACAAAAGGCTAAAGCTACCATGCGCACATAAATTAGTTGGAAAGATCTATACTCTTTGTATTAGACAGCGTGTCTTGTATTTTGCCTCCGACACGAAGTTTACAACGTATCTCAGTTAAAGGCCAGCTGCAACAAATATTACTTTGTCTACACGGCCTGGTAATGTGATTAGCGAGTCTTAAATGTGCCATAACGAGGCTTTATGCTTGTTAAGAAAGTATTTCTGTTGTCACAAGCGTTTTAAAGGCTGTGTAGACGACTCGCGCACTAGGCGGCGCGTCGCAGACACGGCAACTTATCGGATATGATGAAGGAAAAACGGACACTCGTGAAATGTTCTCAAGCCGAGCTCATTGTGGGTAAACGGCATGCAGTAGATGCAAAAAGCTGGAGGCTGAAACGTCACTTGGAGGTCTCTGGTTTGTTACAATGGTGCTTTTTTTTTTTTTTTTTTTTTAATATCCGCCGCGATATCTGTGACCAAACGATGTGCATCCGTCGGGGGCCGTTATGTTTTCTAAGCTTCGGAAGCGCATGCGACGCGCGCGTTCTTGCAAGTCGTGCACGACTTGCAAGAACGCGCGCGTCGCATGCGCTTCCGAAGCTTAGAAAACATAACGGTAAAGAAGTTGTAGAATGTCTGGGCCTTTGGAATTCGTTCACAGCAATGTATAAATTCAATAGATCGACGTTCCTTGTCGCTCACCATGCCCGCATATAATGAGCAACCACTCGCTGAGGTTTTTGCAAACAGCAGCAAGCCGCCAAAGTGCCACAACTGCAGCGTCCGAGAGTCCCATTGTGTCCCTTTGTACGTTATTTCCTGCTCTTAGTAATGAATCCCTTTTTCAAGTCTCAGTTCGAATAAATAACGGCTTTTGCGAGCGTTTTCAGAACCACTCGTTTCAATTACGAGTGCCGTATTTTATTCTGGTACTCTTTCTTGACCTACCAACAACAACAAAAACTCTCATTTTACGAAGCCAGACATTTCGTTACAGTTGGCCTTTAAAGCATGTCGCTACCTTTGAAAAGAAACGTTTTTTGGAAAATACAATTTTGTTCTATTTATTTAAAATATACTGCAGTCAATAAAGTCGTACCATACAAGAGGGCCATACAAGTCATAAGATATGCAACTCAACGCCACCATAAGCAAGCAATGAAAAGGAGAAAGTGAGCAGCGAACCAATGCATTCAAAATTACATCATAACAGATCATAATAGCTTTTGGATGTAATTTTTGGCGCTTCATTTTCTGCCAACCTGTGTTTCTTCCTGCCACATGACGTGAAATGACAATTTGTTGCGTAGAAGAATTTGTTTCATTATATTTCGATCGCATAATACAACTTAATTACATAAATATGAAATTGCCCTTCACAAGATTGATATTAAGAAGAAAAAAATAGCGCCCATTTCTTTCTTTTTTAATTTTAAAGGTACCGCCATACCTTAAACAACACCGTTTACCGGAAAGTGTGCAAACAGACAACGGCTGTGCAAATATATTCCCGGTACCACCTGTTGTTTGTCACGCTGGAATGCCCAGTGCCAAGACCGCAGGGGAAAATGCAAAAGTACTCTATGTTTTCTTCGCGGATTTTGTTTTTGTGGCGTTCTTGAATACGCCTGTTTCCTTTAGGCCGCGGGGTGTACGCGTCACGTTTGTTTGCGTTACAGCTCTAGAGCAGGCGATGGATGGGGGCTTCCCTGGTACTTTTCAGCTAGAATGCACTGGACCCGTTAGCAGCGATTATACATGCTCAAGGTCGTGGCAATAGAAGCAAGAAACAAACAAATAAACAAAAAAAAAAAGAGACTGCGCGTATTCTGAGATATCCGGGGCACACGCCTCCGCCTTCCTGCGTGTCACCAGAGCGGGGCTAGGGAGCCGGCAACGACGTGTGCGTCATCGGCGGATTGTCGCCTTTTGTTTTGCCGCTGCGTATTCGCGGGGAAAATGGAGATGGAGACACATGGTGTACAGTCTCATCGCCTAGTGATGTGTGCTTCCCGCACAAACAGCTCTTAACACTTCTCCCGTTGCACGTGCAAGCAGCAAGAGCACGGGACGCTGAGTCGACGAGCGGAAAACGCGAAACTCGAGGACGAGCGCGTGACGAAGAAACAGCTGTGGCATGAAAAGGATCAGCGCCAAAGTCCCCTTGGCCAACGCTCGTGGGCGTTTTGGAAACGATAGAGCAGAAGGCGAACAGGGTGAAATAATTGCTGACAGGAACGATTCGTTTCCAACTTTCAAAAGAATGGGCGAGCCTATATTACCGCGGAGCAGGGATTCCTCTATTGAACTCATCCACAAACTGCCCACACTATCGAAGTGGTTGCTGACACGTAATATTGGCGCTCACGTCCACATCAGCGCTCGTAGAAAAGCTCAAGAGCCGCGAGTCAGAAATGCGATAAAAAGTATTGTCTTGTCGTTTTGTTATAACATTAGATTTTTCTGTTATTTGTAGCCTTTTTCTACAGCACTCTAGTTTTTCCGCAATATTTTTCTATAGTCTGCATTAAGTAACAACACAAAATTATGTTGCTATTAGAAAAATATGCGTAGCTGCTAATGGTTCGTGGCCAGAAACACTATGTTCGCGCTTTCTGAGGCATTGCAGCAGAGGCTATAAAAATTTACGAAAAAATGGAAGATGGTGTGCCGTTCTCGCGCCGTGCGGTGTGACCTACTTCAAATACATATACATATATCCACCTCGCACCTAGACCCAACAACGGTCCGTTCACTCCCCTAGGTACAGAAACAAGGGCTCGTCTCCTTTCCTTTCCGTGCCTGACCTACGCTGCAGCGCCACAGAAAGCTGCCCGCGAGCGTACAGTATATCTGTTGTGACGGAGAAATGTTTGTTGTGTTTTACGACTAAATTAAGTTCTAACATAAGTCCCGCATAGTGAGCCCTCATATCGCATCGAGAGATCAGGTTAGACTTGTGCGGTGACAAAACTAGCCTATATAACGTATCTTTAGGTCCGAGGAAACTGATGTCGTTGTGGGCGCGTACCGTTTGCCTCTTGAAAAGTTGAAATTTAATTTTTCATGCGAGAACGCGCTCTGGTCACACGGACGCGCGAGTATACGCAGCGCCACTGGTTAAACACTATCTGTTGCACGCATAAGAAAACAAAAATCACAGAAAATGCACACGTATTATAAACGCAACACAAAATCTTTCGTCATTATAACAGATATGTTTGCAGCATTCTGGTCCTTTACCGTCTGAAGGGACAACTCCTTTCTTCTTTTCTTTTTTTTTAATTTTGAGTTCGTAATCACACCACAATCCACACAATCACCACAATTAGAGCGCTCTTTCACGTGTACAAAATCGTTTTCAAAATACCAAGTATTTAATTAGGAAAAACCAAGAAACCGAAATTGGGTTTCAGCCATCCTATGATACCACGGATGTAGCTAGAAAAATATGGTGCGTGCGCGTCACTGTTAGTTTAAAATGACCAAGAACAAGCTGAAAATTCTGCCTCTCGCACTGCGCATTTCACGTCGTCGTCCCCATCAACTTCCATCTGTACAAAAAAGGTTTCGCACGTCCTACTCGAGTGAACTACTTTAGAACTCTACTGTTTTCCTCCCACTGTGGTATAGTTATATCACATGGCGTTTGTTCTTTCCTTTCCTTCGGCTGACGGGATTATCGAAGCCGAAGTAAGCTCGAGAATATTAATCATTCTGCCATCTCTCTCTCTCTCTCACTTTCACGTGCGATTATACGTTTGCCGCACTGGCTTCTCGTTTCAACACAGTTTATACCATCTCGCCAAACCAGAAGTTTCAGAACCTGGCAGAAAATTTGTGTCGGTGAATAAGAGGGATAACAGGGTAAAAAAAAAAAAAAAAAAAATTCTTGACCCACTGAGACATAGCGGCGCAGTTTTACACAAGATGATCACAACACCAGCAGCTCTTGCGAGCGTGCCTTGAAACAAAACGAGCAAATGCGCTGGAATACGGCAGCAAGGACATCCCGTGTGCGTCTGCCTCCGTGTACACACAGGTGCGCCTTTGGGATCCAGGAGTGCCGACTTCCTCGCGACAATAGAGAGGGAGAGAAAAAAGAGCAAGTAGCATGGCAAGCAAGAAAGCAGCGGTTGGCCATGTGGCCTCAACACGAAGAAGCTCGTATAGAAAAGACCTGTTACGTGTGCGTCGCATCCAGGACAGAGACGCGTAACCGCGCACGCCATGATCGAGCACTGGAGGCGCCGGTGCGTGTCATTGACGCCGATCTTCCAAAGCGCGCGCTGCTTTGCATAACGACCTGGTTGCCGGAGCGTTGAGAAAGCGGTAGGAGCTGGGCTCGTCTACAGAACAAGTATGGCAAATGCGCCAACGGCAGAGTGCGGGAAAGAGTTGTTTACGGAGTGTCACCCCTTCCTCTCGAAACGGCGGCCGAGGCGTAGTTGCCAAGGTCTCTGGCACTGTACCCGCGCCGTTCACGGACAGCTCCTTTTCATAACCGGCTTCCGAATATCAAGGACCAAGCACTGCATTCAGGCAGTGCGCCCGTGCTGACATTCACTGCATCGGTTGGTCGCCTCATGTTGACCCCTGGAGCGAAGTGAAACGGGGAGCGTGGAGGGTTGCTTTGCGTGAATTCAGACCGCGTGCGCGAGAACTTTGAAGCAGATCCGTTTGCGACCCTTTCACTAACTACAGTGACCTTTTATATCTACCGAAGATCTCGCAGCGAATTCATTCGATGGCAGAGTAACCGGTGTGGCATGGAACTAATCGCGATTATAACGCTACCTGTTTTTGGTTTTTCTCGCGCGTTAGTGCGTGTGCGTGTGTGCGTGTGTGTGTGCGCGCGCGCGCGCGTGTGTGTGTGTGTGTGTGTGTGTGTGTGTGTGTGTGAGAGAGAGAGAGAGAGAGAGAGAGAGAGAGAGAGAGAGAGAGAGAGAGAGAGAGAGAGAGAGAGAGAGAGAGAGAGAGAGAGAGAGAGAGAGATGTTCATTGCAGAGGAACAGTGTAACACAGAGACGGGACAGGGATGCAGCTCCTGTCTTGTCTATATGCCCCGCCGTTCTGCGAAGTTCCCGCGGAATGGATTCATGTCAACTCGGCCAAATCTTAGGTTCATGCTCAGTGTGAGTGGTGAACGCAACGTCACATTACGAGAGCACCCCCGTGGAAGCCAGCTGTTTATCGACAGAATTTGTCGACAGAAATGAGTGCGAAGGTATGCTGAAGGGTTGCGCTACTCAGCTATTCCGAGCTGCCCGCATTTTAGTGCGAATTAGACTCGAACCGCTTCTGGAGAGGGACCAGTAGATGGAAGGAACTTGTGCGTGGGTGTGTGTATGTGGATGTTTAATAAGCGTACTTGTGTCTTGTGTGCGCAGAGCTGTACCACCCGAAGGATGTGCAGCGGATCCGCGAGAACGACGACCTCTGCCGGCGCTACATGCGCCACAAGGAGAACGATATCCAGGCTGCGCTCTCCTGGGCCAAGAACTCGCTGCGCTGGAGGAAGCAGTCCGGCATCAACGGTATGCGCACCCTGCAGTGGCTTTGCACGCAGAACAAAGTTTATAAACTGAGGGGATGTCTTTATAGCTCAGAAAGTGGCGCTCAGCCCTGGGGAAATGGGCGTGAAAGGAGAATATACGTAAGGAGAAAAATCGTGACGTCAGTGGTAGATGAGGTCCTCCACCGAAGACACACAGGGATGCGGAGCGAAGGACGAAAATAAAAAGGTGGTAACCACGAGTCCCAAACTCTCGCGCAAAAAAGCAAATTTTCTAGGCAGACAGCCTGAAGGTGCGAGCGTATTTCTTTCGCACAAAATGCTCATGATTTCCACAATGAAATATCGAGACCTTTAGCAAACACTTCAATGAATACCTTTACCGAACGTTTGCGCTAAGCACTCCTTGAACACGTGTTGCGTTACTTCACTGAGTGCACACCTGGCCCATTTGCAAGAGGCTACTTTGCATTATGGAACAGCGATGGAACGATGACTTAGACATGGTGCACCAAAGGGCGACCTCGGAAGAGTTAAGGTTGATCAGCATTGCTTAACCGTTCGACCGATAAAACGCACAAAAATAGTCTCGTTTCACCGAAGAAGTGTAAATAGGCACAAACTTCGTCGGCGACAAAGGAGACGGCGCATAAAATAGAAATTATGCACGTCTAGTGAAGCGAGGCATAACTCCCCTTAGCGATTGAGAACTTATCAATGTAATTTTTCTAATGCATTCGAACAAAATAACGAAACGAGGACGCTTAAGCTTCGCCTTAAGAACAGACGTGTGCCCTCATCGCCTCACTTTTAATGCCCGTACGTCGGCATCCCGCCTTCGCTTTAACCGCATAGCTACCTCACATCGAGCTTTCTTGTCCACCTTCTCGGCATCCGTCAAACAATTTTTTCTGGTTGTCGAGCCCCACCATCACGTGTAGACACATCCTCAAACAAAGCCACCATACTATTACACGCATCTGACACAATATCAGACGAAGGTGTCGCATTGGTACCAATCTGCGCTTTGCCATGAGAGAGAGAAAAGAAAAAGCATCATTCGTAGCACACCGCGTCACGTTATCGCGGTCTTCTATGCTCTAAATCTACTTTCTTGGTGTCACATTAAATGTAGTCGCATATTTGACGGTACTTCTCCAAGAATAGCACGCTACTGTGTTCAACAGCGTAGAAAGCGCCAACGCCTTTATTCGAGTATACTTAGCGACGGCAGTCCAAAAGCGGTTACTTATATATCGGCTATTAAAACGCAAATCGAGAAAGGAACGCAGTGGCCACTGCAAGGAGGTATTTAAGGATGCAGATCGTGCCCGCAGGAAGCAGTGCGGATCAGATCGACAAAACGAACGTGTTCGTTGCCCCAAAACTGCTATATGCAACGACGGCTTTGGCACTGAAGGCTGATCCGAGTATTTCGCACCCCCCCTTCATTACTTGGGGCGCGATGTACTATATTTGCTATGCAGCCAAGTTTTATCTTGCTCGCTGCTGCCACATTTTTCACACAGATATCTGTGTCGATATTTGGCAATGCCTAGAACGTGACGCAAAATGGTAGGGTTGGGAAAGCCTCAACCGGTTCTCGAGAATCAGGACTGCGGATCAGTTTAGCCGCACGCTGGGCCAGCTCGCAATTGATAGCAAGCGCTCTACAAGTGCACGCGACGCTTGCACCTCTGAGTGCGCTTACAAAATTACGTGGACAACGTGTGTATACTGGCACGCGCTCTATACGGAAACACATTATACCACAGGCGCTTTGTCTGGAGCCGAGATGACACTCCCGAGATCTGTCAGACTATACGAGAGGCCACATTACAGCAATGCGGGGGCTTACCATTGTTGGGCTCGGGCGCTGTTGTCATCATCGGTCTTTCGCCGTGAGCGACTGAGGATACTTATTACGCTGCAGGCTGAGGCAGAGGGACCAAAAACGATTTTTCGTCCCCTCTCGTGCTACCTGTATAGCACTGCCAATCATTTCAAAACTGGCACAAGAGTTTGGAAGTTTCGTCTGCCAACTGTGGGAACCGAAACATCTGCGAAATAAGAAAATTATACATTGGAGAACGCAGTGCATCCTGCAATGAAGTTTGCTGTGCCGATCGGCGCGCCGTAACACATCCTAGCGAGAAGAGCAAACACTTCTGAGGTGGCTTTTTAGGGCGTTTTCACGCCACCTGCATGAGCTTGCAGGGATCAGATTGCACGCTCTGCTGAAGCATTGCATGGCATGTGTCAGATAACTGGGCTACATCGAGAGCGCCTGGGCAAGGACGGTATCTGTCACACGCGTATCTATAATGCTGCTGAGTGTGCTCGGTCGTCTATCGCGAACCAAGTGGCTAACGGCAGCATTTTTGAGTCACGCTGCGGTACAATTGCAGTGCAGGTTCCCTATACCACTGGTCATCGCCGCCGGCGCGTTCGGCTTGATTTCTTCGCTGTCATAAAAACGACCAAGGAAAGGCATCAGGCATACTGAATGGTCCTGCAGTCGTAATAAATCAAATAGGCAAATATATTTATTCTCTTGTACTTCTATCCAACACTCTGAAAGCACAGCAGCGTGATCGAAACTTAAAGAGAATGAATTAAGAATGACAGTGCTACGGCATCAGGTTTCTTTTTTTTTTCTCCTGCGCGATCAACAAAAAAGATAATGATGGTTTCTTTTCTTTTCCTTTTTTTTTTTTTTTTGCTTCTATTCAACCACAGATGCGACAGAAGAGGGCTTCCCGATCGAGTTCTTCAACCAAGGCACCCTGGTGCCCTACAACATGGACAAGTTTGGAAGCCACGTCTGTAAGTGCCTGAAGTATAGCGCATGGCCTTCTAACTAGAAGTTTGTCAAAATTAATGACGATTAGAATATTATCCTCGCTAGGAATTTCGAGCGTCATCGTTTGTATTAATCTTTCGGAGAAAGGAGATAAAGGTAATAAAATTGATCACTCTGCTTGATCCACAAACAACGAAATGCTCCAAGGGAATATTTACTATCACATCACCCGAACATATCAAGCAGCGCACCTTATTTACTGTGCGTCAGCCGCAGTCATTCTTTCTTGCGTGGTATGTCTCCAGACCTCCAGCGCCTGTCCTTGTCATTACTCTCTCGTTGTTGTTCTCCGTCGCAGCGCTCGTAATTTGCAATCATGTCTCCAGAGTTAACGAACAAAAAGAGCTGATGCAGGACAGTCAATTATAAACTAAACGCTTGAGCGATTTGACAGGTAATGAAGCTTATTTGAAGCTTGAGCACTTTCCGCCTATAACAAATAGCCAATTAGGAAGTGTACAGCTACCATGCGCCGGCACCGGCTTATGTCCGGGAAAATCCGTTCTTAATGAGCGAGCAACCTCAAGATCTTGTGATAGTTTTAGATGCTATATGTTGCCGAGTTCTTCCGAGATTACAGCACTACCAGAGCAAACCCTCTTGACAGTCACGAGCAATCTGCAGTGCCGCTTACTCCTACTCTCGCTTGACTGCGTCAATCATGCTCAAGCGATTAGCTCTCTCTCTATCTCGTTCTTTGAAAACATGTTTTCCATACCGAACGGTCAGGCAAATAATCGAAAGAGGACATGTTATATCACTGAGCGCAAGCATAACTAAAACGCTGATGAGTTGGGCTTAAAATCCACCTAATGCCGACTTCCGATCGATCGGATGAATGCAGCATATAGGCGGTCTATGGTACAACAACCAGCGTTCGCGCGTTAGCCGTTCCAATCCCTGCTCGCCGTCCCTCACTGCACCATGTCCATGCAGTAACCCTGCGAGTGAAGCTGCACCGCAAGGAGTCCTCAATGGTGGACGAGATGCGCAAGTACTTCGCCTTCTTCATGGACAAGCTGATCTTCGAGAAGGACGCCCTCAGGGTCACCGTCGTCTTCGACTGCACCGACGCCGGAATCAGCAACGTGGTACGTACGTCTGCTGCATAGTCGGTGACACACTTAAGTCGTTAGACACGCCCTCAAACGACGCTATATGCACCACATATACGCCGCAGAGAACGGGGACGAACAATAACAGAAGCATGACAACATAAATTGACGGTCTGTCAGTGCGTTTGATGCGTTTGCATGCGGGCTCCGATTTCGAGAGTGCATGGCTCTTTGTATTGACGAACCGAGTTCGTTCACGTGAACCAATAACATTTTTCTTCGATATCCTGCTTCGGTGGTTCAAACCTCCTTCAATTCCCTCTGACTGGCCACATACTCATCAGATGACGCTTCTGTACAGAATTTTTTTTTTTTCTTCACACGTGTGCTCTCGTGCACCGGCCACGTATTCGAACTAGGGCTCGCATATGTTGATCTGCTGTTGCTACTGAAGGAACAAAGGAAAGAAATGCAGCACGGGTCTGCCAAATGGTGAGCCGCTACCGTCGTCTCATGTGGACGGACGCGGATAGAGGGGAGTTAATTGAAAGTGTAGTGTTGCATGTGCAAGAGACCATGCTCTTTTGTTTGGGCTGGCTGGAAGCACGAATGAACCTTGATGGCTGCTGTAATGGCTGAATGGTTTAAAGCATTGGCCAGCGAGACTGATCTGTTCGCACCGTCGCGGGTTCGAATCTCCGCTCGAGGCAATATGTTTTAACGTTCTGCATCGCTCCACCGGTGGTTCATGATACCATTAACGCCGACGGACAGAATTCCACGAAGTGGGAGTTCTAATGCTTACATCACCAATATCCGTCTGAGGAAAGCAGAAGCAGAATAACTGTCTCAGTTCCCGGTGGACGACGCAACTTCGCTGCAAGAGAAGGAGGCGAAAGAGAGAGTGAAAAAGAAAGAAATCGATGGCGGCATAACTTGCCCTAAGACTGAAGAGGAGAAGAAAAGGCGCTTGTATAGAAGATATTTTAATAGGCAATGCCAACACTGCCACAGTGCTGAGCGGCAGAAATCGAGAGATCTTGAATTGTAGGTCACGCTTTATAGTAGCCACTATACAACCAAGAAAACCAGAACAGATTACTCATGATCTCCTACGTCGACAGCGTGGACTCAAAAGGAAATGATACGTGTTTGAGATACCTTTTGATCATGAAGGCGCTGTTGGCATTCCCTTTTACTCGTCCTGCTATCGAATTAAGAAACAGGACAGGAATCTACTCGCCAAGCATATTACTGTTCATGGGAAAAACTTACCGGGCAGAGGCAATTATCGGAATGTACCGTCTTTGCCAAAAGTAACCAGGCTGCATGTTTTGCTTCTCTCTTGTATTAGTAAAGTCAATAAGGATTTCCATGTGATAACAACAAGTTAAGAAGTAAGGACAGGCGCTCGCCTTCACATTTCAAAGATTTAGAGGTTCAGACATGCTGCGAATTTACTACCACATGACTAAGAAGCAGATCATGCAGCCTGGTTACTTTTGGCAAAGACGGTACACGCCGCGTCTCAGATTTAAGCCAGCTAGCTTCCTGAACAATTGGAATACTTAAAAATCACAAATTATCGGGTTTATTCTACTTGGCACACGTTACTTTACACCATCTGTCATTCTTCAACGTATACGAGTGCTGATACCGCCCAGCACACACGGGCGCCTTACCTTTCTAATGAGCGGCGACATGCACCTGAGACATACTCTGAACGTTACAGCGCGGTTGTGACACAAAGGTGTTTCTTTTTTCTTTTGTTCACGACTTCCTCGTTCCTTCTCTTTTCCAGGACATGGAACTGGTCAAGTTCGTCGTCACAGTTTTCAGGGATCTGTACCCTTGGGCGCTGGGTGAGAGCTTGCTGAATTTGACATCTATCCGACGGAGCTCGTAAAAGCCCTCGGGGACCGTACGGACTGCTACCGTTTCCGCGTGACCCTGATTCGATCTTGCGGCGCAGGCAACAAAGAAGATACAATAAAAGAGAATAGGCGAGGCGAAGATAAGCGCCCACTGTCGAAGGGCACGTTTGCGGTCATATATACACCGCCGAGACAGTCGGCGATCTTGGCTGAGAACAATGGCAGCGCCTGCGGCATATTATATCCTGCTTTCTGTGCCACGGGAGCCTTCCGGGGGTGCCCGACAGCGGAGATCGGTGCTGTTAACACGGCTGGAAACAAAGTGTCGTAAAGGGGATAACGTGTGATGTAACCAGTCAGCGTGTTACAATTAAGCTATAAACTACCATTTCCATGGCAGCTCGGCCGCACGCTTAACGCCCAAGAGAGGCGCATCCGCACAGGTAACAGACGCGGGCTGACCAGCAGAATTGGATGGAGAGCTCAACGAAAGTTGAACCCTAGCAATACGCTTTGTATTCAGTGCTACCAAACCAGAAAAATAAGGAGTAGTCGATTTCAAAGCAGCCTCTAGGGGAAAGAAAACTCCCACCGTCAAAGTATTAACGAACGTATGTATGAGCAGACTGTAACCACAGGTAATCATGACGGCTTTGGAGAAAACAGAGGAGGGCCACTATCGCGCGGTACACTTTCTCCGGTAGGAGCTGCATATATAGGCAAAATACAAGAGAGGCGCTTGAGCTGTTCTTGAAGTGGTTTCACGATTGCGCGGTTTTTGCGGGAGTTAAGTCACCTGCTGCAGTCTCTGGTAGGCGAAGCAACTATAATTCATTCCTGTGATTGTTATATGAAACATAAGTGCCACGGTGCGCGATTAAGAGAGATATGCACCTTTTCATAAAACACTGCACTTCAAACGAGCCCTCCCGCTGCATGGAATGTGAATCGCATTTCACGCGGCACATGCTTTGACATTGTCGCCTTCGAACAGGACAAATGCCTCAAGGTGTTAACTATACTTCGTCTCACAAGATATCTGCGGCACTGCGAAAGGCAGAGGAGCCCTTGCAATTGTGCTCCTAAGTGCCTCTCGCCCCTGTGCACTATAATATAGAATTGTGCTCATACTGTCATTCCCGCCAATTTGGGGGCGAGAGGCGCGTAGGAGCACAATTGCCATTGTAGTGCGCGTGATCCTGATTGGACTGGGGTGCCTCTGCGTTTGGCAGTGCTGCAAATATCTTCAGACGGCATTCTTAGCGCAGAAAAACACACACGAACACGAGAGAAAAGGAAGAACACGGGACAGGCGCTTGTGAAATGAAGTATAATGATCATGGTTTAATTATCGTTCTTTGATCTTTTTCAGGCTACATCATCGTACACAATATGCCATGGATTCTCAATGGTAGGTGTCCTTGTTTGGATTATTCGCTTGCTCAGTAACGCCACGCGCATTCACTTTAACCAAGCTGTTCTTCTCTGCTTTTGTCTGTTGTCCGTTCCGGGTAATTAGTGCATTAATTGTTTTCAGTGCATTGCGTAACTATCGTTTTCCTTTATCCGTGCGGAGAGACGCGTCACTCCCTTTCATGGGGACAAGGAAAGTACCTGCTCTGCGGGCTAAGCTCCGAGCACGCGGGTTCATTGTCTATCATCTCAGCGACCTAGCACTCTTGCACATCAGGTTCTCGCTCGCTGCATTGAAAGTGACGAAAAATTACGGGGCGCCTAATTATCATCGTGGAATGAAAACGCGTTGACATTACTTTCAATTGTGTCTCTTATCTTTTCCTTATATTGTGTTATATAGATTGCCATGCATTTCCTTGCTCATTAGAGGCCCTTAGCTCAACTTTGCTGAGCTCGCTGCTAAGCCAGTCGTATAGTCAATCTTAGTATTCATCGTTTTAGTCATTTCTTTTCAAAGGAGTGGGAGGGAGGGGGTGGGCGGTAGAATTTACCATTGCGGTCATTTTCCGGCACCCTCCGTATAAGTTGAGGAGGAAATGCTTCATTTAACCGCCAGATATCATTGGGAAGTAGCAAGTATATAAGAGCGTGGCATACGCCAACCTCTGCTTTTTCTCCCGATGGCGCTTTTAATCCTGAGTTATTCAGCGAACAGTACTGTAGCCCGCACACCTTCAAAGTTAGCTAAGGAAAAATCGCACCACCTTCCGAGCGAATTTCTTAAAGAGCGCTCGATCCGTCGTGGACGACTTGTCGGGAAGTTGAGGCCTCGCACTTGGCTTGTGTTGGGCCGAAAACGTGGATTCATGCCATGACATAGAGCGGCTAGATCTAGCGCGACACCCGCGATGCTCTCCACCCTGTGCTGATTCAATTATTTTAATAATGTTTCTTGACCTATAAACGTGCAAAAATAAATGTATAATTATAAACGCTAAACTGCCACCAAGTCAGTCGACAGAGGTGCTGATTTCCTCGGCTGTTTATTGTGCTTTCTCGCAGCGGTGTGGAAGATCGTGAAGGCCATGCTCCCGTCGGAAGGCGTGCAGCGCGTGATATTCACCAGCAAGGAGAGCATCCTGCAGTACATCGACAGGAGGAGCCTGCCCAAGTACATGGGCGGAGAAGTACGTATGCGCTCGATCGCCTGCAGTGGCGCGGCTGTTCTTCCACACGTACGCTTGCTCAGGAGTTCTATATTGACATAGCGGGCGCTCCCGTAAACACAATGAAATGTCCTAAAAACATGAGTTCGAAATACAAAATATAGCATTTCCAGGAACGAACACTCATGCGCAGACATAGTTTAGTTCAAACATTTAATAATGTAGGCAATTAACTGTAAATAATTATCCTTTTAATCAATCCGCATTGGGGGTTGGTGCCAGTGAGGAGTTCGAAGCCGCGGACAGGACGATGTCATATGATTTTTTTAAACGAAGAATCTATATATATATATATATATATATATATATATATATATATATATATATATATATATATATATATATATATATATATATATATATATACTGTGTGCCCATGCCGTGAAGGCATTTTTGTGGGTGAAGATACTTGCACAGCTAGCTTGCCGCTGCACACTTCACAGCGCCCTTGAATAACAGCACGCATATATTCAGATCGAAAAATCTGCGAAAAAAAAAAATCAGTACTGCACTTTCTTAAGAGCAGCAATGGCGAAAGTCACTTTACATGGCTATTTTCACTAACTGGACCGTCACTGTCATCGCTACTATCATCATTATCAACTAAATGCACCGTCATTTTCATCGCTACTACCATCACTATCACTAACTGCAGCATCATCGTCGTCATTATCACTAATTGCGCCGACATCGTCATCGCTGCTATCATTCTCACAGACAAGAAGAATTGGTTGGTTTGTGGGGTTTAACGTCCCAAAGCAACTCAGGCTATGAGAGACGCCGTAGTGGAGGACTCCGGATATTTCGACCACCTGGGGTTCTTTAACGTGCACTGACATCGCACAGCACACGGGCGCCTTGCTTTTCGCCTCCATCGGAAAGCTGCCGCCGAGGCCGGGATTCGATCCCGCGTCCTTGGGAACAGTAGTCGAGCGCCGTAACCACTGCGCCACCCCGGCGGGGCTGCAGACGAGAAGAATTACCATCTCTTTCTCACGAGCCCGGCGTGGAGTAGTCTGCGTTCGGTTGGTGATCGGAGGGATAGTGGTTCGATTCCCAGTGCAGACAGACTTGTTTTTTTTTTTTTTTCTGTCAGTTCATACGGACATTTTTTGCGGATATTTCTGTCTACATCATCCATGAGCCAAGAAAGGCTTTCTCCTTAATAAGGTGGCCGCAGCTAACATGGGGAAGCACTTGTTGAAGATCGATGAGAGAGAGAGGCCTTCTTCCCGCCCTGTTGGTAGCCTGGGTGATGACAATGATAGCGTTCAGTCAGGCTATTGTGAACTGTCGGGGAAAACTCAAGGCAAAAGCAAGCCAGACTACCTCACACCTAGACCAGAATACACGATGAACATCTGCAAGACACAACTAGTCCTAATGGCGCGATGCCTGCTTTCCTTCCGGCTTCTTTCGCAGGATACGTACGTCTACGAGTACCAGAAAGGAAATCCTCTGGGCGACCGCTGCGAACGATGCACGTACCCCAAGGTGGCCATCCCGTAGCAGCGCCTCTCCCATCCTCTCTCCTGCACCGACGTTGCCCTCTAACCGCGGAGAAACTGTGATACGGCTTGATTGAGCGCCCTCTTCCGGCTGGCCTCCACGAGAAGACAAGAATTTTCACCTGTATAGTGACCGATCAAAAAGATGTACGCGTTGTTTTCGTAGTCTGGTACTACGCGAGCAACACTGACAGAAGCGGTTCATCCCCACGAGCGTATCGTTTTTAATACTTTTTTTTTTTTTTGCGCCATTTCCGTCGAGTCCTGTTCAATTCAGGAGGCGGTCTCTTGTGCTCAAATCTGAACTTGACCTAGTCGACAGTGCCGGATAGATGAATGTAGACATGCGTACGTACTTAGTCCCATAATGCCTTAGGCAGCCAGAAATACATGTGGAGGTGATTGGCCGTTGGCCAGGCAATATTTACATCTGTCTGCGGACAGCCCTTTCGAGGCCGCCAAGTCAAGTACGCTTATGGAATGCGTTTGCTTGTCAGGATTTCGACGAAAAAATAAGAGTGGCGACCACCGATTAGGTTCAAGGCGTAGTCAGTTGTCTGGCTAAAATTAGTCTGGCTAAAGTTATAGTTTATTGTTCGATACCGCAAAATGAGGACAACGATCAAATTCAATGAAAAATATAGAAAAGCAACTACACAAAACTATCAATTTTTGTTATTTTGTTTTTCCCTTGTATAAGCACAACTCATCGTTATTTCTCCGCAGAAGTTTGCGCCACATCATCATGACCGACATTTACCCTTTTCGCTATAAGAGCGCGCACTTTACTCTTAATTTATAGCTATCGCTAGTGACGTAATATGCCGTACTCGCGTACGCACCGGACCTTACGTAATGAAGCGAAACTACGTTAAAATTAGTTAACAGCTGTTGGGCTAAGCGAGTCAAACGTCACACGAGGCGAGACACTAGGATGCTGCCAGACTTACACGAAACAGAGCAGATTCGTTTACAACAATCCTTATTGTTTGCCCTCTTTGCAACCTACACCACAGTAGTGATTTCTGTACCCTCTACAGACGCTCAATTCGTAACACAAAGGCCAGGGCTTACAGTATGACCGTGCTTCCACTCGCGGGCGACGGTAACTGGTTAATAGCTGCCGTTCTTACTACCGTCTCAACGCAGTCTTAAATACTAGTAAAATATTAGCTAGCAGCTTCAACATGCAAATTCTTAAATATTAAAAATAACTGCTTGATTACACAGGAACCAGTGCATACACGGTTACAGCATTTGCGTTTCTACACAGAGATGCACGTGATGCAATGTTGACGCCATTAAACGACGCTGTAAATAGGCAAGTGTTTGTACACACTGCAGGGAACAACTCGGTTTTGTTCCCTCGTGAACCGCATTCCTAACTACGTCAATAAAAAACTTTTTCTTAAAAGCGCTCGTACGTCTCCGTATTTTATTTTCTGCAAGAAACATATACAGCAGGAGGAGGTGCGCGCAAACGAAAAGCACCTTGCTGCAATGCAAGAAAGTTGAAAGATCCCAGAGCAGAGTTCAGTTGGAAAAGCCAGTCGAGGCTGATTTTTCCTTATGATAACGGGCGGGCCCAACAGCTCTCCAGCGGGGAAAGCCAAAGAACGGGAGGCTGTGAGGAGTTAACAATTCATTAATATAAAACGAATGAGCCTTGGAAGTTAGCTTTTGCATCTCCCTCTCTGCTTCCCAATTTAAGAGTGACACTCTTTGAGGCTGCCTTCAGGGTATGTTGCTGGGCGAGTTGGTTATTCATTGTCAGAGAACGAACGCTATAGCAGACGACGGATCAGGAAGAGGAGGACACATATTGCGCATATGTGCGTGCCCTCCTCTTCCTGGTCCGTCGTCTGATAGCGTTCTTTCCCTGACAATGCCTTCAGGGTGCGTCAACATTGATTCGTCTGGCATCAACACACCCGACGTAGTCGGTGATCCTTATTCGACAAACTCTTGCTCCATACCATGATAGGGATGCATGCCGGGTCTATCGGCGCAGAACGCCTGCTTGACCCTCAAAGACGTTTTTGCAAGAACACAAAGCGGTTGTGTTCTTGCACTTGGCGCGTTCAATAACATGTCGCGACGGCCTATTTTAAGACATGCAGCTTAATGCTATCAACCGCGGGGAGCGCGTTTTTGCCGACTTTAAAGCATTCCTCATAAGTCGCAATACCACAAACCCGCTCTAAAGCACGTGAAATGCCGAACAAGAGAACGCTGCGAGGAGCGATCATTTCTTTTCATTTTATCTCTCTATGCTTAGATTAGCAAAAGAGCTGGAATAAGTAAACGAAACAAACAAACAAAAAAAAAAAAACTTAATTGGGAGATATGGTAGGGAATGTGTGGGTTGTGTCCATAGTCCGGTACTCCAGCAGCTGGCGCTGCTGTCTCCGCTCGTGTTACGAGGGAAAATGTCAAGGACGCGAACTACGCCATAAGCGCTCCCGTTCCTTCCTACGAGCGGAATGCCCTTTTCGTGTTCGAGGCTCCCAGTAGGCTTCGCTCTTTCTCAGAAGGTTGCTATTGGCTGGGAAGACGGAGACTTGCATCCGTTACACGTGTGTGTGTTCGGTGCTTCCATCTGGTTTCACAATACTGGAACACTTTGGAGCAATAGAATATTGATTCAGAAGCACTCTAGACATAATGCTTTCAGTTACCAAATAGATTAGGTTGGGAAACAAAGCTAGAGAAGTTAGTGTGATGCAGAGTGCTACGCCGTTTTCTTCGCCATTACTATCGCAGAATTTCATTTGACATTACTTATATTCTATAAGATTCATGCTGCGTTATTTGAATCAAGACAGTTTTAGAAAATACAGTTGACCATTACTAATATAAACACAAAGGGACAAGATGTTTTTGCCTGAATTGTCAGTTGTACATCGTTAACACGAATCGCAGTTTGCTTTATGGTTTATCTGCGTATACAAATTGTACTACGGAACTATTTCGATGCAACCATCACAAGCACATCATAAAAAGGGATGGAAACAACCGATACTTTCCTCGACCAGCTATCTACAACTTGATTTGTACAAGGTTAAAAAAAAATCGAATACCGTATTGATTTCTCACGAACAAAATCGCATCTATTGTGGCCTCATGTGACAAGGAACACAAAGAAATAACCTTAAAGTAGAATCAATGGACGGTTACAAAAAGTAATTCTTTCTGTGGCCTTCCTCATAGGTGTGACGCGGTAGCGGTGACGTGCCTCGTTAAAAAAAAAAAAAAAAAAAAAAAAAGAAAGAAAGAAAGAAAAAAAAAAACGGCACATGCATATAAGCTTTCACACGCATATTGACACGACATTCATAGACGACGAAGATTTCAACGGGCGATTCGGAAAAGACGACGACTACCTGCATCTAAATTATTCTTGGAATAGAAAATTATGTCATTCACGGCAACTTGAGATTTCACTAACAAGGCTGCGATGCCGCATCCCACCTTTAAATTTCTATCTTCACAGGTCTGGTTTGGCAATGTCTCCCGTCTGCGCATTTTGCGGTGAACAAGAAACATTAGATCACTTTTTATTGTTTTGCCGCCGCTTTACTACGTTGAGAAAACAGTTGATCGAAAGGCCATTGCAACAGCTTGGCCTTAGTTTAAGCAGCCCGACATTGTTATCATTTGGCGTCACCATCCTTGGGCACAGTCACAGGTCTATTTTTACCGCCATGCAAAATTTTTTACTGCACTCAAATCGTTTTCCTTGCTAAATATTAAAACATCACTTGTCCTACAAATATAGTGTCAATCTCCCGTGAGTGTTACCACTTTTCATATTATATTTCACTTATTTCCCATTTTTTTTTTCGTTTCCTCTACCCCTCAAATTATTATTAATATATATATATATATATATATATATATATATATATATATATATATATATATATATATATATATTTCTTTTTATGCAAGTATATTAAAAAAAAAATTCTTTGCTACCCAATTCTTGGCCGATCCCCCTCTGTGGGTATGTGCCATAAGTTATTTGGACAACAACAACAACAACAACGACGAAGCAATACGGTGCTGCGCTTTTGTGCTGCCTTGACTGGCTGTTGGTGTTCTTCGGTGCCAGAGTGCCAGAGCGCCTTCTCTGTAACGTTACGTTACAAATCTGGTGGAGGAATAGCCAGGTATCGATCCAGTCCTGCATATTCAACCTGTCAATACGGAAACCGCGTCGCTCACAAATGGAACTGCCACCGAAGTAGCAGAGTTTTTTGTCCACGACATCGTGTTGCGTCATGGCGCTCCGGCTGTTATCATTACCGACCGCGGGGCAGCTTTTACGGCCCGCCTGACTAAGGCTGTACTGAACCTTACACACACTAGCCATAGACGGGCCACGGCATACCACCCGCAAACTAATGGCTTGGTGGAACGGCTAAACAGAACTCTGGCCGACATGCTCTCTATGTGCGTGGATATAGAGCATAAGGCTTGGGTCAAATCCTCCCATATGCCACGTTCGCATATAATACGGCACTTCAGGTGACGACGCGGCTCACACCCTTCGAGCTTGTCTTCGGCCGTCGAGTGACCACTCCACTGGATACAACGCTGCCCGTAAACACCGACGACGAGCATGAGCTTGACCTGGACATTGCTAGTTTTACTCAGCGTGCGGAGAGAGAGAGAGAGAGAGAGAAAACATTTATTGCTCTAAAATGTTTCTGGTTTTAGCGGCGGGCCGATGTCTTCATATCTTCGGCCTCTTCACAAGGTCGGCGCCCCTATTCCAGGGCACCGCCGAGTCTTGCTGCTTCGCAGGCGTGCCGCACCAGTGCCCTTTGGGCCGTGAGCTCGCTGCTGGTCAGCAGACCCTCCCATTGTTCCGCACTCGGGTTATTTAGTTTGTGGTAGGCTCTGTTTCGTTCGCATTCCCATGTGATGTGGTATAGTGTGGGGGTTGCCCCGCACCACGGACATGTGTTCCTGTATTGTGTACGGAACATCTTGTGTAGTATGTATAGATTGTGGAATGTCCCTGCTTGCAGTCTCCGCCAGCAGACCGCCTCGTGCTGTGTTAATGATGTGTGGGGTGGTGGGTATTTGAATCTTCGCCCTCTGTGGCAGTTTAGTATTTCTGTATACGTTGGTTCCACCGTTATGGGGTCCTCCAGGGCTTCTGACTGCCCTGCTCGGTTCGTGATCTCGCGAACTAGGCTGTCTACCCTCGAGTTACCCTCTATCCCGGTGTGTGCCGGTATCCAGAAAATCCTGTGTCTTAAGGTCTTATTTGGAAGTCTTGCTTCGAGGAGGATGCTCAGCGCTTCCTTGCTTATTTTGCCCCGTGTGTAGTTCCTGCATGCTGCTTTGGAGTCTGTTAAGATTATGAGAGACTTGTTCCTACGGTAACCTTCGGCGGCCGCTAGAGCTACGGAAGCCTCCTCCCCCTCCGTTACCGTACAGTTTCTTAACGTCGCACTGCTGATTGGTTCCCCCATGTGGTCTACCACTGCTGCCGCGACTCTGAACTTTCTGGTCCTGCGGTCCCACACCCATGCATGGGTATAGGGCCGCGTCAGTGTATACCGTATTTTCCATTGTGGCTAGGTTCCGCTGCACATAGTCTGCCCTGGCCTGCCTTCTAGCGGCGTGGAGGTTGGGATCCATGTTTCTCGGCAGGGGGCTGACATCCAGTGTTTGACGGACCTCGTCTGGAATGGTGGCTGTTCTATCTACGATCCCTTCTACGTCGTGTCCTAATCTCTCTAGGAGCTTGCGGCCGGTGACTGTCTGTTGGAGCCTGACTATTTGCGCACTTAGCTGGGCGTCCGTTAGTTCTTCGAATGTGTTGTTTAGGCCCATTTGTAGCAGCTTTTCATTTGATGTGTTTTTTGGTAGGTGGAGTGCCGTCTTGTACGCTATTCTTAGCAGCGCCTCCGTCTGTTCTTTGTCTTTCTTGGTCATGCGGTGGTATGGCAACGAGTACGTGACTCTGCTGACTATCAGGCTTTTGACGAGCTTGATCGTGTCGCTTTCCTTCATCCCGCTTCTGTTCTGCGATACCCTCTTTATCATGCGGCTTACTTGTTCTGTTGACGTCTTGAGTAGACTGATTGTGTGGGTACATCTTCTGCTTCCTTGGACCCACATGCCTAGGATGCGTATCATGTCCCTTTCGGTATATTTTGGCCTTCTAACCTTACTGTCAGGTCCACCTTGGTGGGGTTGGACCCTACCCTAAGAAGTTCCGACTTCTCCGTGGCACAGGCTAGGCCCCTTTCTCTCACGTACTCTTCTACACATGTTGCTGCTTCCTGCAGTCTCTCTTTTGTCCTAGCTAGCCTCGATTCGTCCAGACCGTAATGTCGTCGGCGTACATTGCGTGCTGGATGCCATCGATCTTGTTGAGTTTTCTGGCCAGTCCGATCATCGCAATGTTGAAGAGCACTGGTGAGATTACGGATCCTTGCGGCGTGCCCTTTCGTGGGGTGGTGAAGGTGTCGCTTCGCAGGTCTCCCAACCCCACTGTCGCTGTGCGTTCTGATAGGAAGGATCTTACGTAGCCGTGGGTCCTCCTTCCGCAATTGGCGTTGTTTAGGCCTTCCATGATGGCTTCGTGGCTAACATTGTCGAAGGCCCCTTTGATGTCCAGGGCCATGATAATGTTTTCGCCAGTTCTGGGTGCCGTGTCTATGATTTCTTCCTTGATCTGCAGTAGGACGTCTTGCGTTGACAGGTTCGCCCGGAAGCCGAACATGCCGAACGTCGTGCCTTGGCAAATTGTACGAGAGAATCGTCACCAGGCGAATCCAACAATATCTAGAGGCCAGGAGCAGTACCCGCACAGCGTGCGAAAGAAGCGCGGCAGCTGGCAAGACAGCGCATATACCTACAACAGCAACTAGACGCTGACCGTTACAACAAGGGACGGCGCTTCGCTGCCTACGAGCCTGGAGACTATGTCTGGATTTGGACGCCCGTTCGTCATCGTGGACTCTCTGAAAAACTGCTGCGTCGGTACTTCGGCCCATACCGTGTCCTCCGCCGCCTCAGCGACGTTACTTATGAAGTTGAATCCGCGACCCAAGATCCCTCAAGCCGCAGACGACGCAAGTTCACTGATGTTGTGCACGTCGTCCGGATGAAACCCTACCACGATCGCCCCGCTGACTAATCTTGAGACTGATGGCGCCCCGTTTTGTGCTGTGGTATCCCTTACCAACCTAGCATACTATCTGTCAGCTCATCGCATCAAGCAGCATTTGCAGCATCGAGGCGATGCTGCCAAGAAGGGGGGCAATGACACATGCCATTCATAGACGACGAAGATTTGAACGGGCGATTCGGAAAAGACGACGAAGCAATACGGTGCTGCGCTTTTGTGCTGCCTTGACTGGCTGTTGGTGTTCTTCGGTGCCAGAGTGCCAGAGCGCCTTCTCTGTAACGTTACGTTACAATATAAACTTCCAGCACATGCATATAAACTTCCATCTGCTATCGGTGCCGACGGAATTGCCAGTCCGTTCTCTATGCCTGAGCTGCTGGCTGCAACAGATGATGCGAAACGTAAAACAGCGCCTGGCCTGGACAATACTCACTAAGGGGGTTAGAGTAACCTAAGTAGCGCTGCACTGTATACCCCTTTTACATGCACCTTGAGCAAAGTATGGCTAAAAAGTGTCCTGCCCTAGAGCTAGAAATCCACTGTCGTGATAATAATAATAATATAATTGGTTCACAGGAAGGGAAAGGCGCAGCTAGTATCTGTTACACTTGTGTCTGTGGACACCTGAACCGCGCCGTAAGGGAAGGAGAGAAGGTGGGAGTGAAAGAGGAGCCGCAGTGGAGGGCTACGGAGTAATTTCGACCACCTGGGGATCTTTAACGTGTGCTGACATCGCACAGCACACGGACGCCACTTCGTTTCGCCTCCATAGAAACGCAGCCGCCGAGGTCGGGTTCGAACCCGGGAATTCCAGACAGTAGTCGGGCGTCTTACCACTGTACCACCCCGGCGGGGCCACTGTCGTGATCCCTATCCCGAAACCAGGAAAGTATTCAACGGGCCTTGCCAATTTACGACTACAATGTGCAAGCTGGCAGAGAAAGTGCTAGCTATACACGACTGTCGTGGTGACTTTAGTAGCACGGTTTCTATCACGCCGTTCAAATTGGCTTTCGTTCATAATATAGGGACAGAGGACGGGTTGACTGCCTTGGCATCATCTACCCGGAGCCACAATGTGTATTCCGTTTAGCAGTGGGCATTAAAAAGGCAAGTGACATCAGTCATACTGCAATCTTGAACTCTACTGACGTGCTTTATCTCCCTCTGAGAGTGCGCAGTTTTGTTGAATCATTCTTGAAAGGGAGAACAGGGGTGAAGCGTTCGGACCATTTGTTTCGATATGCGGCGTGCCTCAGGGATCAGTACGCCGACGTTATACAATACTGCTTTCATCCCGCTGCCATGGCGCTTACATGAAATCCCTGAAATTAATTTTTTGCAATACGCGAATATCACGGTGTGCAGCACTCACCAAGATCTACTGGCTCAGGAGGCATGTCGTCAGCCTTGGATATTACCTTTAATTACAATTCTTCAATTGGCTCTAGCTATCTGTGAGCAAAACTACATACACGTTGGTCGCCAACCGCTGGGGACGCTGTAAACTTGTCCGATTCGTCTCTGCCAAGTACCCCACTACAAGAAACTCCGAGTGTAAAAATACTGGATTTGATAATTCACCAATCAGGGTCAACAACTTCTCAGCTTTCTCAGGCAAACAGCAAGCTAATCACACGTTGAGTTTTGATTAGAAGACTTGCTCCTAAAACGGGTGACGCTGACTCCTTTGATGCCCGCCAAATGGTGAGAGCAGTTCTGCAGCCAGCCATGTATTATCAAGCCCAGTTTCAACATATTATAAGAGCACAATGGGATCGCTTTAAAGAAGTGAACCGAGAGGCTATGAGAACCATTTCATGCCTTCCACACATCACACCGGTCATGTATTTATAAGAGAGTGCGCACCTCAACTCATAGGTAGGCGCGCTAAAATTTGACCCAAGACGATTCACTAAAACAAGACAAGACTGGTACATGCGCCATACCTTTGATGGAAAACCAACTAGCCGACATTACAGCATTGCTCACCTCAACTCTATCGATGATCTAGTGCAGCAGCGCCGTGACGCTCGCATAGTCTATCAAACTACACGTAAGCAATGATGGCTGATGCAACTACACACTCCATTCTTCAGGCGCCAGAGCAGTTCTTCCTTCCTGGAAGTTTGTACAGCTAAGTGAAAAAAGCCAACAGATACTCGCAATCAAACGTCCGCCAACTCGGCATCGTCGCTTCGGCAGACATCGGAAGAACAAGAGACTCACCTGCCTTAAGGACCCATTGTTGTAAATGGGGATGCAAACATCCAAGTCTGCGAAACGACAACAGCAGTCTACTATCAGCGCAGACTTCGCCGTAGTGACACCTCCCCGTTTCAACTTAAGGAACGAGCTACATAGTTTTGTGCTGAGCTCACTGCAGTTCAAGAGGCACTTGCTCCGTGGCCGCCACAACTATGCCTCCTGCGGCCCATGTTCTCATCCGCACTGACACCGTACAAGCGGTACGGTTACTGCGACGTGTCAGCCTGCTCCAGCCGATGTAATCTATTCCACAGAGTGCGGAATGAGGGTCTAGGATTGTCGCTTTTATTTCTCAGACAGATAGTGACCAGATTATTTTTCTTGCGGCAACAAAATGATTTTCTTCAAACTGTGGAATTGTACCAAGTACCAGGAAGAAGCTAAGTCTGGGAGGATCCCGCCGCGACTGGAAGCAGCCGCAGGGAGCGACAATCAAGAGGAGCAACTCTGGGCCGTCCAGCAGGTCATCAAGGCGCTGGCCCGGCAGGGAACCAGCGAGCCGGCCACGGCGAGCGGGGACCCAGGCCGCGCGGCCGGTGCCCAGAGGACGACGTAGGCCCCGTCCGGAGCGCGCGCGCGCGAGCGCGCGTTCTACTGCAGGCCCCGAATAAACGTTTTACCAATCCAATCCAAATCTTCAAACTGTTGTTTAAGTACGATAGTCGACATCATTGCCTGATTATGTAGTGTCGTTTTTGTCTGCCGGCCGGAGTAGGTTAAGTGTTTTTTTGCACGAAGTTTGTTCAGCTGTCCGCATCCTCAAGTCGACATTTTCGGATGAGTATTTTCGGAGCTGTTGTCATGAAAAAAAAAAAAAAAAAAGTTGTACAAAGACCTGCTGGATGTGTTTTTGCCAGTGCCTGTTTATCGCAGTCGATATCGTTTGGGTCCAGAACGCGACGTGCTGAAAATAATCAAAAGAATGCCTGTGAAGCCCTCAGTGCGTTCGTTCTTTTTTTCAATTGCACACTGGCACACTTCCGGTGAAGCCGTGGTTGCAGAGCAAATTAATGTCTTTTTGTACCATGGTCGGTCGATTGTATTTTATGTAAAAAGGTGGAAACAACTGAACATTTCTAGACTGCCACGATGCTGTTTTTCTTTGGGATGTTTTGAAACGCACCCTGAAAAAAAAAAAAAAGAGTTACCTTTGACGCCTTTTGGAATACGTTTCCTACCATGTGCAGAACCAGGTGAGGTTCCTTGCGACCTGTTGATATGTTGCTCTGCATGCACAGTGTTGGCGCATGCGAATGGATGTAAGACATGAGCGTATCATTGTGCATCCTGTTTATCAGCATGTCATTGAAAGCATCATCTACACACAGGAAGTGTTCGGGCAGCAAGATCCTCAACCTGAGTGGCTGCCAGTCCTCGACAAACTAAATTATTTAATCCATTCTATCATCGTGCAGTACCCAGAAAGTGATTGTTGCTTTTATTGTCATGTAAATGTATTGTGTGTTTTTACGAGCTGCCAATACGGTAATAAAGAAAAAAAAATGCCGGAGTGGCGCAGTGGTTACCGCGCTCGACTACTATTCCCAATATTGCGGGATCGAATCCCGGCCTCGGCGGCCGCTTTTCGATGGAGGCGAAAAGCAAGTCGCCCGTGTGCTGTGGGATGTCAGTGCACGTTAAAGAACCCCAAGTGGGAGAACTTTCCGGAGTCCTTCACTACCGCGTCTATCACAGCCTTAGTCGCTTTGGGACGTTAAACCCTACAAACCAATCTTTCAGTGCCTCCCTCCGAGATATTCTGAATTTTTTTTTTGTCTGGTTTTCAAGCAGAACGGAGCGTGCGCCGTTTTTCCACTAAGAGTAGGAGGACCTGGTCTGGTGACGAGACGTTTGCTTCATTTCAATTCATTTTATTATTTATTCTTCATTTCATATTTCTTTTTGTTATTTTCTGGCTTCTGACAAGGAGACACCTTTTCAAAGCGGCCCCCAAAGCAATAAGAATTTGAGACTCAGGGACGCCGTACTGGAGGGCTCCGATAACTTCAACTACCTGGGATTCTTTACCGTCTCTGACATCGCACAGCACACGAGCGCCTTGCTTTCCACCTCCTTCGAAAAGCGGTCGCCCCGGCCGGGGTTTGACCGACTTACGTGAAGCCGTTGCAGAAGCCGCGCCTCGTGTCGCGCAGGGCGTTTCCGCGCCTTCAAAAGCAAGGCGCCAGGCAACGCGCCCTCTTTGTTTTTTTTTTTCTTTTGAGGATAACAGCGGTGCGTATTAACTGGTGTAGTCTTTCAGTACCTCCTTCCGAGAGATTCTTTCACCGCCACAGCACATTGCGTTTTATTGTAGTCGCCATTATGCTGCTTCTCGTAGCATCATGTGGTTGCGCTTGCATACTATTAGGCCCTTGTCATACACTCCTGTTTCCACAGTAGCCACTCCGGGTTCCCTAGCTACCTACATGCGGTTCCGCCATACTCCGAAACTACTATAGGACAAACGTCTCCCTCTTTCCTAAATATGACGAGGCTTTCAAACTCCCCACTCTGCCAGTCACCTTCCAGTTGGGCATGACTCCGTTCTTGCCATATACCCTCAAATCACTAGGCCGACTGCTGCCTATTTCTCCCCTAAACATGGGGAGGGCGGGATTTCCACTTCCTCACTTTGCTACCCGCTAGCTATGGCAGGCGGCCAGAGGCGCTACTCTCCTACTACCTGTCAAGATTGACAGGTTGCCGGTACGACCATGTTAGGTTGGCCGCGCAGTCTCCTGCCCCAGGTTGGCCTTCGAAACAGGGTGGCCATCCGGGGCTCCCAGTCCCGGGTACACTGAAGCTTCGCCTTTAAGTCTAGGACGCGATAGCGTTAAAGGACCCACCAGGGCCACAATGCCGCCATTCACCTCGCTGTCCGAGACGTCTCTCTTCCGGGAGAACATGCATGGGGGGCTGCGGGGAGGCCGAGAGTTATGCGTCCTAGGTTGGCCAGTGCTAATTGTGACAGGGCCAACTAATTATGTCCACGCCGCTCAAGGCAGGAACGAGCATCCAACAGCTGGTTACGCTGCAGTTCTTGCGACTGTAGGAAGGAAAAGAAAATGCACGGGCTTGCTACTGGCTCTGTAGCGGAGCTACCTCCGCTGCCTCGTAGTAGGAAAAGGAGCTAGAAAAACGTGCGCCGCAACAGCCATCGTCCGCCACTGAAGTGGCGGCAAGTGCAATGACGGCTCCGCTGCAAGCGGCGGGGACCTACCAATCCCAACCCCGTAGGGCTAGGAGCAGTCACCCTCCATTACACCGCCGCATCACCCCCCCCCCCCCCCCCCCCTCGCTTTATACGACGCCTCGAACCCTCCCCCTTGCACACGCGAGACTCCTCGGTTACATGCGCAGCACAGGGCGAAACTCTTCGGTCGGAGGTGAGCGGCGTCTGCACCGTGCACCAGCAGCGCGGCTCTCGGTTCCTTGCGCATGCGCAGAAATGGCGAAACTAGAGCCACAGCGAAACAGCGAGACTGCAAGAAAAGTAGCTCTCGCTACAAAATGACCACGTGGCCCATGGAGAAGATAACACATGCAGAAAACAGGAGCAAAGCGGTCAGGGACAGAAGATTATGCTGTGCGTGCCTGCTGGCGACCTGAGTGACCAGGACTGGGCCTCTGCCATAGACGTCTGGGTCTCCAGACCCGGGTCGACCTTCATCCCAAGACGCAGCTGTGGTGACGTGGCCACCACCTGGGTGGTGACCGAACGCAGGCTGCCCGCGTCTCCACCAGACGCTGCTCCGGCCAGCTGAGGTACTCGAACGAGTAGCGTAACTTATGGGTCCAGGCTGCAGCGCAGATGCCATCCGAGACGCTGCCGTTACCTCAATTTGGGACTCAAAGAGCCAAAGCCATCGACTCCGCCGACGCCCAGCCACACCTCTCTGCCGGACGCACTACCATCCAGGACACGAACACGAGTTGACTTTTTTTTTTGTAGACTATTTTCCTTCTTCGTTGCGCGTTTTCTTTTCCATTTTCACGCTTGTACTTGCTTTTCGAAGCGAAAGCTTCATTACGCCAGGTAGTTCGAGCCGTCGGGTACACCCGGTTTTCACCTTCAAGTGACCTTGACAGATGCAGCACCTTTCTTATAAAGCAATTTACAATGAACGCGAAACCTTCACTTCTCTAGGTATAGCAGATCTTCGTGCGACAGTAAATTGCCCTTTAAATTGGTTGGTTGGTTCACAGGAAGGGAAAGGCGCAGTATCTGTCACACTTGCTCTGTGGACACCTGAACCGCGCCATAAGGGAAGAGGAAGGTGGGAGTGAAAGTGGAAAGAGAGAAAGGCGAGCCGTAGTGGAGGGCTACGGAGTAATTTCGACCACTTGGGGATCTTTAACGTGCGCTGACATCGCACAGCACACGGACGCCACATCGTTTCGCCTCCATCGAAACGCAGCCGCCGTGGTCGGGTTCGAACAGCGTATTTGGGTTTGCTCGGTACGGTGGCTCCGCAAGGGACAAAGCAACAGAAGAGAAGAAGAAAACGGGCTGTTCCGACTAGCATCTACCGCCCCCAGGAGCCGAGCAGCCTAGCGATTAGCAGCGCATGCTTTTTCAATGGGCGTCACGTTGGACGCGGCACTAGCTTGAGAAAGCCTATACTACTACTACAACTATTACTACTATTATTATTATTATTAGTAGTAGTAGTAGTATAGAGGAAGACTCGTTTCACGAAGTTGGCACTGGATTGTCTAGTTAACGGCCGAATTAACTGGCTAAATATTATCTTCACCGTTTTAATTAATAATAATATTAATAATTGGTTCACAGGAAGGGAAAGGCGCAGTATCTGTCACACTTGTGTCTCTGGACACCTGAACTACTCCGTAGCCCTGCGCTACGGCTCCTCTTTCTCTCTTCCTCCCTTGTGTCTGTGGACACCAAGGGAAGGTAAGGTGTCCACAGACACAAGGGAGGAAGAGAGAAAGAGGAGCCGTAGCGCAGGGCTACGGAGTAGTTCAGGTGTCCAGAGACACAAGTGTGGCAGATACTGCGCCTTTCCCTTCCTGTGAACCAATTAATATTATCATTGATAATTAAAACTGTGAAGATATTTAGCCAGTTATTTTGGCCGTTACCTAGAGACAATTCAGTGCCAACTTAGTGAAACGAGTCTTCCTCTAAACTACTACTACTAATAATAATAATAATAGTAGTAGTAGTATAGGCTTTCTCAAGCTAGTGCCGCGTCCAACGTGACGCCCATTGAAAAAGCATGCGCTGCTAATCGCTAGGCTGCTCGGCTCCTGGGGGCGGTAGATGCTAGTCGGAACAGCCCGCTTTCTTCGTCTCTTCCGTCGTTTTGTCCCTTGCGGGGCCACCGTACCGAGCAAACCCAAATACGCGTTCGAACACGGGCCCTTTAAATGACATTCACAGATTTAAGGGCGGGTGTTTACGATTTCGTGTTCACCCAAATGTATACTGAGTCTTCCTTTCCCCAAACCTAAAACGGAGGCAGCCCTGGGTTGTGCGATGTCATCTTGAAGGTCAAAAACATATAATGCACCTTCCCTATCTTATAAACTAATCTACAATATGAAAACATGATCTTGACCTGGTTAGGTGTAAGTGTCACAATTCTGTGGCGTCCACTCAGAAGTATAAGGTCTCTCTCTTTTCCACAAAACTTAATTTAAATAAAAATTATGAAAAAAAAAACGCGGATAGAAAAGCGGGTATGAAACAGGTTATCGCTGCAATACAAACAGCTTTCGCTCTGCCACTAGGTTCAAGCCTTGCTTAAACCTCAATTTTTTGTGTTAATTTTTTTTTTTTCAAGTGTCGCCGCGTCGGTTCACTTACTTCACACCATGCCGTTGGCGGATGGGTGGTAAGCAGTGGTGCGGCAATGCCTGACGCCGAGGATGCAGTTGAGGGAAGCAAACAGGGTGGACTCATATTGGCGCCCATGGTCTTTTGTGACGGTGTTAGGAATCGAAGTAGAAATGCATACCTATTCCAAAGTCCTAATTAAATCGATGGTGAGGGCGCGAAGTCCGTACGTCGCTATAGAGGTGTTGGCAGCTTGGAGAGATTGGCGCGTTGATTTGGAAAAGTCAGTTTTAGTCGGGGGAAACGCACTGGTCTTCGCGCCCGTGTCTATGAGGAAGGTGGTGCCGATAGCTGGTCGGTTATCATAAAGTGGCGGTTGGGACGACGACGGAGACCACACGCCGTCGTCAGTGACCTCTGCAGGTGTTTCCCGACCGCTAACAGGGACATGTTCATTTCGTGGCGCAATGTCGGTAACGCCGGTGGTACCAGCAGAGAGGTGAAGGGCTGGGGCTCCGAGTTTGAGGTGAGCGTGAAGGAGAGCGATGGCTTGGACGAGGTGGGCGGTACTCCTTGGGCGGACGTCGGAGTGCGGCGACTGAGGCGGTGAACTCATCGATGCGGGCCTCGAGGCGCGAAATCACCGGGTCAGGTGGCGGTAAGGCAGCAGTGATGGACAGGGCAGTCACCTCGTGAACCTGATCGGCGAGCCCCGCGAGGCGATCAAGCTTGATGTCCCCGGTCGCCGTGAGAACAAGGCAAATGTTCTGGGGCAGGCTTGAAGACCTCCCGAAGCAACGCCGCATCTGGCGCAGTTCAGAGGGCCGCCGGTCGCCAAGGTGCTCTCCGGCAAGCAACTGCTGAAGGCGGGCGCGGTCCGAAGGCATGGTTCTCCCTAGCACCTTGGTTTCGAGGTGCTGATACGTCTCTCCCGCCAGTTCGAAAAGTAAGTCCGAGAGCTCGTTGGCAACGTAAGGAGGAAGCGCAGAAACGACCCGTTAGTAGCACGTTGTTGCCGAGGTATGTGGTAGAGGTTAAACTGCGCCTCAATGTGGAAAACCAGACTTGCAGGTTCTGGGGCCTGAAGGAGGGAAGGCGGAGCCGCAGCAACGAGATGTCCTGCGAATGCGAGTCCCACTCCGGGCTGGTATTGCCTTGATCAGTCATCGTGTTGGTAGTCCTATGTCGAACACCTCTGGGGCGGAGGAGACAGCTGGCACGGATCTAGGCAAGAACAGAACAGTCAGCCTTGGCGTGACGTGCCAAAGCTGTCTTTCTTCTTCCAGCAGCCATGAGATGGCTGCGCTCTCGGCGCAGCAATAGGAAGGCGCTATAACCTAGCCTCAGTAGCAAATATCTGCTTGCACGTGTGATTACACCCAACCTCTTGCGTGGAGCTTCCTAAAACAGCTTTTAGCTCTAAGGGTATCTGCAGTGCTACATGCGTGCATCAATTCGATCATGTGGATGTAATCCAGGTCGCGGGTCCCTCCACTGAGGTATCTACAACTTAGATCTCTGCCCTACTCCCGATTGTGGCAACACTGAACCATTTTTAGGAGCTTAGCCTAATTTCAGGCAGTGTGCAGCTGACACCTAAGTAGCCAGAGCTATCACCAACTCGCCTGCCAGACATATGCATGTGGACATACCGATCTCAGAGGGATAACTCAGTGTGAGCCCCTGGCATTCGCCATGAGCCCATCAGGCTGACTCCACTCCATGTTTTTTGGTTCATGTAAATTTTAATACTGCAACAAATACTAACAACAAAAAATTATTTCGTCCCTTTTACTTCGAAATAGCCCTAAGCTATTGTTCATTCCAATGAAGCAGACATGAAACGGACTGCATGCTATTAAGATAGCACCACCGACTGCACACTTGCACTGTCAAGACGGGAGCACTTTATTAAAGCGACTTCTCCACATAACAGGAATGCATAGCAAAATACCTTGTCAGTACATGTTCACACTGAAAAAAACAAAGATTTGTCCATGACAATGGAATAGTTTGCAAGTGGCACAGAATTCATAGTTTGATATGCTATACCACCAACAGACTAGGCTAGGTGCACAAAAAAGGCTTTGGCAGCACAGTATAGTAGTATCACAAGAAGCAGGCTGTCCTGACTGTGACAAAAAACCTTAAAGTGATGCATAGCGCAAACTGAAGTTGGCCTACATGTCACTTCCAAACAACAATAGCCCTACTTTCACAGAAAATAGAAGCTTTGAAAGACCAGAAAAAACTGAGAAAAAAAAAAGAATACAAGTGTTGCCATCACTGGCATAGGCTTGACAAAATGCTGTTCAGTTTAACATAGTCATCCCCGAGTGTTCAGTTCAAAACGGTCATCACCGAGTCCTTTCCGGTCATGATGTCACAGCTTTGAATCGAGTGGTGGTAAAATTTCAGCATAGAAGCTTCTAGAAAAAAAAAATACATGCATCTTTTGTAGCAAAAATTGAATAAAGGTGCCCTCAGTGCCCATTTAATGACATATTTAAATTGAGGAAAAAAAACTGCGAGAACTGGCAGCCGCGGAGAGAAGACCTGTTGAAAACAACCAATGTTTCTCCAATAGCCAATGGCCAGCTTCTTTCCAAAAAGTGCAACTGTTCAGGCCGCAAAGTTTCTTCTGCTGCAACAACGCCACTTTGTGCCCTTAACACTTTGCTACCGTTGCCTCGAGTAGAGGTAAGGCAAGATGCACGAGTGCAGAAATGCGGTGATATTAGATGGCAATAAGATTAAAACAACAACAACAAAAAGCATGCAGCAGAAAAAATGACTATAAGCACTTTAGAGAAGACTTAATAAAAGACAGAAAGGTAGTCATAGAGCAGCTTCACATTTTGCAGCCAGAGAGCAACACTGAGAAATAAGAGAAAAACGCAATTTCTTTTCTCTAACACAAAACTAGTTCTTGAATAGAAGGGCAAAACTTTAAATGGCACAGATGGCAACATGTGTGCTAGCAACAGCTCCAAACGCTGCTACGAATGTCTACAAATTTGTTTGTGTAAAAGTGCCGTCAAGTGAGCCTATAATAGACTGCAGCTTAAAGGAGTATAGACACAACTTTTGAGTTCGTGCTTTATCCTTCGTAATGATGCCTAAGATATTGCTCTACACGGATCACCACGTCATATTCGCCAGCGACTGCTGAATAATTTATAATTCTATTTCTTTTCTCATCTGTTTCGGTTTCAACAGCCGAGCGATGGCTGTGATGTCACAGTCAAGTCTAGGTCATGCAAGGAATGAAAATACAGCGATATCATCATTGCTGTGTCATTTGGATCCACTATAATGATAAAGCCAGCCTGCATCAAAAACAGAAATCACTACAATCGAAGAATCAGCGATTATACCGCTGTTTTTTCATGCTGCACGTCAAGACATGATACGCCACAGCTATCTCTTGGCTGCTGAAACCGAAACTGACGAGAAAAGAAAATTCAATTATAAATTATTTAGCGGTCGTAGGCAAAAATTGCGTGCGGATCGATATACAGGAATGACTTACACATCATTAAAGAGAAGAAAAATGCCACCAAAATTTGGTGTCTATAGCCCTTTGCCAACATAAATTATGCTGAATCAACAATGCACAATATCGATGCTGTCCATCTACCATAAAAGTAAACAATGCATATATATTCATATGTGCATTACTTAACAATATGTTATTTCACAAGTTAATTAAATATTTCACAATGCTCATTCCCAAGCAGCAATCACATCCATGCGGTCATCAAAATCCATCAGGATGGTTTGTTGCAATGTAGTATTGCATACTTAACGTTTTCCCAACTTCGTGCAGAAAATTTGCGCATATTGTTAGTGCCATCAGCTACATTCAAAAGCCTCGTGTATAGAATTCTTAGCCCCTTCAGGCACAAGTTAAGATCCAGTGCAGGGAAAACTTCTCAACATTTAAGCTTTTCATATCCAGACCTGCACAAAAAACGAATCCAACTGTCCTTGGTAATTTAATTGCATTTTTTTTTTATTTTTTAGGTCCTCACATACCCATATTGCCACTCCATACTATTTTACTCCCTGCATTTTCATCCCCAAAAATTGTTAAAATAGACATATTATAAGCATTTTTGAATGCAAAAACATGCAAAAAGAAATTGACAAACACTGTAGCAATACCAGAACTAACATAAAACTAGGAGCCGCTCATTAAACTGGATCCCTATGTTCACTTTGGATGCCTGACTCAATATCTGTCTAAACAAAAATGATCACCATATTTTTTTGCTTCAAGATTTGTAGAAATAGAGCCTTGTATACGAGAGATTTCAATAGTATTTAGGTCTCGTTCACAATTTTAGGTGCTCTGCCTGTAGGAGTTACGACTGGTTTCCAATGCTCAGTGGCCACCCATACTACACTAAGAAGATAACCCACCAATGTAAACGAGCGTGAAGCCACGACAAAGAAAGTGCGATGGGTGTAGGTGTTTATTGGTTCTAATAGTAAACGTAATTGCAAGGCTTCAAGCACTGCTTTACGTATAGGATCAAGCTCTCCACTGCTCAGACCTTTTAAAGAAAAAAGAAAAGAACACCATAAAATTTCAAGCTCCTCGGAGCATGTGTGTAGAACAGGAAACTCATAACCATTTGTAAAAAAACCGGGCGAAACTTGAGGTCTGCTTTTATGGGTATGATGCAACAGCATTAACGGCTCCTGTCCGTAGATCCCCTTGTTTGTGTACATGTGCTTTGCTACTCACTTAAAACTCACTTAAAATCTAATTCTCTGATCTGTGCCTCTGCTATTTCACACTCTTTTTAGCATGCAGTCGTAAGCTACTATATTAGGTACAGGGAGCTTGCATGAAGCGATGCATGCTGGGTAATCCGCCATGTTGTCGTTGCTGTTAGCAGACAACGCAGTCCCGCACTGGTCACGTGCGCACAGATAATGCTGGCGCAATCGGACAGGCCGGCTGTGCATTGTTCAGGATTTCAAGAATACACCTGATGGAGTGCGAGAAGGCAAGCTCTCTGAGCGAACTCGACGCAAATGGCTCGCACGAACCAACAGACACGAGATCGATGTCATTCCGGGCGAGTATACCGAACTAGTCATGAATTCATGAATTCAGTAGTTCATGAATGTTGATGTGCAGCCTCAATTAGTCTATACCCATAGTGGAGCCGTCCGCGCATAGCGTCAAGGGGTTCACATCACGCACCGCTTTGCCTTTTCTTCATACTGAGCCTGATCTTCCGAGCCCAGTGTTGACGACATCTGGCGACATCTTGTACGCACGTAGGGGCAGCGCATGAGTAACCGCGTGCTTGCTTGGTAAACCGTTGAAAACAAGGGACTCGCGATCAATTCACTGCAGCCTTGCTGCGCTGTGTCGGCTGTTGCCAGCGATAACAACATGCAGGGTGTCCAGCAAACCACTATCTTCAAAATCCCCAACTTTTCCAGGTTATCCCTGATTATTTGTTAAAATTCCCTGACGTGTGAACAGGCTCAAAAGCGCAGCTGATGAAGATAATGAGCATAGACAAATAGCTCACAACAAAAAGCCATTTATTGAAATGGCACATTGAAAACGCCTTTCCTCTTACTGCTTAAGGGAATCTATTTTCTCCTGAAGAATTTCAGCCTCAAGCTGCGACTCATGAAGCAACCGTCGCTTCTTCTCCTCCAGCTCTTTAATAAGGGCAGCTGCCCTCTTCTTTTTCTTCGGAGCATCTGACGCTTCTAGCTCTTCTTTCTTCCTTCTCTGCATCTCCTCTCTGAGAGTAACATAGGCACCACGGACCTGCTGAATCATCCTGTCCGTGATTTCTACCTTGGCAACCCCACCTGCTGCTGATACAGTGTCATAAACGACCCTTTGAGCCACCAGAGATTCTTCTCTCAGGTTTTCAACCAGACACTCTTTGTTTACTGAGAAACCCCTTTCCACAGCAGCATTACCATGGGACAAGCACAGGATGATTTTCACAAATCGAAGTAGCTCTTCATGGTTTTGTGAACATAGCTCACACCACAAAGCATCTAGCATGTGTTCATTTCTACTAAAATGTTTCAGCTGAGTTTGTGCAGAGCCTTGAGAGCATAACTCGACATATGAACGATGGGCCTGCTCTGCTTCTAGGCCTGTCCTCCAGTGATGTTCCGAAAGCACTTCAATGGCAAAAGTCAATCGTTTAGCACCAGCCTTGAGAGTATGTGCACAGGTTGTATCCAAGCAGGTTGCACCTCTCGTTAGCTTTTGCTTCAGTGGTGACCTCTCCACGATTTTTTGGAAACAGGCTTTCACAAAAAGTATGTAGTCCTTCTTGAAGTTCAGGAGGGTGAGCAGTGACAGTTTGTCTTTCTTGCGGAGATCTTTCTTCGTGGCAAACCCGACATCAAAAGACGCTACAGGTACAATGTTCTCAGTTTTGTCTACATCAATCCTTAGCAACTTCAAGGGTGTGTCAGCAGCATTTAGAATTTCCTTCCTCGCAATTCTTGCCAGCAGTGACTGCAAGATCCCCTCCAATGAAGTTGACAGGAAAGGAACCATCAGCTTGTCTGCTTGGAATTCAGCTAGAAACGGCTCCAATTCGTCAGCAATTGATAACATGAAAGAGAGCTTCGCTGATAATTCATCTGCCATTGACTTCTCAACAATGCCACAGCTGGAGCATGCTGGCCGCTTCTTTGCTTTTGCTGAATATTCAACAAACCTGAGCAACTTAGGCAGAACTACTAGTGCCCTAGAGATCACTCTGCCATTTTCCAGCCACCTCAATAAAGGTTTACAGGAAAGAGTGTGCTTCCTGTGCTACTGGCGTAATATGCACGCCGTGCAGGCGCGCATTTGAAGAGGTTGTAAATGCTGCAAAGAAATACAAAAAAATTCCAACCTGCTTTGTAAGCACCATTAATAACATGCAGTCCACAGGATTCGATGTCTATAATGCGATGGCAGTCATCAGATTCTCTGAGTTGTTCTTGGAGCGACCTCAGGAACTTGAAGAATTTTCGCCTGATTGATTTCTTGGATCGCATTTCCGAAAGCGGAAGCCAAGTCCTCTGAACAGGTGTGTTCCAAAAAACATGAGGTAAAGTACCGAGACCTCACAGCACCATCAGCATCATCCCAGTACCTGATCAGCACATCCATCTGCTACTTCTGAGTGACTTTGTTTACTGACTCATCGAACGAAACAGCAATGTATGGCACACTAGCAAGGCTTGAAAGCAGCTTCTTTCTAAAAGAGAGGGCAATACCATGGCAGTAACCTACTTTGACCTTCCCTAACTGCATTTTTGCTGCGACTTCACATGAAGGAAACATCAAGGGAAAGCGCAGCTGAGGCCGCCGTGGAACGAAACAACCCGTGTGTCACAATGGAGTTCATGCACCAAATGATCTTGGCTTTTGTCGCACTGTTCTTCAATAAAAAAACCTCCTATAGATGTCTTCATTGCCGGTGCAGAATCAACGGGAGTGCAGCCCGAGTCATTAGTAGCTTTGGCTGAAATATTTGTTACCTTCGTGAAAAATGATGAGATTCTTGCTTGGGAGGGGGTTGCAAGCAACTTCACAGCAGCAAGATGCTTCTTGCTCGAAGCATGACTGCAGACCGCCGTATTGCCCACGTTGCTCAAAGAAAAACTTTTGCGACATAATGTGCACTGCGCACTAGAACGGTCACCTTGCACAGGCTTAATCCAGCTCGCATGTTCAGAAATATTCGGGTTTGTCCAGTCTGGATTAAATGAGCAACACCTTCCCACCTTCTTCCCACCGACATCCCAACACATGTAATTTCACATGTTTTTTCCCCACATGTGCCGTAAAATGTCCGGCGAAGCGCAAGAAGTACAGCAAATATGACTCAGCTGACCAAGCACGGGTTCAGGGAACCCTTTTTTGCTGCAGGCAAAGCCAATGACGTATAGTTTCGTTTATAGAAACAATGCGGTGCAGAACTCCATGTGCACCGTAATATGTCCGGTGAAGCGCGAGAAGTACAGCAAATATGACTCAGCTGAACAGGCACAGACTCTGGGAACGCTTTCTTGCTGCAGAAAAAGCTGCTGACGTATAGTTTTATTTTCGGAAACCATGCGGCGCAGAACCGCACGTGGGCAGCAAAATGTCCGGCGAAGCGCGAGAAGTACAGCAAATATGGCTCGGCTGACCAACACGGGCTCGGGAAACACTTTCTTGCTGCAGGAAAAGCCGCTGACGTATAATTTCGTTTACGGAAACCGTAAGGTGCAGAGTCACACGTGCGCAGCACGTGTGACTCTGCACCTTATGGTTTCCGTGCGAAGCAAAGCGAAGATCCCTCAGCTCAGAAGGCACAGACTCGGAGAACCGTCTCTCTACGCAGACCTCTTTCTCGAAGGGGCCTCAAGCACGAACTCAACGTAGGACAGCAGAACAGCCACAAGCGCGAAGCCGCACTGGTGCAGTGAGCCCAAAGTGTAGGCCCATAGACGCAATGACACCGAAAAATCGCTACCTACAGTAGCAACGCCTGTTTCGTTGCTAAAATGTTTATCGTACTTTCCCGTAAGTAGTGTTAAACTTTTCATGCTTTATTAATCATATTCTGCAATTTACAACAGTGAAAAAGGCTGCCATTAGTGTTAATGGCCATTAAGAATGTCAAAAGTTTAAAGCGTACTGATGCCAGCCTCAGAAACCGCAAGCAGCCATTCCAAAAAAAAGCCGAGCCAATCCAATCCAGTAAATCTGCTTCGCCATGGCGCGCGCACTAGGCAGCACTACAGTAGCACAGATCGCCGATAGCTTTTGTGCTGGCCGCTGCTAGCGCGGTTATTCCTGCTTTTTGTCGCATACTGCTTTCACGCAGCGCTTCCGCACATTTTATTGACTACCCACCTTATGTGCGTATTAGCTCTTCTATTCTGGCAGCTCAGCCACGCATTGGGCGTCAAAGTAATACATCGCGGCTCGCCTTGTGGCGCAGCCGCGAGATAGCACACGCACACGCGCGCGCGCGCACACGCACACGCGCGCGCGCGCACACACACACACACACACACACACACACACACACACACACACACACACACACACACACACACACACACACACACACACACACACACACACACACACACAACTGCATGAATAACATACTTGCTGTGTGCTACCTTAAAATGAAAATGCACTGCAGATTATACCGTGCCACTTTCGCTGACTTTGCGAAATATTTGATGATTTCCCTGACATTTCACTGATTTTTCCCAGTGCATAAAATTTCTCTAACAATTCTTGGTTTTCCTGGTTGCTAGACACCCTGACATGGCAAGCTATCCAGGCTTGGTGCAAGCTCCCTATAAGACTACCTGACAGAGACATAAATCCCACCTAGCCAAGCTTTACGATTGCACCTGCGTGAGGACTAGCATACCTGATTCAGAATTTAAGGTTTCTGGAATTTTCAATTTTCCTCATCCTCCCATCTGAATCGAGATGCCCCAAGTTGGACACTCCTGCCTACGACCAGTCAGTGACCAAACGGTGCGGGGATAATGACCCATCTTCCTTTCCTGCCTAGCTTCTTTTGCAGAGCTGCAGAAAGCTGTCTACAAGCACTGCCTTGATCAAGACGAGATGCTTCTGTATGGTCTTAGCCTCACATATATATATATTTTTGCATGCTCCGATGGGCATTGAACGCACTGTACGACTCATCATCAGCAGCAGCCGGACTGGACTCACAGCAGGGCAAAGGCCTGTTTCGTACTCCTCCAATTAATCTGGTCCTGTGCTAGCCGTGTCCACTAGACCCCTGCAAACCTCCTAGTCTAATCCATCGACCTAATTTTCTGTCACCCCAAGCTGTGCTTGTCTTCCCTTGGCACCCAGTTTCTGCAATCTTTTTGTATGATTTTTACTGACAATTTTATTACCTGAGATCGCAATAACTGTGAGAAGAGCAACATTATTCGATAAGAAATTTTTACTGCTCACAATTCTGAGCCCATGAGCCAGGAATGCGTCAACGAGGGCCTACAATCAATACAGAAAACAACAGACAAGACTGAGGCATGGCACAAATTGCAAAAAGAACATAAGGGGTCAGAAAATAAGGCTCTAACTGTTAACAGCATGAGGCAGGAAGCAAGGCACCAATAAGGTCCAGGGGCCAACTGCAAATGTTGCTCACATGTGCCAAGGATACTGGCATTAAAAATTACTAGATGGCTGCAGTATTGCACTTTACTGGAAGGCAGTCAAATAAGTCATTAAATGCTTTTTCTGCTTCAGTATTCACACTAAATATAGATAATTACATGTCTAATAATGTTTGGCTATAATAATAAACACACTGTAAAGGCAGCAGCTTGAAATGCATGCACACTGCACGTGCAACTTTCATGTAAAAAAATACATTAGCAACAATTCTAAATGAATTGTTGCGCCCGAATATGTGGTATGCGGGATTTAACGTCCAGTATTAACAAAAGGGCTATAAGGGACACCACTATGGAGGGCCCCAGATTAATTTACGCCATCTGCGGTTCTTTAATGGGGGTGCTCACACCATCGCGTAGCACATGGTCATTTTGGCATGATGTGTACACTGTGTCAGAGAATCGATACGATGACCCCCGGCATCAGCAGATGGATGCCAAAGCCCTTGAGCCAGCACGGCAGTTATCCTGCCCAAACGGCCGCCACTGTTTGCCTCTGGCCGTACCCCATCAACTCAGCGGTGGCTGTGTCTCCAGGTGGAATTAGTACATTCAGGAGTGGTACTGGTGCAATTTCATGAAAAACAGCCTGATTATGCTAGTGGCTCATACAAGAAATTAAACGGGATTCCCAAAAATGTCCAAGAACATAGCTCAAGCTGCACTTTCTTTTCTGCTTGATTAACCACTGTTTAAAATGCCAGAGAGCAGCAGGTCACTAAATAACATACAATAAACAAATTCACAACAAAATACCCATAACACGCAGAGGTATATCTATGAGGGTGGCAGTCCCTTGAGAGAAATTTCACATAGAAAAAACATACTGACCCTCATTTATCCTATTGTTTAAATAGGACTGTGCCCCTCGTCACCCGCCCCCTCCGAGAGTGATCCATAAGCCCAGCAATGATAATACAAACAGTTTGGAAAAAGAAAAAAAAAAGCAGTGTAAACTGAGCAAGCTTCTTCTGTGTAACTGGTTATACACATAGACTGTGCCGTTGCTAATGCAGGTATAGACCTTTGCACCGGGTAAGAAGGAGATCAAAACACCTCCTCTCTGGGCTGTTGCAAACCGGTTCCGCTGCCGCTTCCACCGAACTGACGTTAGGTGCACACAACAGCCCAGCGAGCATTATGGGGGTGCCCAGGGGGCCCTCATTGCAAAGGTCTATACTTTTCACAAATATTAAATCTGTAGCACACTCAAGGTGTAATGCCAGAACATCATGAGATCAGGCATCTGAATTGGGTACAAGCATGAAGCCACACATCCTTTGTTGACATGCTCACACTGTCAGCTGTGGCCCATTGCTACTTTTTATATGATACCTCTCGTTGCGAATACTGCAAAATGCCTCATGCAGGAGCTCAAACGCATGTGTACCTAGGGCCTGCTTAATTCACCAGTCTTATAGAAAAAATGTCGCTACAACATGAACATTAGCTACAACCCATTGATCACCAAATGCAAACACATTGGCCAAAGCTTTACTTTGAGCTGGGCTCCAGGGCCTGACCCAACAAGGCAGTAAAGGTGTCAGCTTCGAAAGAGTGGCCAATTCCAAAGACAAATAAGTTGTTGGCTATGATTGCATGCAAAATTTGGTCAGAGTCGCACTGACTCAAGAATGCTAAAGAGGATTAGCTTTGTGTACATCCTGTCCATAGTCAACAGAGACTACTAAAAAAATTCAGCAATTCCAATTTTCAAATACGGTCTGAGAGACAATGCTCACTTATCTGAAGCAAGCAGGTGAACAAATAGGAGCTAAAAGAAACAGCTGGAGCAAAGATTTATGTACAGCAGGTACTAGACATTCTAGAGGATGGTATTAAAACTTTTTAGTTACTAAAAACACAAAATTCTGAGCAAGCATAGACTTGGTCATTTGCAGATAAAAATAAAACTTCAAAATAATTTTTTTCTCTAAAAGAATTTAAGAGCACTGCACAGCAGTGCATGTGACATGCAGACATGTCAGCAAGGGTGACATGCTCCAGAATGGGATTCAACATCTACCACAAGAGCAGACAACACAACTTCTATAACAAAAGGGTACACTCATCCAACAAGACGCATAATACCTTTACTACATTGCAGGGTCATGCCTGCAAGGTTAAGTGCATTTGCAACAGCATCTCTTGCGCACAGGCAGTGGCACTAGGATGAGCTACTTTCGCTGCTTCTTGTCACAGTAACCTTATTTTCCTCACTCTTACTCTGGCCCTGACCCAGGTCAAGACAGCTCTGGTTGTGCTTGCTACCAGACTTGGCCATGTCCCTTTTTTGCTCCAGGAGGGCCAGTACAATAGCGCTGACAGTGCAGGCAAGCTGTTCAATGGTGTAAGGCTCGCCTATGCGCGGCACGTGGATAAAGACGGTCCAAGGGCTGATCCTGAGCGAGGTGAAGTAGATGAACTCGCACAGGTACCTTGAGGACATAAAGACAGCATGAACATGGGATGGTATCTGCCGTCGAGGGCGATGGATAGTGAGTGCCCCCTCCTAAAACCACGCTATGAGCTGGGAGGCATGGTCTCCCCTCACCGTATGTGACGAGACTTGAGTATGCCTGTGTTCCCTAGGTTAGCAGATCATATTTTTATCTCTCTCTATGTAATTGCCATTACAATTAGATGCTTCAAACTGCTTGAGAAAATTTATTTATTATTTAGTATAAGATTACTACTGCATTACTTTTACTCTTCCTGCTCTTCAAGCAACAAGTGAGGAGGTCATGCAGTCAAGGTAAAATGCTGGGCTAGTTGGGTGTCCATTGTATCATAAAAAGACTATTGCCTCACATGGAGACCCCAGAAAATAAATTAGCGGGCATCCTGTCTCATTCCAAATTTGGTACCTATGTGAAGTGCTGTCTTTTTTATATTGTTACATCAATTATGCCGCGCCGCACGGTGTTGCGCACGTGAAAGTGAAGGTGGACGGTTGCGCATGTGAAAGAGGAGGACGAAGTGGATGCGCATGGACTCGTTCTGGGACAAGCCTTACTGAGACTGTGCCTGAGACTTACTGTGCCTAGCTTTCATGCATCCCCCGTATATTTTGTAAATATTAAACCCATTTCCCCGTAACAACAACAAAATATACGGGGGCTGCATGAAAGCTAGGCACAATAAGCCTCAGGCACAGTCTCGGTAAGGCTTGTCCCAGAACAAGTCCACACGCATCCACTTCGTCCCCCTATTTCATATGCTCAATCGTCCACCTTCACTTTCACATGCGCAACACCGCGTGGCGCAGCGTAATTGACGTAACAGTTTAATGAAGAGGTATTCTTTGCAATGAATAGATTTATTGCCAAAGACAGAATGTAACGAGTACTTCAGAAATGGTCTTTTTTTCAGAAGTCTTTCTGACAGGTAATATGTGAGGAAAGAAAATGGGCAAGCATCAGTTTATATACGATAACACTGCACATCAATATCACTAGTAATGACCTCCTGTCACACAATCTTTCTCCATTGGGCAGACGAATGAAGCTTATTAAGCAAACAGAGTTAATTTTATGGACTACAGATGTTCCCAGATATATAGAACTTGAGGAGGAACGTGAAATACAGTAGATATGCAAAATGTGGCAACGGATAATCTTATCAGTAATGCAGAAACTAAACACTGTGCATACTTTCTGCAGTGACAAGGTGCAGGTTCCACTCGTTTGGTGCCGGCTAGGCCTAGCTCACTTCACATCGAAGCCACAGCGGACGGTGCTTTGGAAGGAGCTATCATCGATCATAATCCCGGTATAATGCCATTAACAGTACACTATAAGTGCAATATTACCTTAATTAAAGTTAGAGCAAAGTTTATCTCTGCGTGGTTTTTAGCAATGAGCTAGATCACGTGAAAGCTTTTGCAAGCCTCTGGTCAGCTGCTGGCTTCACTGCACCGCGACAGAACCAAGAGCAGCATATACACAACAGGGCATTCATATGATTTAGCAGCACCACCTTAATAATACCTAGCGTCACCAAAGCATCCCACATAGCAGGTTGCAGTGTCAACAGCTCAAAGTAACAAAAAATTGCCTGGGTGACAACATTACGGCTCATCGTGTCCCAAGACCCTGGTACACCAGCTAAGAAGTAACAAGTTGAATGAAGCAACTATAAACATTTTCGTGGTCCTTCAATCGCTTGCCTTATTGGACTGCAGAGAGAGCATGATAAAGTTTCACACATCAACCCTCTCTTTGCAGGTGTCCTCAGCTGCTCAAGGTCACAAAGGCCTCTCAACATCATTGTAAAAAGATCCACACGAAACACTTAGGAGAAAGGTACCCAGCCAGGTCACCTCTAAACGACAGCTTACCTGCCTGCATCGTCCGAAGTGTCAACAGGAACTGGGCAGCCAGTTGTCTTTAGCTTCTCAGTCAGTGCAGCAAGGTTGAAGCAGGTACGAAGCTTTTCATTTTGTGGAGATACCCCACAGCAAAGACCCTAAAGCCATAATAAAGAAAATAAATTCCACCATCAGCCTATGCAGCTGGCGTGCCTAACGCAAACAACTCTGCGATAAGCATCAGGGACAGAACAGTCGCATCCAAGGCGAAGCCCGGGCACCCGCATGATGTGCCTTTACAGAGACGTGACAAGCATTCTTCATGCATGCAAAGCAAAATGAAAAATTGAGCAAGTTGGCACACATGCAGTAAATAAGGTGTACTACTCCTGAAGGAATGCTGAGACAAACAAGTGCAGCAATCAGTAGAGGAAGCAACTGCAAGGTAAAAAAAGCAAAGACTGTCAAATTTCAATAAACAACTGATATATTTTGAGAGAGGGAGAAAGTAAAGGTAGTTATGCCATGTGATGGTGATAATAATGTTTTTCAGAAAAAGAAAAAAAAAAGATTACATTGATTTTGACATCTAGCATAACCTAATGAGGCTTGGGCAGCGAGTTAAAAATGATGGGTATATAGTGGTATTATAAAGTAATGGCCACAGTGGGAAAAGCAGAAAGAAAAAGAAAATATAGGCTAGTGATGAAAAGAACATCCAAGCACCTGAGAAACTAAAAAATGACATTTCTAGAAATTAGCGTGTGGTGAAGAATGCCAAAATAGAAACACTGCAAAGAGATAACTTGGGAAAATGAAAGACAGAACAAATTACCTCTCATTAGTACACCAAAATCATATGCTACATGGATCGAAGGATGTGTTGGGGAAATGAGGTTACCTTTTTACCACCACACAAGTTTGTGTTGCAGGGTTGAAGACATAATTTCAAAATTTTTTTCTGTATGGTCGGTGAAAGTTTGATGGTTAGATGAAGTTTCGCTTTGTTACAGTTCTGCCACTGTTTATATGACAAATTAAAACTTTCTAAGGATCACTCGAACCACCAATGTACTACCATGCATGCGGAGGATTGTTGGCAGGGTTTAACTATGTATTTTCTGCCTCACAGTATAGACTCCATTGATACAGCACTTCACGTTTTGCAACACTGAAAAATGAAGCATGTCTAGGCGTAAGTTGCCCTGGACGCCCTGACAGAATAAGCCATCATACTAACATACTCCAGCCGTAAAGAGCTGTAGCATGTACGGTGAAAAACAGTGGGAACTGGACGGAACGCGCAAGACAAGTATGAAGACATCACACGCCTTGTGGTGTCTTCTTGTCTTGCGAGTTCTGTGTACTTTGCACTGATTTCATCATACTCTTCCACTAGCCAAAATTTATGCTCTGATCCTGTAGTATAGCATGCAGGCATTGTTCCCTGATGAGTTGACTCCAAGATACCGAGCACAGTCATGTGCATGGCTTGCCCAATGAAACAAGTGGACATTTCGTTTCTTTGGTTCTCCAGATATTGTCAGACTGCCTACCTGTGACAAAAGGGTGTCACCAGCTTTCACTTGTATTCTTGCAGTGTGTAATCATAAGCGTGGCTCATGAATGCCAGGAAGCATAGCCACATTGCTAAGGAGCAATAGCAGCTTTTACTCAGCAACTACACATGATATGGCTGTATAAATGTTACGGTACATCGTAGAGGTTTTCTTTGCTATGTGGGGTTTGATGTCCCAAAGCTACATACAGGCAACAAGGGTTCTTGTGCAGCACACGGGCTTTTCTGGATTTCTCCTCCGCTGAAAATATATTCAATTGCATCACTCTGGGATCAGGAGTCAATTCCTCTCAGCAACCATGGCAGGTCGTTACCTGATTGAACCGATGGTAAAATGACAATGCATACCCTAAAATTCGACCCATACAGACTTCCAGCTGTGTTGCTATGCATGCTACTTATTAAAAGGCCATTGACCAGGTTATGACATGTTAAAAAAACGAGCGTAGTGCTTTGATCAGATATTGAAGACAGCCTCTGCAAAATACCACAGCAATGCACGTGCTAGAGAGGAGCAAAAATGGAAATCAAATTGCTCTCATGCTTCCTTTTGAAGACCCAAACCTCTGCATAGTCTACACTGCGCATAAAACCCTGTTGATCACGTACTAACAGATAAGGCATCCATCGATAGACCTCTCTGACTGACAGGTGAAGTGTGTCACACTGTCTGCTCATCTTGCGTAAGCTTTTCTGTCATGCCTTTCATTTTCACACATGCACAAAACACAAAAGCACACAAAAAGAAGGTTTTATTTTTTTGTCCTGGTCCATGTATGCTTCACAGTGTTTTATGTGCTATGCTGCTCGTACACCACGCATAACCATGGACACAGAGAGAGAAAAAAAAAAAAAAAAAACTGTACAGAAGGCACACACGCACATACACACACGTGTTGACACACACACACATACATACACACAGGCTTGCGTTTCCGGAGGGATTTCTGTGTCTGCACTTTCGCCACTCATTGAGCTCGGGCTCCTGCTCAGGAGTCAGGCGTCCTGCTCAGAGGGCGATTGACTATGCTGCGAAAAGCTCCTCTATCGATTTTCGAGCAATAGGACTCCTGGGAGTCCCCAGTCACCTTTCCCCCCATTTTGGAAATGCTCAGGTAGCAAAAATATAAAAAGAAAGCTAATAGGGCGAGGCTATGATGTTGGCATCTGATGCACTCTACCAGACTGCAGGTCTTCCGCTAAATGCAGAGGAGAAGGGCGAATTTCTCTTGTGGAGGCTAGTCAACTATGCAGTAGAGATAAATTCTTCAGATATGGAAGGGAAGGAGAGAAGCATGGCATTGTAGATTGATTTTATTGGCTGTAACTCTGCAGTTATTGAGTCTTCCGAGAAAATGTTTGTGGCTGTGTATTTCAAAGGCAATGCATCACAACAATTAGGTTAGAACACATTTTCAAACTTAAGGTGGTCAGCGGCCCTAGCTCTATCGAGCCCTTAGGTGTAAGACTACATTTTCCTTGGTTTGGTTTGGCTTTGGTGTTTAACGTCCCAAAGCGACTCAGGCTATGAGAGACGCCGTAGTGGAGGACTCCGGAAATTTCGACCACCTGGGGTTCTTTAACGTGCAGCGCGAGTGAAAAATGTCCCTTTAATTTCAAGGAATCTGCTGCAATTTATTTGAGGAGCTTGGTGGGCTGAACACAGGACTCTCACAAAGTGCTGGTGCTTTACCTGTTCAGGAATTTTGCCGCAGTTGTCCACAGCAGAGTAGCAGCCATTGTTAGCTTGGTTCTCAACAACCAGGTTCTGAGCACTGGCATTCATTCCACAGTGCACCACAAGCTGAAAGAAGAAATATGGTTCCTCATGAAGACAAACATCCAAGCAACAAGCCTGATTAATGCAACTAGCATGTGAAAAAAAAAAAAAAAAGAAATGCAACAAAAAGGCTCAAACAAACATGAACCATGCAAAAGCAATTCAACTGTCCTTTGGTCACCACAGAGCACAGGATAAAAAGAATAAAAAAATTTTGAGGAAGTGAGATGCACAGCCAGTGACAAGCATTGATACAAGGCTACACAATCACTAAGCTAGACTTACGTCTGGCTTGAATTCCTGCCACAGCTGGGGCACGACCTTCATAACAGTGTTGTATTCGACGGGTACCTCTCTCGCCACGAGCCTTACCCCTGGGATACCATTCTTGGCGAGGGCTTTGACCACCTCACTGCTCGAATTGTATCCATATTCTCGAAACAGACCGAACCCTAAAAGAGTCCACAAAAAAAAAAAAAAAAAAAAAAAAAAAAGAAGAAGAAAAGAATAGATACAAAAGATACAATTGGGAGCAAGAACACTGAACTTGAATCAGTGGCGATATGGCTCGAGTTGCGCACTGGTAATATCACATTTGCATTCCCAACTCGAATTTACCAAACGATAAAAAAGCCTCTAGAGCCTCGGGACGTCACACACTGCTAAAAAAGCGCTGAATATCAACTGATCGCATGACATGCAACCAGTCCCTATCGATGCAAGTACGGCAATCGTGCAATACATTTTCTTTGGGCAGACTCATGAATTTTGCTATTTTTGGTAAACAGGTTAGATGTTGAACGTTGAAGTCACAAAATGGACATAACTGGCAAGTAAAATTAGTGCCAGTAGCGTTTTTACCCCAACGTACCGCTATTATTAAGCGAAAAATTCAGCACACCAACTACACTGCGGTTCCACTTTCACTCTCCATGCGCACGTTTAGGAAAACAAACATCACGTGCTCAAAGTTTTGCAGGAACGCGGGGTGAATTTACGGCTCACCTGTAAGCACAACGGTGGGCTCGCTTTCTGGTAGGCACACACCTGGCAACAGAGAACGAGCAATAAAATTTCGGTTTCTATTTTTCTTTTTTTTTTTGCGGTTGGTGCTGCTAGTACTGCTGTGCCTTGTGAAGCAGGGCATCGGCCCGTCAGACATACAAGCCACAAGTGTGACTAAATTTTAAATCGTGCATGTGGTCAATACCCTGCGTTCTGCCACAATGTCATCCGGCTTTGCGGTGTTAGAATCTTTGCTCTTGAGACCGCATGTTGCCGCCGAACCGACCAGTAATGCCCACAAAAACTTACCGTTTAGCGAGTCACTGCTTAACGCCGCCATTGCACATTCGAAACTGAAAAACAGCATTCCTGCTACTACTACAACCTGCTACTTTTCTTTTCTGAAACCAGTGAGGACCGCTGAACATAATTAAAACACAAATAACTACGCACTGTGCTACTATTAATAGTAAGCAATCGCAAAAATGAAACAAAAGCTGTGCAAAAATCTCTGTGGGTGAAAACATCAGTATGGCGCGGCATTTTTGAAGTTATTAAGAACTTTCAATCTGTACCAAAACTTCAGCTCAAATGTAAAACTCAATTTCAGGCTGATCGTCAATATAGCGCCAGGTTTCGAAGGATACGGCCGTCCCACGACTCCCATCCCACGATTCCCATCCCACGACCCATGATTTGCATTCGACTTAAGCAAAGGTAAACGAGGACCTAAGAAGCCATCTGTGTCCTCTACCACACCGTTGCTGAACCTACTATCTGTCGCATCTGCTGTCTGTCGTCGGCTACAGCGCGCCAGCATCCCAGCCTTTCTTGGCACATTAACCTTTTCTTGCTGTCTTCCGGGTTTTGTACGACAACAAGGAACTGCACTTTTCCAGCTTTTCAGCATGCAAGCGCACATTTGAAGCTTTCATATTTCGCTGCATAAAAAGAGCTGTGCATCCTACTGTGTGGCCTGTAGACAAGTGAAAATGCTGTTCCACCGTAGTGTAGCATATGCTTCAAGAAAGCGTTCAAATTAAACTGGTGATAGAAAAGTTAAGGAAAGTCACACAAAACCAAACGGTGATCATGATTATGCCTTAAAATCTTGAGACAACCTAAGCTGGAAGCGCAAAGAAAAATTTCAAATTAATTTTAGACACGTATATACAGTATAGGTTTTAGCATTCGCACTTGGGGACTGCAACTGAATAAGCAACTATGCTCCCGCAGCGAAAATTGACCTGCATTTTCGTAGTAATTTCAGGATTGGAATGGTCTGTCATTACTGGACGCCGTGCATATCTCATTTAGCATATAATTTTCGAGGACATCAATGAGGCCATCATCCTATAACCGTCATGCCCACACTCGGGGACCTTTGAGAAAAATAAATAATTTGCTATTTAACCATGTTTGTGCCTTGTTGAAGATAGTAAGCTTAGGTTAGCCAATCAAAAAGAAGCCCTGACCAATGGTCATCATGAAAATTCCAGGTATAATGTGCAGAGAAACTGAGCTCAAAGGCCAGAAAACAATGGCAAGACCCTGATCTTGACATATGTCTAGTTACAACTCAAGAGCAGGCAACTTTCAGCTGAGCAGCAAAAATTAATGAACAAATGTACAGGCACTGTCAAATTTAAACAGAATGCGCCTTTGTCAAAAACAATTATATTTCACTGAATCCAAAGCATAATGGTCAGATAATATTGGTGCACTGTGCGATCTGCAGTCACAATAATTAGGCATATGTTCAAGTATACTGTATGCATGAAATGAGGGACGAAGCAACTCACTTTGACATTGTATTCCATTTAGTTTTGACAGCACCTGCACTTAAATTAGCACATCTATTACTTTATTAAATTATTGGAGGGCAATGGAAAGAAACAAGGCATGCAATAATCCTGCAATTGATCACCATGCAGAAAAAGGATTAAATTTCTGCAACAAGTTCTCTTTTGACTGTGAAATCACTTGTCAGCCTCCATGGAGAAAAAGTTTGATAATCTGACCATATGCTAATTGTATAGAGCATTTTGAATGGTGCATGAAGAAAGTTTTTGCCCAAGTATGAGAGAAAAAAAGAAGCAATAGATCAGTGTCAGACTAGGGCTAAGAAAGATAAATTAGCACAATAAGAGACTATGTGCTGTAAATGCTTTGCTTTACGACTAGCCAGAGTGCTAGGCGAAAAAAAGCGAGACGTTGATACTTTTAGGTCTGTGTACTATAACGAGTAAGATGTTTTTTGTTTATTTTTTAAAAGATTCGATGGACCTTTTATGGTGTTTCTTTCAGAACGCAATTTACAGCTTTTTTTCAATAAATATACGATGTCCTCAAGTGGTCAAAATGATGTCGAGTTTATCTTCGTACTTTTTCAGATGAGTAGCTCACGTGGCAGTAGTTAACACACATATGATTGTATTACGAGTTGCCCCTGCAGAAAAGAAAGAAAATGCCAACCTCATATAATCAGGCTGCAAGAAAAAAAGAAATAAAACTGTTCTAGAGACTGTTCTCGTGCTGTGGTGTGGAGAGCTGTTGGCAGCAATAAGACTGACACATAACATCGCGAAAACCAAGACAGGACACTTCAGTACCATTCATAACGCTTCCAATTGATGGTACCTTGTTACAGCTTTAAAAGTTGTTGATACCCTTACATGCAGCGAAAAAACCTACTTAAGCCGATATTGTTTGTCTAGGAGATGGTGCATAGCCTAGCGCTTTACAGCGGTGTTCAAGTTCGCAGTTAGACACTTCAAAGCTCAGAAAGTAAAGCTGTATCGCTTTATTTTCTGAGCCTCACCAATAAGGCTGCTGTAGCACCATGAAGTTAGTTTCTACTAGCAACCAAACCTGCCTTACCTTGGACTGATGGCGAGCATTAAGTACAAAAGTATGATGGATAAACATTACTGCAACACGTGTTGCAAATAGTGGCAGTCGTTGAGACCTAAATGTCTTGCAATGCTGCAGAAGAGCCCACGCAACAAAGCGAGGTCCACAAGACATACAATGGAAGGCAAAAATTTTCATTTCTCCAGAAGATGTCTTTGGATTTGCACATGCATGTTGCCGATGCTGCCACAATAGCATTTTGGCACTGCAGAACATGCAAACTGGGCACCGAGAATCACCCTCGCGCATGTTTACCAGCAGCAAGCTCAACCTAACCTGCCTGGCTCCAACAAGAAAAAGCAGACTATCCTGGCTCACTGCTAATGCTTTGTATGGCCGGAATTCAGATGCTGTAAGGAAAGGACAAGCTGATATGAAAATATGCAGGTGCCTCAAGTTACAGGAGCCCAAGGTGATCAAGATATTCCATAATTTTCTACAATGGTGCCATTCTTTCACCCTCTTTGTCTTCTTGGGTATGCACTGGAAGTATGATTCATTGCACTTTTTCCTTTTTTCAGAACAGCAATTTTCATTGTTTTCAGGCTTCAAGTTTAGCACTTTAGCAGGACTTCTGAAGACTATATTTAAATATTTTTTCATATGTGGATGTGAATTATCCCATACAGTAGTTATTATATAATGACTAAAAAGTAGCAATCATCTGGTGTGCTATGCCCACTGATGGACTCTACCTTTGCTCTCCAATGAGTAGTCTTGTATCGGCTGCAGCAACACTATCCCTGCAAGCTTCCAAATTCCACTTGGCTACCAGACATGCAGCCATCCCCTGCTAAATTTGCCTTTTTTTTTTATCAAGGATTCACTCCATTACTCCACTAACCTTGAGCAACAAGCCACTAAGCCCTTGAAATTTTTGGCTGTGCCCTCTAATGTTGAAGAACATAGGAGTGTCACCTATTTCTTGAAAGGCTTTTGCATGCAGTAAAGGTAAATGCCAAGAGCCCTGCAAAACCCTCCTTCACCATGTTCAGACAGGTTTTTGTAACACTCCAACTGCCTTTCACAACTATTTTTAGTGTCAACAAGGAAAGTGGTGTCCCATAATTACACAAAACATAAAAACCACTTTTTTTTAAGCTGCGACATATAACATATTAAAACAGAGTCCTCAAACGTGCCGCAGCTTCTTTACCATAGTAATAAATGTACTTGCATAACAAATGCACCTGCTTTTGTTTTCAGAATAGGAAGTTTTGCTAATTACCGTTACCCTGACATACGGACACACTTATCAATTTTTAATGAAAAGTGTGTTCATTATGCGAGCACAGTAAAATTGCAATGATTGCTTAAAAAAATGCGGGGAAAACACTCATCTGGGAACACGTATGATCTGAACTGTGCGATTTTGAAAAATTTAACTGTGGAATGAGGTACAAAGGCATTTAATATTGAGACTTTCACTGCATAAAAGTGTCGATTAGCATATACACACTAAGTATGAACAGCTCCTTCGTTTTAGCTCTCGCAGAATTCAGTCCATATTTGCATTGTCTTAAGCGCGGAATAGATTTAGTAACAAATGTGGTTCGCAGAAGGCAATGATGAGTGGGCATCGCTTCCTTGGCTGCTTAGATGCTTCGACCGCTTACACCAGTGACGTGTGGAGAAGCTGCCGCAATGACAGATCGGCGCTTTTTTTATGCTGCACCCCCAGACACCTGCTCGCATGCAAGCGAATAGTTGTAGTTCTCAAATGCTTCACCCCTATGCCCCTAAGGCACCGCAAAGAAGCCACCTTGTTTCTCCTCATGGTCATGTTTCCGCACGATCAGGCGCCTCGCATGTTGTTGGCTTTCTTTGATGCTTCGCCTCTTTGCACCTCAGCATGCAGGAAAGCAACTATGGTAGGTAAACATCACTGATCAGTTTTTCGTGCCGCGAGTGCGCGTTATCTCACATCCAGTTGATCGCAAAATGTATTACCCGACTAAAATGTGTCAAAATGCCAAACGTATCCGGGAACATATTAACCATAATATTAACCAAGATAAAAATAGTGTAAATCTATGGGAGATTTTAGATTGCCCGCGATTTTCGTCATATGAAACAGGAAATCGTATGAACCTGGAAAGTATCAACGAGGTTCTACTGTAAATACAGTAGTATTGCACAGTCACTGCGCTGTCTGTACAGGTGTCCAAATATGCATACAGAAGAAAGCACAGAAACCAGTCTTTACACATCACGTTTACGAGATGATCGGAGGGCGTGCTCCCCTAAGACAAAGGCCACGCTTTTATTGCTTGACGTGGAGGGGGCTTGGTGGCACCTGCCCTCCCTCTGTATTTGGTGGAGAATTTCTCTTCACTGTTCCAGCTCTGGTGAGCAAGTGTAGTATACGTAACCATATATATATATATATATATATTTATATATGTATGTATATGTCGGCAGCACCTTGCTCTTCCACAGTGGGCACGACTAGTGGAGTATGTCAGAGCAGAATGCGGCACGCTTGCGTCGGCTGCTGCTGCTGCTGCTGCTGCTGCAGTGCTGTTGAAGCACCTAGCAGAACGCCTGGACCCTCGAGGCATGGCCCACACACAGCTTGTTCCTTGGAGAAAAACCTATGGCCCGGGTGAGTGGTTGGCCAGGCGCTCAGTCCAGAATGAGAGAGGCACTCCGGTTGGAATGCATAGTGATAGGAGGCTGGCTCCGGCGAGCACGCTGCCAGCTGGAACGACGGAGTAGTCTGGATCCCCCGTGCCCTCCCGTCCGCTTCGGCCTGGCTCGCCGGCTGTGCATCTCGGTGAGGTAGCGTCTCCCAAGAGTTGACGCGTGGACGGTGGCAGTAGTCTTCAGTTCCTTTTGCCCATGCGCTTCTGGAGTGAGTGGTCGTAAGCCCAGTGCTCCCCTTCCATGTGAAAGACCTGTCAGTGGGAAACACAAGGAGGCGATGCACTTCAGTTACTGAGGTACTGCCTCAAAGGCAACGGTGCTGCATGGTGACAGGGTTGCACTGCTGAATTATGGTCTCAGACCTTGTAATTTGTTCCTCTCATGACAAAGAAAAGGCAGAGCATAGTGATGGGAGTGCACTCCGCATTGCCGGAATGTGACTGATGGAATACAAATGCATGTCTTAACACCTGTACCTCTGAAGGAATTTGTCTACAATTATAATTAACAGTGTTTCTTTGCCTTGCCCATGTTTTTTTCCTTTCTCGGTAATGTTGGCTGCAATAATGCACTGCAACAAAGCATGCTGTAATGCTGAGTCCGGTCAGAGTGCAACCCAGGAAAGCCCCAGATTAACTAGCAGGTGCTCTTAGAACATGCATGCCTTGTATTAGTCTGTGGAAAGTGAAGTGTAGCACAAGATGTGCACACGATGTCTTCTAAACACCGCAAGTACATTGTAGTCTGCACTAGCGCAGGCATGATGGTGCCCTGGAAGAAGCACTACAGAGAAAATGTGCCTACTCTTGTCTTCCATGTTTGGCCACTTTGCAGTCGTTCACTGGCTTCCCTTCGCTGCTGCTCTTCAAGGAACGTCTTGCTGCTTGTTGCCTTGTTGACATCCTTGTTTTTCAAGGCTAAGGTGACTTCCTTCCATAGCCTAATTTAGAAGAAAAAAAGAATAATTTTTGGAAAAGCACATCTTTACTGTACTGCTGCTCTGAGTATGCAGGAAAAGTGAACTACTCTGGTAAAAGTACGAGCTGGAAGCAAAATTAAGCATATATTTTCAAGAATAAGTAGGAATACAACAAAGCACGTGATTGTCAATACTTGCACCGGAATAAGTTCAACTTGCAAAAATAATAAATACAGACCTAATCTTCAACCCTGAGTTGGTTATCCTGAGCCGCACTTTTACCCTAAATCCTGATAAAAAATGGCATTTTCTTTTTTACTGTGGTACAAACTTCAAAACACTTTCTCGCAAGAATAGGCTCACTTATGGCTCCGCTGCCCTATAGAATACAGGCTGCCACGTACCCAAAGTACAACAAAACACGGACAAAGTTTGTTCATGTCTCTAGGAACAAGGCAAAAATTATCACAGCAGTGGCTTTGAGATTTGAGCATTCACCTCAGTACCCACTTATTTCTTAATGGGTACAATCTTTAATCTTGCCCACTGTTTCACTTTTCAGGGGTTGAATGCTCAGGAAAAGGAAAAATATCTGGTTGATGATAAAATTAGTGTTGAGCTCATCCCAGGCAATTTTTACTATTAGAAACATGCAGATGAACGCAACTTGTCTAAAGGGTTCAGTGAACAGTGAGTGGTTCACTAAAAAAGAAATTAAAGAATAGCCAGAATTTCACTGCTGTTTTGAACTTGCATACAAAACATAACTGCAAAGTGAGATAGTATACTTTGCAGTACATTAACATTTTGTACATTATATATTAATACAGCTCTCTCCACCGGCGATGCAAAAGACTGGGAGGAGGTGCTATGTCACATGCAACATTTTTTCGTGATTCCCTTCAATTGCTTGTGGCCTGTATTAAGTTTACTTGCGACCAAATATTTATACGCTCCAAGCTCCCGTCGGTTCCGAAAATTTTATTGGTATTAAGCTCAGCGCAATAAGTGTTACACCTGTGGCACTGGTGCACTGCCATCATTCCCATGTTCAGCTACACCCGATAGCAAATCCTTGTGGCAGCTGTTTGGAGCAATTTTGGAGCAATATTTGGCTTTCGAGCAGGAAAAGCAATTTGAAACAGAATGGAGAAAATGGAGCAGCGCTTCCACCCCTGGAAACCTCTATGGCTGGAAGCGTCTTCTGCTTGAGTATCATGTAGGACGGAAGTTTTCTCCCATTAGTCACGCAACATAATATCATGGTAAAACGCTGATTCTCATACCCAGCAGTTCTTAATTTCACCTGTTCGTAAACAATTAAAAAAAATAAACAGTCCTGGCTAGATTTGATTAAATGCAGTAATAGAATGTTTGGAATGTAACAAGATGTCTCATTTTCAACATGAATTCAGACAAGTTTTCAGCATTATAGCACTTTGAGACGGGTGGATGACACCACAATGTAGCATGTCCTTGTCCATTGATTCCGCGATGCTCTACCGCTGACACACAATAGGGCCGCTGTAGAAAAAGCGTGTGATGACAGGTTTCAGTATGATGCACAGCTGTGGAAGTGTCGCTGAGAGGTGTCCTGGCAGCATCGAAAGCAGGATGAAACATCTCTAAAAGGGCCACGAGCTGCGCCCGGTTCACTTGAAACAAAGTCAAATAACCTGCTCCCCCTCCTGCTTCAGCAAGGAGTAGAGAGAGGGCACACTGCCACCCTCCTGGGCTTGCGTACAGCATGTAAAGTGGGTGAGTGAGTTACACTTCTGCCTTTGCGATGTTGAATAGATAGGTCGGTACACTAACTCATGATGCACTCATATCGCCTCACTTACACTCACGCAGTGGTCGTGAATGTGAGTGAGTGGCCTTGAATGGGGTGGCCATGAGTGTGAATAGGAGTGAGTGGCCGGGTTTTCCTGTACTTTGGATATTGGAGCCCAGGTGGATGCTATATTTGTAGATTTTTCTAAAACTTTTGACATTGCACTAACTTCAAGTCTACTATGCAACCCTTTCGCTGTCACGAACGTACCGGTAAGTTCTCTGTCGTGCATTCAAAACTTCGCGCCTGAACACGAAGCTGGCGCGCTTGGACAGGTTGCGCCATCTGCCAAATCTTTCTACAAGTTCATATTTTCACCCCGCGTTGTGTTGGTATGTATATACTGAAGAGTATGGAGCAACCCTTTATATTCCCCGACCGTCCAGGAGTCCGCATAGCTTTAATCTAAAGCCATGCTTCGCCCGTACTGATAATTTCAAACAAAGCTTTTTCGTCCGGACAACTGAACATTTGAACACAATTCCTGCCATAACACAGTCTCTTCCATTGTGCACATTTTTATCAGCCACTGATATCACATGATTCTTTTTAAATTTTTTTTTTCTAATTTAATTTTTTTTTTTTGTCTAACACCTATTGTGTATTGGTTAATTTTCTTTTTCCACAGCGCCCACACCATACTATATTCACCATGTGCGTAAACATGTTAAGTTTGTTTTGTAACTTGCCACATTAGTATGCATATTTCTTGACCCCACTCCTTCATAGCCCCAGCAGGGGCTGCAGTAAGTACAAATAAATACCTAAATAAAAATTTGCTCGAAAGCACGACCAAAGCGCTTTTTAGGAATACTGGTGAAGCGCTTACAATTCGGCTGTAGGGCATGGCCATCATGGCTGGAAAGGCCCGTGAGAAACCCGTGCACCATGCCGAGTGATCCTTTCGCCATCTCTACATCGTGTGAGGTGCGATCGACCTCTTTCCAGTTGTGTGCGTGTAGCGGGCGTGCACTCTGGTTGCGAAAATCGCGGAGTTAGGGTGGTGAAACCGAAATCACCGAAAAGGCAGCCGACGCCATCACTAAACAGCACTTCCTCTCGCTGGGAGCCTGATGCTGATAGCGATGAGCGAGGCTTGAACTGCAGATTTGGGATAAGCATATAGTACGAGGCAGAAATCTGGCAAGTAAACTGGGAATAAAACCTCGTATTAAATGCGGGTTTTCACGGTAAATTAAATTCCTTTTAAAAACAGCACCATTGCTCAGTACTCACAGACCCCATTAATAAGATGAGGGCAAAACACCACGGCATTCTAGCAAGCACTGTTAGAACAATAGCACTGCAGTTAAAATGATATTTGCACAGACAAAAGTATCTAACGTCTAGCCATGACAAGTGGCATAGTTTCTGTAGAGGCAAGAGGAGCTGTTTTGAAGTTTATGTTAGTACCTGACTGCAATAATAGATATTCAGTGATGATGAGGAAACAAGTGAGATGCCCACAAAGTAACAAGGAACAGAAGAATAACGGCTGACCTGCGAGACTCAAAGCTCTCTTGCTGCTGAATGGGCTGCACAACTTTCTTCGTCGTCGCCAGGGTTGTCGTGTCCACGAACACCGCTTGATCCTGAGAAGTTGGGACGATGTGTCGCCATGCATTTAGCACAAGCAGATTCTGCACTGTGAAACTGACACTAACAGTACAGTATTTACTCGAATGTAACGCGAGATTTTTCATGATTTTTGGCTCTCAATGTCTACCCTCGCGTTATAATCTAATGCTGTGATTCGGCTGGCCTAAAGCAGCGCAGGGTGTAGCCATCTTGAAACCATCACCACTTGGTTTCGGTTTTTGCGGTTTGACGATGTTATGTTGGCAACACATCATGCGAAATGCGATAAAGGAAGTAACTATACTAATCCACTGCGAAAAATGTGACAAGCACGAGATAAAGACGACAACGTGATTCTGAGCTTACGAGCAAAAAGCGCAACATTTTCGCTTTGGATAGATTGGGATTTGTCTGATTTGGCTTCCTTGGTACCCATGTTGCCAACATAACATCGTCAAACCAAGGAAGCCAAATCAGACAAATCCCAATCTATCCAAAGTGAAAATGTTGCGCTTTTTGCTCGTAGGCTCAGAATCACGTTGTCGCCTTTACCTCGTCGTCCTTGTCACATTTTTCGCAGTGGATTAGAACAGTTACTTCTGTTATCGCATTTCGCATGATGGCAACACGCCATGCACAGTACGACGCTAACTTCAAAAGAAAAGCTATTCTGATAGCAGAAGAAATCGGAAATTCCACAGCAGCTCAACGGCTAGACATTAACTAATCTACCATATGTGGGTGGCAGATGCAGAGGGAGGTGATTTTTAAATATGAGCCTGACCGCAAAGGCTTCCGACAACATCATGTGGGAGGACGACAGTAAAAGGGAAGACTGTTTCCAAAAACTTGGCCTCCGAAGACTACGGCAAATGAGCGTTTCTGATGAGACTGCATGGGCCATTATGTCTATTAAAAGTACTTTTTCAAGTGCTTAGCTCTCATTATTTCTGCGGTTTTATTTTTTCATAATGAGCAATATGTAAAGTCGCCCTTCGTGTTACATTCGAGTTCCCATTAAATCCAAGTAAATATGGTAGGTAGTCTAAATCAAGCAAAATCGCACAGGAAGAAGAATTTCGTGATGCACTAAGATGGTACCGTAAAAACCTAGTGGGACAGCTAAGGCAGCTGTGTGCATGCAACCGCTGTGCCTTCACCACAAGTCATTCAGATTACGTTTTAAAACACGCCTGCACATTCCAAGGTATCTACGATGTTCCCCTCTGCTAGTGCTCGCAAAGCACAGAAACTTAGAAAGAGCTTACGTTCTATGCCATTAAATCAGAATGTTCCTCCACAGCTCTCATTTCTTGCAACATTCTTGTTTCATGGTTCAGTTGAGTTAAGTGACAAGGTTAGGAAGTTTGTAAGAACAGGCATAACTGTAAAAGAAGTCTTCTCAAACATTTATGCCTCAAAGAACCCTTCCCCCGACACCATCACAATCTGTGGTCACACGGATCATGATAAATCAATGCCACTTGTGAACAGACTATTTTTGTTATTCTTTTACCTTTTAGTTTTCTTTTTTAAAGCATTTTTTTGTTTTCTTGCTTTTGACAACTGTTTATTAAATGCCCACCTCTCACTCATACTCAGCTCTCAAGCCCGAAGACGAAAATGCAATAAGCTAATAACTTCTTGCCACATTTGAGTGCTTGACCAACAGGGCTGTGCAAAAAATGACATCATGATTCAATTGGCTTTCGCTCTTAATCTACGGCTTCCCGTTTCAGTGTCAGAACAGTACAAACATATTAAAAATTTCCGCAGATAATTGCTTTTTGGCACAAATGAGGTCCCCAGCACCAAAACACTGCCTCAGCGCTGCCAACACCACTGAAGCACCCAGAAAAACATCACGTGAGGCGTGCTCATATTTTGCTCTGCCTTAGCTTGTTTCAGCTAGCTTGACAGTGCAGCATAGCCCTACAGCTGCCATGCTCGAGAGTGGAATGCCAACTCACCCCTCCCGGCGTTCCCACTCTAAACCATCTCATTGACATTTTAAACGCATATACAATGCCACAGCAATGTGCTGGCATGCTGCTAAGTTCACCAAGCGATAGCAGTAACCGGCATCAAAACAAACAAGCCGCGCCGTTACTAGCGCGCAGCACCTTGCCTTGCTACTGAGGTTTGCGGTGCGGATGATGTCGATGAGGCGAAACCGAGGAATGAGCTAAAGTATGAGCAACTAACCAGATGCTGTGCCTGTCAGCAGCATGTGCTCTCCTCAAGAAAGAAGGCGAAGGGAGCGTGTAAAAGGCTAGTAGTGTGGGTGCTTGCAAATCCAAAAAAAGTAGCCCATAAATCCCTATTTGAAAACTCCTGCTGTTGAGAAAAAAGGAGAGGCCCTTGTCCAGTAATGGACATGACCCAATGGATGATAATCATGATGAGTCTGTGCAATGCAATTTCATGTCAATGAAACAGTAGGCCGTTTTTTTCTACTGCACAGCTATAGCAACCTACACATGTAAACACGTGGCTCCCATTTTAATGTTTTTGCACAAGTTAAGTAGCTTGTCTTTGGGCCTTGGTTACGAGACAAAGACCTAGAGGAGGGTTAACTCCTACTGGCGCAGAATACACACCACAAAATGTGAGAATCAAAGAAAGAACCTGCAGTTCCAACATCTTGTGGCATGCAAGCATCAACTGCCATGAAAAAAAAAAAAGTTTTAAACAGAGGGAAGGCAGGCTGGCCAAATGGTAGTGTACTTTGCCAGATGGATATAGGCCTACTGGTACTACGTCTGCTCTTGGAATTCATTTTTTTTTTTTTTTTTACACTTAGTGAACGCCTCTCTAGACATGAGTACTAGAAGAAACCCTCTAGTACTTTGCCCTTGACAAAGTGTAACAATTTCCATTGTGGGCAGCCTTAACTTACCCCGTTAGGGTACTTGGCAGTCATCACACCGTTCCATTCCCCAGTGACGGTCATGAATGGTTTCCGTTCATTAGGGGGAAACACTTCGGCCGTGAGCTGATGCTTCTTGCCACCAATCATGGGCTGCACAGCAAGAACAATATTACCACAGTCAGAAATCGGCAACTTCTGAGCTGAACTCGCCAAGCTTAACCTGCGAAACACATACCAAACGGTCAAAAAGCAAAATTTGCAGATAATCAGTGAGATGCATGCAGCACATAGAAGGAAGCGTCATTTTTCTCCATCTCACTACTGATGATGTTATTGCCTCGGTGAAGAAATGAGGCAGACATTCATTTCTTAATCGTTACTGTGCGGCAGCATTTTCCTTTTGGGCAACAGACTACACACAGGAGATGTCCCGCAGCCATGTATATTTTTTCAGATTAAAGTTTTGAGTATTACATGCCCGTCATTTGTCGAGACGGAGAGGCTTCAACCACATGGTGGGGGGGTGCAGGGGTCCTGTGCACTCAATTCCAGTCCTTCCCCTTCTAAGATTGAAAGCGAAATGAGAGTGGGGATTCAACCTATCAGTGCCAGCCACGTTCTGCCAGAGGCATGCTCATCAGTTTTTTTTGAGGCTGCAAGGACGATGACTATGGACAATTTTTGTAGCGTGAGCTACATTGGCCACATTCTCGCCATTTCACCGTGCCTGTCCAAAGAGCGAAGAAGAAAAAGTAGAAGTCGTGGGAGGTGATAGCTGGTAGCTGACATGGCCGAGCACTAACTGGACGTAGGGCTTCCTGACGTTACCTTTGGCTGGAGCTGTCAACTTGGCAAAGTGCGCCAGCGCTTGTCCGGTTGAGTAAGCCTCCTTTTCAGTACGTTCGCTTTATTATGCTATGAGCGACTGGGGCGGGCGCGTCTACCGCCACTCCAATAATCGGAACGCGCGATAGCAGCAAGCGGCTTTTGAAGCAGCGTTATGATCGCGGCTGACTTGCGTGCTTCCGTTGACAACTGATGGCTGGAAGGACGGATGGCTATCGCAAAAAAAGAAAAAGAGAGAGAGAGAGAGAGAGAGAGAAGTTTAACCCGTAGTGCCCGTCTGAGATCATAGCCTTTCATGGGCGTTGGCTGGGACCGCGCCAACAGTACTTATCCCTATTTCCAAATTAACAGCGTTGGAAATAACGAGTATTTAGTTCCGAGCTACGATGCGCAGAAGAGAGCAGGCAGCCGCCGTCCCCTCCCTCCAACACCGCCGCCCGCCGTGCCGGTCATGGCGCCATTTAAGTTTTACCCACTTTTCCTTGGTTTTACCTGGTTCCATCTTATGTCCCCGTTTTGGACGTGTGCAGCCTTTAACTATGCCTTCCGATGTTTATTTATTTATTTTTTTTTGTCGCGCGATGTGCGCCAAGCCGCCCAGATGCGGCGGTGCGTAGTTCGAATTATCCGTAGCGGAACCGACTCGCGTTCGAATTAATGGGCTTTTTTATACACAGATCTCTATGGAGCTTGGCCGGACCAAGTAGTCTAGCTTGAATTATCCGAAAATTCGAATTATCGAGGTTCAAATTAATCAGCTTTCACTGTATTAGCATAGGCTTTAATTAGGCCAGAGCATTTGGTATACCAGTACATAGAATCTCATTCATTCAACCCACGTTAATTCAGAAATTCGGATAATTCAAGCAAGGAGCATGGTCCTGGCCAACACCCACATAAGCCTATGGCATTGGTTGGGCGTGCTCATTCCGGTTAATTCAGATGGGGAATAGCGTCGGCGTATGGTCCGCGCAGCCAGCACTCAGCGAAGCAGACCTCCCCAAACCTGAATTGCATGGAACAGTTTGAGCGCTATGGCAGACCCGACGATGATCGGAAGTTCTTCATTTCCGAAATTAAACTCAGCTGCATAGTTTGTTTCATTTCTCTTAACCTTTCATTGTACCGAAGCTGTGATAGGGCGAGTGCGTAGCCTTGTCGTTTCGAGTACTGCGTGGCATGTCGCTGTTATTTTATTTTTATTCTGGCATGGCACCATGCTGTTCTAATGAACATATGCACATGTCCCTCGTGTGCATCCATGCACTGCATGTTTCACAGCGACGCTTCACAGCATAACTGTGCGGTGAAGAATAGTCAAAACAAGACGGGGCTGTTTTGTGGACGCACCACTGCTATTGCGTCGGAGGCCTTAGCTATTTTGAAGCAGTTCTTTCAACGTCCAACACTGCACGCAACTCAAAGCAACTGATGAAACCAGGAAGAAACCATTGCTCTCACTTGAGTTTCACTTTTAAATGTGTATTTATTAGTCAAATTAAACACGCATTTATTAGACAAAATTACTGCAATGCAAACGATTCTCAGCAGGTTTTTAGGACTACTTGAACTTTCGGTTAATTCCAACATTTTTTCTGGTTCCTTGACAGCTGAATCGATGACAGTGTACTGTATTTGCATACCCTTGCATATCCTTTAAAGAAAAGAAATTGTGCAGAAAACGCCTAAACACATGAAGCTATGCAGTCCTAAATAAGCATTTCACCTGTGCTCCAATTCTCTACCAGTCACGACAAAACTGATTCTGTAACCTTTAAGCACAGTCTTGGCCGGCAAGGAGAGCAATAACACATGGTAGTGCCTGCTTGATACCTTCAATCACTCCCTGTAGAAAACTACTGTGGTCTAATGCCCCAATGCGACATATATCTAAAACATGGTGACGCAAGTCCTGACAGACAGGCTTGGTGGTGTTCCTGATGAGAATAGAAGACCATCTGTCTGACAAACAGCAGACATCGTCAAAGCCTGAGAAGCACACAAATCTCTCACCGTGCTTAGACTGAGAGAGCGAACTTGGATGCAAAGAAGTTCACAACCAGGGCAACTGACCTTTGTGTGAAAGTGGATGACTGCATTGTAGCCCGTCTTCTGGCAGGTGATCTCAACTGTGCCGCCCAGCTCGATCCAGGGCACGGTGAATATTGAGCGACCGTAGCCACTGGGGAAGCTCACAACATACTCCTCGTCATGTCGCAGGAACATGATGCATCCCTGCCCCACGTTGTGGACACCAATGCTCATGCCCAGGTACTTGGACTTGGTCCAGATGTGGGCACAGCAGGCTATCCCCTTGGCCGCATGCTCGGCATAGAAGGCAGACACTGTGAAACGAAAGGAAAGGAAGGAACCCCTCATTTTTCTTAAAGCCTTCTCCTTGCAAGGCATAAATCAGAAGGTACTTAAAACACAGGTCAGAGCACAACAAAGTGAATGCACAGGTAAAACAAAACTGTGTGTACAAAGGTTGCCAAGCGTTACAACTTCTACTCTACCAAAGGGTAGAGTAGAAGTTGTCCAGATTTATTTACAACTAGATGGAGCAGTGTAGCTCATAAAGAGTTGAGTCAAAGTCAATTCAAATGGTGGGATAGTAGTCTGAAGTGAAACCTGCGCTGTGCGAGTGACCGCACACTGATCACCAGACCTGGCAAAAGCAGGCCTGATGGTGGCGGTGCCTTCCCCCGCCTCCTTTTTAAAGCAAATGCTTATACCACCTGGCTATCCTTTACACTGAACCCGCAACAGACTGTGCTGCTTGTGAACTAGTTGCTACATTTTTAATGAGGTCTAATCAAATTGCCAAAATATTATGACAATTATGAAAATACAGTTGAATCCCGCCACAACGAATACCGCCACAACGAATACCGCCACAACGAAATTTCCGCGACAACGAATAATTTTTTATTCCCCGCGAGTATCCTATAAGAATTAATGGCCTAAATTTCTCTGCACAACGAACCATTTTTGCAGAGCGTTTCCGCTTCAACGAAATTTTCGCGTTCAAAATCGAAACCGAAACTAGTTTTATTGGCGAGAAGTCCAAGTCAAATCCAAAGCCACATTAAGCATGAAATCACGTGATTGCAGTTCCGCCATTTTGGCTTTGTGTCGTGGTCGCGTTGTTCACTCGCTGCCTTTCTCTTCGACAACGACGAGTTTTCATCCGCAGGGCACGATGGCAACGCAAGTGAAAAAACGCAAAACTCTTTCCCTTGAGCAAAAAGCTCAAATAATCGCCCAAGCAGAAAGCGGAAGGAAGAAAGCGGCAATTGCTGAAGACTTCGGAATTCCTGCAAGTTCGCTGTCAACGATTCTAGGCAATAAGGACAGCGTGAGAATGGCACTTGCTTCAGGCACATCCTCGAAGCACAAAAAGGTGACGCGGCCCCTCCATGAAGAGTTGGACAAAGCAGTGCATGCGTGGTTTGTGGAAGCACGAGCCAGCAACGTCCCCCTGTCCGGAAGCATCGTCCAGCAGAAAGCCTTGAACTATGCATGCCTACTTGGCATTGATGATTTTAAAGCCAGCATTGGCTGGCTAAACCGTTTCAAGGCCCGCCATAACATCGTTGGAAAAGTGTTGTGCGGCGAGTCAATGTCAGCAGACGTGGACGGAGCAGCTGCTTGGAAGGCGAGTAACATGGCCGGAATTTTAAGCAACTTCGCGCCTGCAGACATTTACAACGCCGACGAGACCGGGCTATGCTACGAGATGTTGCCGGCTAGGACGCTCGACTTCAAGGGGCAGCGCTGTCACGGCGGCAAACACAGCAAAAAACGCATCACAGTGCTGCTTTGCACAAACATGGATGGCTCGGACAAGCGTCCGCCGTTAGTCATAGGCAAAAGTGCCAAGCCGCGCTGTTTTAAGGGAACTCGTAGCCTACCTGTGCAGTACAAGGCGAACAACAAGTCATGGATGACCCGCGCTATTTTCACCGAGTGGATGATGGCATTCGACCGCGACATGAAGCGGCAGGGCCGTAAAGTTTGCTTGCTTTTGGACAATTGTTCAGCGCATCACTCCGACGAAGTCAAGCTCACTAACACGGAGCTGAGGTTTTTCCCTCCCAATTGCACGTCTGTCTTACAGCCTCTCGATCAGGGCGTGATTCTTAGCCTGAAGCGCGCTTACCGCGGGAGGTTAATTCAGCGGCTGCTTTTTAACACTGAAACCGGCCGAGACACGAAGGTGGACTTGTACGTGGCACTGCAGATTATGTCTGCTGCCTGGAGCACACTGGGGCGCTCAGTAATTGTGAACTGTTTCAGGCACGCCGGATTTGCCGAAGGTCGACCCGTACACTCTGCTGGCCTAACACCAGGCGTTACAGACGACGACGAAGAGGCGTCACCGGCTCCGGGGATCGCGGCCGCCTGGAAAACGCTGGGAGAAATAGGAACCGTGCCGCCTAATCTCGAGCTCGACGAATACATCGGCGCTGACGCTTGTGTTGTTGTTCACGAAGATGTGAGTGATGAGCAGATCATAAAAGCTGCCCGGAATGATAAGGACTCTTCCGATGAAGAAGACGACGACGTACAGGAAGCGCCGGCTGCGGCAACCGCCGTACAGGTGATGGACGCTTTTGATTTCATCAGGAATTTCGTTGCTGTCCGAGACGACGATGTTGCAATGGGTTTGCTGACCGAGTGCGAAAATCGCGTGACGGCGTTGCTCGCCGTGAAGCGTAAGCAAACCAAGCTTACAGATTTTTGGCATTAAACGCCTTTGCTGCTGCTTGGGCAATTCTTTCTGCGTTTCACGTCAAATTTTTGCGATAACGAAGTTCCGCGAGAACGAATTTTTTTTCGTGCACCGTGAATTTCGTTATAGCGGGATTCAACTGTATTATGAAATATTATGAACAGGACAATCCCTGAATATAACTGAGGTAGTACATTATTATTAATATTTTCATAATATTATGAAATATTATGAACAGGACAATCCCTAAATATAATTGAGGTAGTACATTTAGTTACACCAATGCCTCCAGCAGCGAAGAACAGGTGAAGGCTGCACTACCCTATCATTAACTAACACTTAGGCTTTGCCAAACGAGGTGTGGTGTGTTGAATGAAAACTTTTTCACATGACAGTGCTGTCAAGTGGAAAATTATCTACCCTCAAGCATGCCCAGGCTTTTCTAGTCAAGTGGTTTAAAGCATTAGCGCTGCCAGGAATTGTCCAAAGCTGCAAGCATTAACGATGATTGTGGAAGTGAAGTTAACAAGTGGAACTTAGGGGGTTAACAAAAGGGAAGGGGGGTAATTTTATTGTTGAGGGGGAGGGGGGCATATATTGTAAAGATTACAGCACAAAATCCACACAATGTAGACAACTTGTGAATCAGAGCCATGATAATGTGCACATTCAAATTACAACTAAGTGATAAAAAAAAAAGCTCCATTGTGGACAGCAGTTACTGTTTTGGTCCTCCTCTTCTTGACAGTCATTACAAGAACTAAAACCAGGCTCTATGACATCATCCCAAAGACTACAACTAGCATTAAAAAATTACTGCGACAGCCAAAAAATGATAAAACCAAGGTGGTTTGCAAAATGTCCCAGATATCGGCGAGTTTTTCATGTTCAATATGGAAAGTTGCACATTGCGCTCTTCAATTCCCGACGAAAATTCAAGGCTTTGTAGCAGAACTGTAAATAATTTGGAAATTGGTGGTTGACTTCTAGGACGACACAAGTAAAGTGCATGAATTTTGAAGTTCATTGGCAATACTACAATAGCATGAAATATCTATGGGCCACTGGTAACACATGCTCAATGAGCATGACACTTTTTCTTCTCTTTCTCATCATGCTTACTGTGACTATATAATATGCTCCCCATGAGGGAAGCCTGTGGGTGTTCATGGGCCCTCCACGCATTTGACTGCCTCTTCGCCTAGTGTACATTTGTCCTTCGCACATTTGTCCATTAGGCGACCACATTAGTAAAAGCACTTACCAGGGGGATGATGAGAAACCTGCTCAGCGATGAAGGTTAGATCATTTGTGGTGGCCCAAGGCACGGGGCCTTCCTTGACAGGTGCCTGAAAGGTGAAACAGGAGACCAACAAGCAATGAAGATAAAAAAGGCTTGGTAGCCTCACACCCTATTGGGCTACAGATGCTACAGCAGACACCAGTACTGCGAGTTCAATAACTAAAGAAAGTGCTGTGGGCAGTTTCCTGAGCAGTGCAAAGTACAGTGCTCAGCAACTTTGAACAGTTTTAAAAAATTCTCTCTTCTCAAGCACAGGCTCGTTTGCAATGAAACTGCGTGAAAAACTTGCACATCAAGGCCCCTCTTACACTGTATCAAATTTGACAATGACTTATGTGGTTTGGCCACACAAGATGAGAAGCCGGAATATAGTGTGCGATGATACTGAGGAAGAAAAGGCTACCAAAGCAGAGTTTCCACCTGAGCGTGGTGGTGCAGTCATTTGGCATCACTAGAGCTAGCCATGTGCCACCATTCGCCTGCAGCAGAAAGTCAGCACTGGTAGTTTTCGCTCTCTCATTTTTGTTGTACTCTATTCCGCCTTCTCGTCACATGTGCAGCCAAACTCTATAAGTATAGTTATCAGCTTTGTAAAAGACAAAAGGAACCTCAAATGCAAGCTTTGCGCGCAGTCTCACTAAAAAAAAAAAAAAGAAGAGAAAAGAAAAGAAGCCCGCAACCGAGATGGCGGAACAGGTAATAAAAGGGCAATTGCATCCGTCCAAAATGCTTTGTAAGCTGAATCCTAAAAACAGTATGGAGTACTGTTGAAATGAAAGGGGTTAGTGCAAGGTACACACCCCAGGCTTTTCGCCAATCCTCCAGTAGCAGCGGAAGATCTCCCCCAAGATCGGGTTGTATGGCTTCTTGGCCACAGAACTCTTGCGGCCAGCATGAAAGGCAGAGAGGTACCACCGTACCACCTCCACCATCCGCTCCTTGGGGTCGTCGTGGTCCACTATGCTGTGGACAGCCAGATGTCGCATCAGCACGAAGCAAGAAAAATGCACGTAGAAAAACCTCTCACTGGCACGCCTGATATGCCAGATGAGGTAACAAAAAACTCGGAGCCATGAGACATGTACGCAGTTGCTGCATGCAGTTGAATTTCCTGCTTAGCTTTGATACAGTGAACAGCAATAAAAACAGGCCATCAGGTTCTTCAGAAATACCTTAGCAATCATCACAAGGCACTACCGTATATACTCGTGTATAAGCCGCACTTTTTTTCATCAAATTTTCTCAGGTGCGGGTAATACACGAATCAGGCCGATTCGATAAACATTAACACATTGTGGAGCTACTGCGACTACTGTGCTAGATAAATAAAAAGTTGTGGATATGAACATTTTATTTCATTGTTCATCGCCGCTAATCACCGAGCTAATCACCATCGGACGAGCTCAGCTCATCGGCACTCTCACCGCTGTCGGACGAGCTAGCTGGTCATCCTCTGTGCCGTCCATGACGTTTGACAACCCTGTCACTCTGAAGCTCTTTGAGATAGCGTCCGGTGACAATGAATACCACGCGTGCAGAACCCAAGCGCACACTTGCTGGAGAGATGCTCGCTTCAGCCGCCCTGTCGGAGCTGTTCCATGGTTGCCCGCGGCCATCCATTCGGTGTAGCACCGCCGAAATTTCGCCTTAAATGGCCGGTTAACGCAAACATCCAGCGGCTGCAGCACGCTTGTAAGGCCACCAGGAATTACGGCCAAGTCCATTCGGCAGTTTGCCAGCCGAATCTTCACTCGGTTTGTTAGGTGCCCTCTAAACCTATCAAGCAGAAGGAGGGCTTTGCGGCATAGTAGTCCTCCTGGTCGGTTCTGCCACACTGTTTTAAGCTCGTCTGTGACCAATTCGTCCGACATTCAACCTTTTTCTTGCACCCGGATAGCGATACACGGTGGGAACTTCTCTCTTGGCAAAGTCTTTCTCTTAAAGACAACATAGGGTGGAAGTTTCCTTCCATCAGCTGTGATGCAAAGCATCACCGTGCGCCTTTGCCTCTCTGCGTCAGTAGTGTGCACGAAGACACTACTTGCCACCCCCCCCCCCCCCCTTTTTATTGGCGTTTTTGCGTGTTTTAGATTTTTTTTGGAAGTTTTGCAGCCGGAAGTAGGATTGGCGGGCTATACACGAGGGCAGCTTATACACGAGTATATACAGTATTTGCAACGGAGCTATTGCTGAATAAGTCGCAAGCTGTGTGACCTGAGTTACTCCTCTACTAGCTTGCACGTCTCAGCTGTATGTGAAGCACTACCTCTTTGGCACCTACTAGCTAAGCACTGTTTGTTTACACTTTTACAGCAGTAAGCCAGTTAACAAAATTTATCAACTGAATGTTGGACACTAACACTAAATCGTGAACGGTCATTACAAAAAACACCATGTTCTGGCTATCATGATGGCTGAGCAGTAGTTCCGTTGCTGCTATCATTATGTAGATCCTGTGATGCTCTACTTGCTCAACCCAGCGGTAAAATATCAACCAAGTTCTTAGAAATATGTACTATTTGTGCTTTTGTCTGTCAGTTGCCTCATTTTTCATTTTAACAGCATTACATCAATGACGATAGCAAGTCCTTTTAAATGTGCAGCTCTAAGAACTTTACCATCATTCACACTCATATTTAACCAGCCAAAGGACGAGACACAGGGAAGAAGAGGACAGGACAAGGCTGGACTAGCAACTGAATGTTTATTGAACGGAAGAAAACAACGAAGACTCCTTCCGAAAAGCACACGCACAACCCAAGCGATGGAATGGCAGGAAATTGAGAAGAAGATGGAAAAGAAAATTCAAAGCCAATTTAAAGTCAAGGCCTAACTAACGACTTTTCTAATAGAGCGAATTCCTTACAATGAAGGCTAATCGATGCCTTAGCCACACACTTGTCCTCAGCCTTAGCAATGTAATGTGCTTCAACCAAATCTCGACAGAATTGTTTACCATTGCTGTAAACTACACCCGTATTACTGAAATCAGGTGCACAAAGGGACGGGTCATGCTCCGACTTATACTCTCGGGATTGCACATGTAGCGCCAGATTAGAACTCACCTTACCTCCTAGAGAATCAGAGTGGTCCGTCAGGCGCACATTTAGACATCTGCCTGTCTGTCCGTAGTAGCACCGGCCACAACTGAGCGAAATGCGATAAACCACATTCTTTCTGCAGGTGGTGAACCTTTTCTTATGTGACACTGCACAATGAAAACTATCACGAGCTAAACTGTCGAGACCCTTTCTAACTCTGGCGCACAAGCCCCCTATATTGTTTCTCGCTGTAAATACAACGTCAACGTTGTACCTTGCTGCCAGTTTCTTGAGTCGGTGCGAAACGCCATGGGGGTAAGGTATGGCAACCACCTTCTTTCGTCGCGTCGCCACACCAACATCAACCTGCCCTGTTTTGCTCTTCCTTGAACGTGTTAAAACACGTTCTGACAGACGAGTGAGATGGACAGTGCGCCTGATTTCAGTAATACGGGTGTAGTTTACAGTAATGGTAAACAATTCTGTCGAGAGTTGGTTGAAGCATATTAACATTGCTAAGGCTGAGGACAAGTGTGTGGCTAAGGCATCGGTTAGCCTTCATTGTAAGGAATTCGCTCTATTAGAAAAGTCGTTAGTTAGGCCTTGACTTTGAATTGGCTTTGAATTTTCTTTTTCATCTTCTTCTCAATTTCCTGCCATTCCACCGGTTGGATTGTGCCCACGCTTGTCGGAAGGAGTCTTCATTGTTCTCTTCCGTTCAATAAACATTCAGTTGCTAGTCCAGCCTTGTCCTGTCTTCTTCTTCCCTGTGTCTCGTCCTTTGGCTGGTTAAATACGAACCCTTACCAACTTGCCCAGTCGTCAACCTTGTTGAACATCATTTACACGTTAATTACCAGTTAATAAGCTGTTCGTGCAAAAAATAAATGCCAAGTGACATTCTAATTGACTTCGCCAAGCAGGATTGCTACAATAAATCACTGAAAAATTCATTCATCAAAAAGAAAATTTGCTAAAAAAGCAAAAACTTGCATTCAAAAATAAACAAGAAGAAGTCAGCCAGAGTTTGAAAATTTAAAGTAAGATGTTTGAACCCTAGCTGTAAACCAAGGCTTCCACTCTGACCTGAGCACTTCAATGTCCATTTGATTCATTTGCAATAAGTGAACTGCTAGTTAGCGAGGTGCTACACTTTGCACTCGTCTCAGTATTGCAACATGACACCCCTGCACAGACCTTTTTGTTTTAAAAAGTGCAGGTGTCATGTAGGTTCAGTTCACGAGAAGTTCAAGAAACTATGCACCTTCTCAGGGGTCGGTGCCGAAATTGTGCAACCACAACTGCTGCTGCGCGAAGATGGCTTGTGCATTGTAATAAAGAGTGAAGAGACTAGTTATTCCACTTGCCAACATGAACAAGAGACGAGTTCACCAAGAAAGAAGCTACTATGCACTAAGGGAAGCAAAGAGCAGCAAGTGTCGCACCTAACTGAACTGGAAATCAAGAAGACCGAGCCCTGCAGGTAAAGAAAATCCCCCATGGGCCTCTAAGCACAGCGCAGTTTCTTCCAGCAGTGCATGAAGCCATAATGCCTGCATACAGTGGTCTACACAGAACAGGGAAGCCCGTTAGCATTCTCACCTGACGAAGATGTCTGGATGAGCAAAAAAGTCGGCGTACATCTCCAAGAGGGACCGTCGCTCCAATATGAAGGTGGGCAGTGTCACTTTTGTGAGGTCCATGCCAATGCGCACTTGGGAGAGGAGGTGTGAGAAAACGCTCTTCTGGCCCTCCAGGGAACCCACTGCAAAGCCAGACGGTAGCGCACATAAATAAAAACAGTCTTCCATTTCCTGTACAGAAACAACACCAAGATGGAGACAGGAAGTAGAGCTGTGCACGGGCCAAACTTTTCAGCCTGAACCCGGCCCGGCCCAGCCAGGCGCTTAGATTTTAGGCCCAAGCCCGACCCATCATGCTATAATTGCAGTTGAAGTGATAAAAAAGGAGAAAATAATTTCGGGGTGATAAGTTTATAAAGATATTAAAATGCTGAGTTCTCACGTTTGAAATGACAAATTTTATGAATATATAAGGACACAAGACGTACGCAGAATGAACTTGCTGTGCAAAAACAATGAGTTATCCTTTCAACTGAGGCATTCACAGCACTCTTGGGTAATGAATCCGGTAGCGCTGAAGCTTCTTTCGGCGCTACAGCTTGTGGCTGGAGTAAGCAGCTTGTTTGCTTCTCCAAAAGTGCGTTAGCTCTAAACCTAAACAAGAGGTTGATTCCGTTTCCAAGTACTCGGTGAGCTCGCCTGGCTCACCGTGTGCCTTTCACGTGAAACTTTCGCAACAAGAGAACAAGAAACTCTTGCACCACAGATGCTTTGAGCTATGTCCCACTTCAGACGAGGCCATGTCGAGGCAGGAGTAAGTCACAAAAGAGATGTGTGATAGGCGACAGCCTGGCGCGAATCTTGAAACGGATACTTAAACATCCGCGCCGTGAAACTAAATAGACGACAACCGGCCCCTCTGATCGCTCACTGACTGCTACCAAAGATGTTGCGTGGGGAGGAAACGGGAAGATGCTGTGCATTCTACACGCTTATCACACAGTTAGGTTTGCAGGCCGTTGGGCTGTGGGCCATGTACACACTGCAACAAGAACAACCAAGTTTAACTCGCACTATGGCCGTAATCGCGCTTTCGTAAATGTTGCATGTGTTCGTGATCGGGATGCCCGGCCCTGCCCGCCCGAGAGAAAAGGCTGCCGAGCGACCTGAGCCCGTGCACAGCTCTAACAGGAAGCTGTTCCCAAGTCTACACTACTGCTCCACAAAAGCTTTTGCAAGCAGGTCTCTTGAGCACGTCCGAGGGCTACGCTTTGGAAAAAGTAGTTGCACGAGCCAACTCTCTCAACAAATAAAGGCATGGCATGCTAGAAAAGCAATACTATCCCAAATACTGCTCACTGTAATGTATCAATGCAGCAGAATAATTTCCTCACTGTGATTATCTAACCACTCTTCTACATAATTAGTTATTAGCATTGCTAACACCTATCACCATGCAGCTTCCACAGTTTGTCTCTTGCAACCTGTGCTTTGTATGTCAAGTGCCTTTTCTTATCCTAGAAAAACATGCTATCACAGTATGTTGACAACGGAAGAGACTACGAAACAAGCGAATGCCAGTCAGGGCTACTTACGTTCATCTTCAGCATCATCTTCATAAGCAGCTGTGAACGACAAGAGGAAAAGCATCTGTGAGAGGTGAGGTGGCCTCTGCACATCACAAACATTACATCACACTGCCCCCATTAATGCCGCTTATTCGCACCAGTAAAATAATAATAACTGGTTCACAAGAAAGGAAAAGAGCAGTATTTGTCTCACTTGTTCTGTGGCTGAGCAGTGCTATGGGGAAAGGGAGGAAGGTAGGAGTGAAAGCGGAGGGCGTAATTTCGAACACCTGGGGATCTTTAACACGCACTGACAACGCACAGCACATGGACGCCTTTTCGTTTCGCCTCCATCTAAATGCAGCTGCCGGCTGTCGGGATCGAAACCAGGTACTTCGGCCAGTAGTCTGGTGTCTTAACAACTGCGCCACCATGCCGGGCCAATACGCACCAGTATTTAGGAACATGCAAGGAAAATGTTGTCATCTGTATACCCCACAAGGAGAGCTAGAGGACCACCATTTCTACCTCTGCTGTACAAACATTCCCTGCTCTACTTACTCAACACTGCAAGAAATATGGCAAATTAGTGTGCAGCAGGTATTCAAAGTTTCTCACCGTCGTACACAGAGTAGAGAGGTGCTGCCGCTTGTGAACTAGAGGCTGAGTTCATAACGTCAGTGGCAGACTTGTCACTTGTGGCCTCAGTGGTGCGAACTTCGGCTCTGCAGGGACAAACAAACAAAAAGAAAACAGAAAATTGCCTAAACACGCTCGCCTACTACTACAAAATACATATATATATACTATATATATATATAGTACATATATTCGTGGAGAGATTATTCGAATTTGCTTATGGCTTTTAAGATCCCGAACGCTATGAAGGGCGCCATTGTGGAGTGCTACATATTATTTTGACCCCCTAGGGCTCCTTATGTGCACTGATACTGCACAGTACACGAACGCTTTGACCATGTACCAAGGAAGGCCTCTTATGACACGGCACTTTGCAGGTCTTCATGAATGCCGGTGAATGCAAAAACAATCATAGGTGGATATAGGCAATAACAAATAAAAGCGCTTGGTTTCATTCATTTGGGTGACAGAACTGCCACAAACTGATAAAAAAAAAAAAGAATGCACCCATATACCAGACAGTTACCTTCATAAAAGTGAGTAGGTGGCAGCTTAGCAACACAAATAATTCCAGCCCTTTATAGATCAGGTCTGAGAGTTAGAAAATGAACAGCAAATGAATTACAGAAGTAGGATGACAGTCCAGCAGCAGGCGATAAACTGGATTAACTCCCTTCTTGTCCCTCATCAATACTCACGTAAGGAGAGAGCACATAATGGTAAGAGCAGGTTTGCTCTTTTTATCACTGAGGTGGGCACTCAGAGCACCAGTGCAAGACTGCATGTGATAACCAATCGGCTTTTCTTTGTTCAGCTTATCAGCACACATTTTCATTTTTTTTTTTTCATACTATACACTACACAGAAGAAACAGGAAGAAGATAAGCAGTTCGTATGCACCATTTTCTTTCTGCCATTACCATTAAGTAAGAATTTGTGGAGCACTCCTCACAGGAACTCACGAATGACAAAGTGACACCACGTGAGGTTTAACATCCCGAAGAGACTCGGGCTATGAAGGACACCACAGTGCAGGACTCCAGATTCCTTTTAACAAACAGGGGGCCTTTAACAGTTCTCCTCGCTATCCTCTCCCTGACCCTTTTCTTTCTGCCAGTTGCAGCTTGGCTCAAGATATTAGATATGGTGCAGCCAGCAACAATCTTCTCCTTCTTTTCGTTTATTTTTTAACAGACCGCTATCACCAACACCGGGCCTTTTAACGTGCACTGACACTGTACTAAATTAGCCTAGATTTATATGCGGCAGGTGGTGCTGCTGCAAATTCTAGGCAGAATTCACAAATCAGTTTCCAAGTACACTGCAGCCGGCTTCCTATACACCTTACAAGCCAGCCGGAGCACATATAGCAACAAGGAAATATTTTATAGCTATCACTGGAAATGTGTTATTACAAATAAATAAAAAAGTGAGGGGACCTTTAGCCGTCAATGGCTCCCTTTATGGACCATAATTCTCGTGTGTGCACTTTGCTACTTGCTTAATCACTAATCTCTTAATTTTTTACATTAGTTATCCCACACATGCTCATTAACACAGCGTTATGTGAAGGACCACCCAACAAAGGTATAAAGCAACACTTTAACTCAGCTTTACAAATGTGCCAGCATGGCCTACGGGCAACGTGTAAGTCTGGGTCCACGGACCCGAAAGGGCTGGACCGCATCCTCCCATTTCAAAGATGAAGCCCAAGTTGGTAAGCATGTAAAGTCATGACACCTGTCAATTGCCACCTGCAGGAAGCTTGCCCATGACTTTTTGCTTGCATTCCTTTCTGATGCTATATTGGCACTTCCTGCTAAGTACATTGTTTGTACTCATGAAAACAATTGAGTGAACTTTGTGAGCCTTTCGAATTAGATATGCCAGCCTCACGCAGATTCTACACCCCCACTTAGATTCAGTGTTAACCATCCAGACTGCCCTGGGAAATGCATCTCTGTAAGGGCGCACACATTAGAAACTGAAACTGCTTGGTGTGTTTAGATGTGTTAAAAAACAAATCTTCGAATAAAAAAAACCCGAGCAGGAGAATTATACGAGGTCTCTGCACTGGACAGCATGTTTTCAAAACTGGTATGAGCACGGCTGGAGGAATAGCAAGAACCCAACAGGACCAAAATGATAAATGTGAAAAAAAGAAAGGAAAAAATTACAGGTTCATAGCATTGCATCAGCAATAACAGCCTGTCGTGTCAAGCTCTGGACAAATGTAACATGCAATAGGGCTGCAGACAAAACATCCACTATTTTTCACTTGGCACAAGGAACTCTACGTAACATGAAGTTGGGCTAGTTGGTAGGTATTCATGGTAAACGAGCGCAAAATAGATGAACATGGCAGAGAGGACGACAACGCAGCACAAGCACTCGCAACTGTTCTTTCCGAATAAGCCCTTCAGTTGTGAGCAAGTGCTTGTGTCGTGTTGTCTTCTCTGCTGCGTTCGTCCTTTTTGCGCCCGTTTACCATGAATGAACTCTACTTTTTGGCCATGGTTTTGGTTTGGTTTGTGTGGTTTAACGCCCCAAAGCGATTCTCGGGCTATGAAAGAAGTCGTAGTGGAGGGCTTCGGAAATTTCGACAACCTGGGGTTCTTTAACGTGTGCTGACATTGCACAGCACATGGGCGCCTTGCTTTTCACCTCTATCAAAAAGCGGCCGGGATTCAATCCCGCATTTTTTGGGCACAACAGTACAGCGCCCCAACCACTGCACCACCATCACAGCAGGGCGTTTTGGTCATGGATATAAACAATGCAAACAACAGTGCTAGCTTTAACAGCATTGTCCCTAATGTATGATACTGTGTAATTCAACCAATGAATGCTCATACGAGTGCTTGTCCAGCAATGTTTGTGACATTGTCAGTGTTTCACGTGAAGCACTATCCCTAGCCATGAACTGAGTTTCAGTTTGCTGTTTTCACTGCTTTAGAATGACTTCAGTCGGTATCTTGAAAGACGGCCTGCCTCTGTCAGGGATGTAATGAGACTATCAACACATAATGATATTGGTGAAAACACCACCTTTCACTCTTTCAATGTTGCTTACATATGAATAGAACAAGCAGTTCAGCTGATGAATTGGAAGTTGGCACTGAGCATTGCATTGACAACATTCAACTGTTCGTTGGTCAGTCTTGCAAGTGCACACTACCATAACTAAAGTGAAAGCATCTTAATTCAAACCTGCAATATTCAGTATTTTTAGATAATTTGAACTATACAATTCGGTACGGCCAAGCTCTATAGAAGTCAATGTTTTAAAAATAAAGAAGACTGATCTTTAAAATGAAAATGGGTTGCACCATGGATAGCTTGAACTATGCGCTGCCGCGCCTAAATAGCCTGGCGCACAGGGCTGCGTAGTAGCCAGAACAGGGACACCAGGGACAGCAGGACTCAGTCGATAATTCAAATATTTCCTTCAGTCCCTTGGAGTTCAAAATAACTAGCTTTCACTTGAATTTTATGCGTGTAAGCAAGATAGTTATCCCTATTCCCATGCACCTTTCTTGTCACTTATCACCCAGCTCACCAAGAATTACTTCCTCACTAATTCGTTCAGGCCTCCGTGGCAGAGTTTAATAGTAGGTACATTAGAGGGATGTGATCAGAGGAACATCTTAAGCTCTGCAGCGTACTCACAGCGGCTGGGGCATGGGGTGTGAGGATACTGGTGGCACGTGTTCAGTCTCCTCTTGGGTGTCAAAGAAGAACTCCTCGTCTTCGTCGTCACTCGAGTAGGAGACCGGTGGCACTGGATTTGCGGCAAGAAGACAATGGCCTGACCGCGACACGTAAACCAGGTTGAGTGCTTCATCCCTGCACTGCTTAAAATTGCTCTGAACCACTGCTGTTCTCTTGCGTTTCCTTCAATTACAGCTACTTTTTGAGGCACTGGCATGCTGTTTGTCAAATATAAAACACAGCACTGAAAGCACTGCAACTAGCTTAAAAACAAGGAAGGAGGAGATGCTGGTATGGTAACGAATACATCCCTGAATCGCCTGGTTTGTACACACCTATGTCAAGGAAATGAATGGTAGGCTGAAATCCAAGAATGCTCCACATGCAGTACCATGCTTAGCAATGCTACACATCTTTCTTTTCTTTAAAGCCCTTCATATAGACACACAAAACGTGACAAAAAAACATCTGGCAACATTCTTCAGCAGGTTGTATTACCTCAACACATCAATAAAAAAGTTGTAGAGAAAACAACTATGGCCTTTCAAAGTCCATAGAGAACATGTTTGACAAAGAGTCTACAGTGGTAATGCTTTAGATATGCCAAAAAACCTTTGTTCCCATAACAGCGTGGTACAGCTCCATTACAACTCTTTCAAAGTGCTTTCCATTAGCTTCCAACCACATCCATACTACGGACTCCGAGGGATTGCTGTGCATGGCATACCATCCCTTTGTGGAATCCCCGATTAGCTTATGCTATGAAATAAATTATGGAGAAGTAGGTGCAAACCAATGTTTGTGCACTTCGCATGTGAGTTTCACCCTTAACATCAGCTTAACTACATCCACTGCCAGGCAAATGACTTTTCCCACTGACTTCCAATTAACCTTGTCCTAAGCAAACAGTGGCTGACCTAATATAATGTGAAGCCTTCCAATCATTTCTGCAAAAATTATCTTTAGTAGCATCTAAATGCAAGGCGCAGTGCAGAACAGCTAATGGTGATGACTATCTGCTCATGTGACCAGGATAAACGCTTTCTGTCACAGCAGAAGCTAGTCTGTCAGTGGACGGTTTACGGCATATAAATCGCATATTGCTTCGTTCTTCTATGGCAAAATAATGAAATAAAATTATGCCTCCTACACTACCATTCCATCTGAAGCTTTTAGTTAACTAAAAAGGCATAGAAGAGAAAGAAAAGGATATCTAAGCATGCATTTATTCAAGCTTTTGTCTCCTATTTTATATTTTGCTTCCACCTCAAGTTACACATGGATGCATGAGAACAGAAAGCGATCAATACAGCACAAGTTGGCCGATCCTTTACATATGATGTTTCAGACATCTTCACCATTCAGTGTAAGCTAAGAACTATACTATTACTATTGGCAGCATTTCGAGAGACAAGAAGGCAACTCAACTCTGATGAAATTGATCGCATGATGCCGCCTAATCTTTAGACATACTTTCAGCGACAAAACGAGGAAGCTAAAACGCAGCAGGGCTTACCCTTGGAGTCTGAGCTGCCACTGTCACGGCCGGCAACACTCAGGGCCCCGGGGGCCTCGTGGGCTTGAACGCCCGCTGTGGAGGCCACATCATCTGCATGGATATTACTTGATTGCAAACAATAACTTTTTTTATAAGGCAGACAATGGCTGACTAGGCTAAGCAGTGACACCACAAGATAACAAATTTTGGAGAACCTCCTCCCTTTATGCATTCCTTATCAGCACTACTAAAAGCCACTGATGCATAAAAGGCCAAGACAAGTGAGAAAATGAGGAAGGAGCTGCAAGTATCATTTCACTTCTGTATTACCACATATGAGAAATAAATTTTTTATTTTCATGAACATTTTTTTTCTTCCAATAACTGAACTGTGAGTTAAAGCTCAGCTAAGGTGTGGTGGTCTCTCGTGGGAACCTGATGGGACCGAGAAGGAAATGATCTTTGAACCATACCTCGAGTTCTTAATGGGGTAGGCCGGTCTTCAGTTCCCCTACGCTGTGGGTAGACTCCATTCACAGGCTGAGCTGTGTTCTGCCAAATGCAAGGGGATATGCATGTACATTACAAAGCTGATTCTAATCCCAGTTACGCTGTTACCCACCTTAGCAATCTGCAGCAGTACAATGGTGTGCTTGACAGTTTCCAACAGGGCCTGCAGCAAGGAACAGTGGCTTAGTTTCCTGACCACAGGCTGGCAAGGGAAATGGCAGCTGGGAAACCTCAAGATAGCACTGTTACAGATCTGAAAAGCAACTGCTCCTAACGCTTGACAACAGCACTTTGCACATGCATTTCATGACAGTGCTGCCAACATGCAGAGTTTAACCAGTTTTGGCACGAGATAAGTTCGCGTTATATTTATAGAAAGCATTATTAACACGGCGCGAGGAAATTCGAACAAAATTAAGGGGAGCAGCTATTAAAAAAAAAAAAGAAAAGAAATGCAACGCGAGGATTTATTTCGAAGTGACGGAGATGCGAGTTCATAAATTCGAAGTTAAAAATGTCCAAGGCATTGTACATCTGAAGGAAATAATAATGTAACGAGTGACGTGCAAAATGGTCAAACTACATCTTCGATCATCCAATTCGTAGAAATGAACGTGCGCGGCGCAATGACTACACGCCGAAAGGAAATCCAAAGAGCCAGAATTTATTGGCCGCCAGAAAGCGTTGTTACAAAACCCCTGAAAACAGAAAAGTGGCGAAGGCAAGCGGCATGGGAAAGCGTACACGAAACCGTAAAGAGGTTTCAGCTCCGAACGGAAACGCAAGCTGCGCACTCACGTTGGCATTGCTGCCGATTCCAGACAGTTGTTGCCTTTCGCGCGGGTCGGCGACCTTCTCAATGCTGTACTCCAAGTCCTGTCGGGGCAGGAACAGAAAGAAAGCCACGATCACGATCTGCGGAAACAGTTTCCGAGGGCCCGACCGCAGCGGTCCGGCTCCAGCTGGCAAGAGATCGACGGTCGTGCGGGGAAGCCGCCGTGCCACGAACGCGAAAGCGTGGACAAGCGCTCGGCGACCGCTTGTGGCACAGCAGCGACCTTGATCGCAGATTCAGGAGCGGTGGTTGCCGTAGAGTGCGCGGCGGGAACTCAACGACGCAACGAGAAGGATAAGCGGGCGGCACACCACCGCGTGTGCAGAAATCATCCCCGCTTGTCGAGGACCGGCCCCATCGGCCCACCATCCTTCATTTCCGCGCAGGGACAAATTCGTCTCCCCATTGGCTCACACCGTCACGTGGCAGCGCATCGGCACGGCTCTGTCTTTTAAAACGGAGCAGACGCACCATCATTTCCGCCGATTCGCTCTCCGTTCGCGCACATCCAAATGCCGCTGCAGCAGCTGTACTGTTGCGTTTGGTTACGGTCTCTTCGAAGCAAGAAAATGCCCGAAACGTTACATTCTGAATTTCGTGAATGCGAGGACCGGTCTGCACTGAGTACACGCCCACAGGGGTTTCCTTACATCTGCAGCTAATGGATCATTTCCTGCGTGTAAATAATCCGAACCAACTTTGCGCCAGCGCCACAAGGCCGCCAAGTAGCGCTAGCGTCGATCCGAAACCAAAACTAAATGCAAAGTTGGTTGGTTGCACAACTTTTAATTCCATCGGAAATGGGCGTCCTCTTCCCCGCCCCCGGCACGCGTGCCGGCCTACTCGCTTACCGTAGGAAGATTTTTTGTTTGTTTGTTTGTTTAATGATCGCTCTCATAACACCATAAAGCCCCGCAAATGCTGCTGGTGGTTAAAACTGAGATCAGTTACGACAGTGATCTTGGTACTGTTGGCGCGACATATTAAATTGGGTATTTTTGACATCAAACGGTAAAAACGCTTCTGGTCAAGCAATTTTCCCAAACGCGAGAATAGTTCACTCCACACTATAAGCGCTAAACTGTACTGGGCCCGTATTCAGAGTTTGCATCGTTATCGAAGTGTCGCTATCTCACGTGACCTTGAGCCTTCTGATTGGTCGAAACGCTGGAACTGGGTGTTGCCACTGCAGAACCGGAAGAGGTGGCAACATCATGTTCCAGCGTTTCCACCAATCAGGTGATGCGAGGTCGGGGAGATAGCGACACTTTAGATAACAACGCAAACTCAGAATATGGGTCCTGCTCTCATCGCCGAGCAAGAACAAGAAAATGAACGGCAGCTGCGCGGTCAGGTCGTAAATATCTTCACGCCATTGTTCTGGAACGCACTCCCCAGTGTTCTTTGCGGCATGAAACTGCGTGCATCATTGCGCATGCAGTATAGCTCCAGTTGATAGGGTATAGCATTTTAATTACGAAAACAGCTTTTATGAGCTAGAGAAGGCAAAACAACAAAGTAAAATGAGCCCTCCGACACCGATTTTTGATCGCGGATTCCAGAGATTATGTTACGCTGCCATTAACTTCAAAATGATAGCAACCAACACATTTTGATGTAAACGCCACAAGTTTCAACCGAGTGGCGGGAAAATTGTAAAATTCAAGCTTCTCAACCATAGATGTGTCTTTTGCTGCCTGGCACATGCCATATACCCTAAAGAGCTAAAGAATAAATTTTTATCAAGAATAGTCAAAGCTGTAAGTATAACGCCTTACATGGTGCCCCGAATTTAAATGCTGCTAAAGATTAGGTAATACAATATGGACGACGGGAACACCCCATAAAGCCGAAGTGAAAATTGTGGAAAGCAGTTCAATGCTACAATTCCAAAACCATAAGTCAAAACGAACTCTGCAATGGATGACAAGAAACATACTGCTGCATTTTCAATCTGACGCAGCTGTATGCACCCACAGCATCCAGCACAAATGTGCAAAGTCACTGTAACAGCGAATCTTACCTCAGCATCTTGCATTTACACCATCATCAAATTAAACCGTATTAGAACAAAGCTTTGAGCCACAAACCCAAGAGAAAAAGCACTGCTCTGCTCTCCAAGATACATGCTCCCTTTGGCTTTTATGGCTGGCTTCTGACAGTTATCTCTCTATGGCAGCCTTAAAAGCAGGTATATTGCGTTGTGGAAAGCAGAAAGAGAGTGATAACAAAGATAAGTCATCTCCTGAGTGCACAAATGTGCGGATGTCCTCTTGTCAATGCAGCTGCTCCTACTACACATATAGCAAGCAACAAAACAATGGCTACTCTCACTCCTTGTCTTTTCTATAAGCATGCATCACATTCGGTTGATATGCATAGAAAGTTGACTACCACACAAAAGGTGAACCATCTGTGATACTTTGTTCCGGTAGGTTCTTAGACACCATACTGTTTAGTGCCAGAGTAAACGAAAGCAACAACATGAACAAAATGTTGTATCCATGCAACTATTCTGCTCATGTCTGATTGTGCTACACACAGCAAGACAACAAAAAAAGGTATTCTCGAAATGGTTGACAACAGCATCATATCACTATCACAAACAGAGCATGGTAGTCGTGATTGAAAGACAAGCAGCGAAGCTTATAATATATATATATATATATATATAAACATAGCGTATGACAAGTAAACCTGCCATGCTTATATCGGTGTCTTACTGTTATGAAAATAGGTACAGAAATTGCAGCTCAGATTTTTTCCACAGCTAGAAAATACAGGTGAGCAATAATTATTCATTATGATGCCTAACACTAATCATCACGCCTTTCTTATGACCTAGCAGTCCCGAGGAAGTGCAGAGCACGTGACACCTGCTGATATTTAAAAGAAATTGGGCTAAATTTTTTTCTGCAAGGCTCTGTTTGCATCATTAAGAGTACTTTACAATGACAACTTCCATATAATAATCAGGCACAGTGCCAGTCATGCTTAACGTGAAAATTACCCTACAGCGAATGCTTTTCAAGTCGAGCAATAAGCATTACCTGCACCGAACATTGCAAGTTGCAAATGCTTGAAAGCTTAATGTTCCATGGCGACACAAAACAAAAAAACTTGCAACTCAGGACATCTTTAGTGGCCATAATGGCTGTTCACAATAATAAAACTTGCCTTCTGGTTGAAACTCTGTAAGCAGTATGGATAAAGAAATATAGGGAGGAGACTGGCAATCTAAAATTACACAGTACTATGCATTTTTATCATGAAGACTTTGAAAAAAAAACTCTCCGCATTAATGCCTGGCTCATTTGCAGTCAAACTGCACATGAAGCTGCACACTGCAATAACTTTTATAGCAAGTTTGATAATAGTAGTTACCCGGTTTGACCATGCATCATGCAAACACGTTAATTGTCTGTGGCAAGGTCAGGAAACCAAAAACTGCCAACGTCGAGTCGCCGCCAGAGGGTGGTGGGTGCGCCATCTGCAGGGCACTCACAAGATATGCAATACTAGCCTCGGCAAACAACAGATGGCCCCACTGCAGCTCTTTTGACGGCAGCCTGGCATTGGTGACTTTTGGTTGTTTGATCTCGGTGCAGACAATGATGTATTTGCATCAGCCGTACGCAAAACAGGCAAGTACCACAGTCAAACTTGCTACAAGACAAAAGTTACCACAATGTGCAAGCGCCGTGCGCAGTTTCAACACAACAGCACCAATGGCTTAGACTGGAAAATGTTTTGAAGCTTTCACAATAAAGGTGCACAATACTGTATTCTTCACACAGTGATTTCAGCCAAAATCACTGGCTGTTTCAATCTGAGCTTTGAAGTATGACAGCTTATGCATTTGAGCTGCATCACCTATTCTACCAAGAACTTCCTCACAACAAAAGAAAAGTACCAAACAAAGGTTAAAGCCTGCATCCATTAAAAGACTGGCAATTCTCTTTGCCACGCAGAGTGGCATGCCAGCGAAATTTAAATGCCGGGCACATTATCTGTTTTTCATTAAAGGGTTTCTCTCTCTCTCTCTCACCAGCACTAAACATACAACCCTGAACAGAGAGGGATAAAGTTTATGGTCATTTAACTGGGCGTCATAAACATACGTTCACGTTAAAACAAAGATTTACTTCATGAGTAGCCGCCTTCACTGTAATCAGTTTAGCCCCCTATATATTGCACGATAGCGATGATGTATAGCAAGCATAATCGGACCATGATGTAATAATAAAAACATAGTCACGCAATAAATATTTGTCGCCTACCCTGATCTGCTCAATGAGAAGCTGCAGGTACGAGTCTGCTTCTGTCAGCTTGGTGTCAAAGTTGTGCTGCGTCGGGGCGACAATACCTGTTTGATCCCAAAGACGCTGGAAAGACAGAAGTACCACATGAGAAAGCTCCCAATTTGTGATAACAGATTCTGCACTCTTTTTGGAAGCAGAAGTCCTTGTACAATTAAATCTTGCACTTCAAGCTTAGCAACACATTACGGAAGGTGCTTAACTTTACAATGTCTTTTTGGTCGGCCTGAGCCGAGAGAGAAGCTCTCAACTATTCCAGACCGTTGATGGACACTTACAGTGTTTGGTTGGCGCTGTAACGTATGCCTCAGGATCGTATCCTCCAGCGCACGCACCCATCGCTCTCGCTCCTCTGCGTCGCGCGCTGCGACACGTCCGAAACAATACCGTTGACGCTCTTGCACTACGACGGCCTCTCGGCCTCCCGGCTCGCTACCGGCACGACAGCTCGGGTTACTAGCGAGCGGAAAAGTAACGACAAGTGCCGTATTCTTCGGACGAAGTCCGCTCACCTTGGAAGTGAAAGATCTTGCGGTCCACGCGAATCGTGAAAGTGCTGTCGTCCTCATCGTCGATTCCTATGACTGCTCCCTGCGTTATCCAGCACATCAGTGGAGCCCGAAAAATGATACATTACTCAAACGAAGCTTTACCTGAAGTCGCACGCAGCCCCGCCTGGCTCCCCGGGCCATGTTTTCCTTGGACTGAAACCGTGAGCAAGACGTCTTAGCGCGCTTAAAGAATGAAACGATAAGGAATGGGCAGAGCGGTGATGCGTTGCTACGGCCCCGTAAGCATGCAACTACGCCCGGAGTTACGCAACCTTCAACACGGTCCTGACGACAACGAAAAGCGGTACGTACGGTGTAGTAGGACAGCAGGCCCGCGTTGTCGTCCAGTACAAACCACCGATATTGCCACCCTTTCATGACGTTTGTCCATTTGCTGAGGGGTCCCTCGACACTTGATGCAGCCATGTTCACCTGCCGACCATGGTACCCATGGTTGCGAGGCGGTTCGTCCGACATACCGCACAACATGCTCATTACGCCCACAGCGCAAAATGAGCGGACTCTCTTGATAAATCGCTAAAAGATAATCCTGCGCAACTCTTACGTACTGCCGTAGGGTTGCTTCTGCCGTGTTACTGCTTTATCGTTATCTCACGTGTGACGAATAACGCACCCGCGCTTTCCAAAGCTACACCCACTTTGACACAGTTTCGGTTTCGATTTGACGTTGTGCTCCTGAGCTACAGTGCCTGAGCTTGTTGCACCGTGGGTTGCTCAACACGGAACCTCTTTTGCTTTCTGATTCTAATGGGTTATACTTCCTCATTCTGTGCAATGAGTGAATTGTCTAACAAATGAATTATATAGATAGCAGATATTGTTAGTCAACAAACCTGCATGTTAGTATTGTGAAACTCATAAAGTATGTTAAAAAAACACACACACAAATAGAGCTAATGGGACTGGAGCTAGGCTTCTGCTCGTCCTATACGGGTGTTGCAGCTTCCCGTAGCGAGCTTGGCTATTACACTGACAACCAATAACTGTCCTATATATGATGTCTAACACGTACGTGGGTGTATATTGGCCGGTGTAATACAACATGTACGCACACGGTTGAGGAAGTAAACACACAGAAAATCAACTTTATTGCCCACCATGTTCTAAAAGAAAGAAAGAAAGAAAGAAGAGCAATTTGCATTTTTCGTATTATATCATAGACGAAAAAAAAAAAAAAAAAACGAAAGGAACGAAGAACTCGACCTATAAAGCGGGATTTGGAAATCACAAATGCGAAACTATGAAAGCGAAAACAAACCCTTATGCATGAAGCTTTTTTTAGCCATATCATAAAAAAGTTGCGACAGGCACTAGCCATTCACATTTATTGCGATGATTAACATGAATGATGCATAAATATGTACAGGGATGTGAAAACGGAAGAAGTGACAAATTCAGGCATGTACACCAAGGACGGCATAAATGGCACATAATTTGACTCTGCTCAAGCAATAAGGCATATCGTTTGGGAGGACGAATGACAGATGGTTTCGTCAAGGAAAAAAAACAAAACAAACTTTCTCTTGCATTATGTGTTTGTGATAGCTCTACGAAAAAAAAAAAATAGTGCGCGGATATTAATAAACTCGATGTAAAACGAAATCAAACAAAATTGTTTTATGTGGGGATAACAGGCATTTATGTGTATATAAGGGCAAATTTAATTAGGAATTCTTTACAATTCTTTATGTGCTCAATGAGTCAAAAATGCACGATTACAAAGTGGCAATTGAGCGAGAAAAAATTCGCTATAACACTTATTCCTGTCTTTAAATATTCCTTTGTTTTCTATTTCCGTAGCTTCGTAGACGGCTGCTTGGATGAAAAAATGTATCAGATGGTAGAAAAAGAGAAAGACTTCAGAGGAGAGTTCGACAGAGTATTAATTCTTATCAGGTATCACCCTGGGTAGAAACAAAGTTAGCCTCCTGATGTGGCTGCGCTAGTTCCAGCGTAACCGAGCCCGTCCCTTACAAGACCTGGTGGGCGGAGCCTACAGTTCGCAGGGTTCTGTAGTCACTCTAGCACATTCAGTTATAGAGTGTCACAAATGACCCTTATTTAGAACGCTGCAGATGCTGAGTACTTGACCGTATCGGTATGTTTCAGTGCCGCAGTTTCGCTCCGTAGTGATGTACAGAGTGGTCGACTCTAAAGGTGAACACAGAGACGTGTGATGAAGTTAAATCGTGATTCTGCAGATAATTACTCAAATATAGCGTCCACATTAAGTGTGCACGTCCAAGGCACGAGGGAACCATCCGCCTTCCATGTCTTACCTGAGTTTGCTCTTTAGTTGGAAAGTATTAACATACGCCACATACGTGTTCACCTTAGAAGTTGACGACCCAGTATTCACCCAAGACGGCATGCACACACCAAACAGGAATATCCTTTTCGGGGTTGTGAGCATATATTATGCAACACGTGTAGGCTGGAGCGTTTGGAACGAAACAGGTTTGCAGTGTACAAAAAGGAGCAGCGTGCTGCACGTGACGTAGAAAAAGTTGCGCGAAACGTGTCGCCCTGCGGGAATTCTTAGCTGATTTACAACGGTGGCAGCAGTGAGACGTTAGATGTACGTGCTCTGCAGAACGGTCCGGGATGGACTCCAGTCAACGAAGAAGCCGTCTTCGGAGGAGCCGCTGCCACGCGGCGAATAATGTTTTGTGAGCTCCAGCTCGTCACACACCGCCGTGGAGACCGTGGAGCTCGCGACTGTGCCACTGCTCACTTCCAGGGTGCGTCCTTTCCTGCGAAACAGACATGCACACTCATGTCAGGATTATCGTGCGTCAGTTCGGGGGAAAAGGAATTGACCCTATCGAAACGGATATGATTGGTTTGAAGGCTCTCTGACGCACCCAAGTAGCACTGAATATCAGAATAAAGTTATAAAATTATGTAAGTTGCAGTAACGTTATCTATTACATTAATGTCAAAGGTAACAATAATAAAGCTCGATGTGTTACATCAAAACGTTACCTTAATATTCAAAATAAACATTATTCTAATGCTAACCTGGAAGTGAATGATGTGTTAAATATGAATAAATAATGGCTCTTATATGTTGCATCAAAAACAACCACAACACATTGCATTGTTCTAAGGCAGCAGCCTTCAAAACATTATTAGAATATTTGGATCAAAACCACAAAACATCATTACAAGTATCCATTATATACAAAGCACTAGGCAATCAAGCTTTACTCACAGCTGCAGTATATGTTTCTGAACTAGACTACTTTGCAACTGAATCTCCTAAATTTTGCTTACTATACAATGCATATGCACAACCACGTATTTTTCGAAAAAAGTTTTGCTTGCTGCCGATTTGCCGCTACCAGGGACTCAAGGGGCACCTCTTCAGTAATGGCTACATAAGCTTTACTCCTTGGTAGCCATACGGAGGTACCCCGCCACGGTGGTGCAGCGGTTGGGGCGCTCGTCTTCTGTGCCCGAGGATGTGAGATCGAATCAGCCGCAGCGGGCGCTTTTCGATGGAAGCGAAAAGCAAGGCGCCCGAGTGCTGTGCGATGTCAGCACCTTAAAGAACCCCAAATGGTCGAAATTTCCGGAGTCCTCCATTATGGCGTCTCTCAAAGCCCGAATCCCTTTGGCACTTTAAATTCTATAAACCAAAGCAAAGCAAACCAAACCAAACTGAACCGAAGCAAACCATTCGGAGGTGAGAGCATGAGTTCCATGTTGCGCACTGTAATGTGCTGTTCATGCGACACATCCACTATTGGTCTTTGGGAAGCGTTGCTAGTTATACGACTAAGTTGTGTAAACAATGGCGGCCTATAAGTATTCGGGCAGAGTTGCTTTACTACCATCACGGATGTTTTATTTACATTGTTTAGTAATTGATGTTAAGGAAATGCCACTCTAACCTGTGTTTGTAACATTCCAGAAGCGTTATCAAAAGGACAATGAGAACTTTATCATTTGACCAAAACAACAAATACCCTAATGTTTCAGTACTGCCGTAGAATTCGAAAATAACATGTAACATATTTCTGGAACTTATACAGTTTTGTAACATTACTCTAATGTTCGGTGCTATACTTCGGTTTTTATTCCGGACTGCAGTAGTGACCTAGATTGAGCCCACGTATCGCATGTAGGAGGTGTGGGGCCAAACCCCGAACATATCGAGTAGTGTCCTCGACCCTATATATTTCTCAAGCAGAACACATTAGCCACGGCTCTCCATGACCAAGCTTCAATTATCCGCATAATTTATTTTTCCCTAGGCTTCCCTCCACACCGGCTAAACCATCTGGGAAGGATTTCAGTGTTGCTAAAGTACATCATGATTACTTTTTTTTTTTATTTATTTATTATTATTATTATTATTTATTTATTTTTTTTTTCTGCGGCACGATGATCCGGCACTTACGCGCTCAGTTTTGAGCGTACGTTTCTGTATACGTCCTGTCAGTGCCACCCCTTTTATTGTTCAAGAGCCTGCTGTAGGCATTGCGTGTACTTCTAACAGCTTTATCGAGAAAGTGCCTCTCATGCCCCTGGGAGTTAGCAGGTGTACAACCAAACAAAGTACCTCGAGAACACTAGAAAAATGTAACCAGGCAGCCATTACCGCGGCGGAAGGGGCAAAATCGGCGGAGCGGTGGCGCTGTTGGCGTCAGCCCGCCTGGGCTGTACCTGGGCTGCGAGGATAACCTACGTGGCGCGAGAGGATGTACCACCTCTGAATGACGTTAACCTTCCTAGCAGCTCGGTAATCGGTAAGAGCAGCCTCGCTACTTTTGGCAAAGACGGTACATAAAAACACAAGGTCATTAAATAGCATGACATTTTTTGTTCGCTTTCTCGCTGGCTAGGCACCAAACTACAATCAAACTAAAAACTGTCATTTAGCTTGCACTTGCCCGCGACTGAGCGCTATCAGCACCGCAGCGTTGACGAGCAGCAGGAGCACGGCGACGCCGAAGGGGGCCACGACCCATGGGATCAGGTAGTGCAACGATCCGTCGACACCGCTCTGCATCGTTGAGCCGACTGCGAGAGTGTCAGTCAGTGTCAGTTAATGATCGGTTGGCGCATGATCTCAGTGTCGCACACTTAGGCTAGAAAGGCAGACAAAGCATAACGATGTGCAACGAAAAGTCAAGGCAACGAATCAGGGGCGTAGCCAGAAATATTTTTCGGGGAGTGTTATATGTCGTCGAGAAAAGAAGAAAAAAGAAAAGGAAAAAGAATGCAGGAAAAATTTAGGGGGGTGGGGAGGAATCTAACACCCCCCTCTCTTCACCCCCCACGCCCTCTCCCCCGGCTAAGCCTATGCAACAAATAACAAACTGCATCCGAAAACATGAACGATAATGCGATATTTTGTATTGTTTTAAGTTCGCAAATTGGTGGTCACTCCGGAGTAGATTGAAGAGAATGCTGCAGTCTACTCTCTAAAAGAGAAAATTTGCCTGCTTGGGTTAGGAATGTTTCATTAGAGAAATTTTCCTATCTTTAGGGAATTTTGGAAGCAATATTCGGAGAAAATTAAATTTTTATAGGTCTTTAGAGAAGTTTAAGAGCACAAATTTTCTCGGTTTTCATTTCAAATTATTAAAATTTTTAAACTGCGACGAACTACCTAAAATAGAAATTTTGGGTCTAATTAAAGGATTTTTCGGCTACGGCAGAGAATGGCAGTATTTCAGTATATCTGCCTAGCTTGTCTACAAGTGAGATCACTTTCAGTGACAGCATGCAGCAGCAATTAAACTACTGGGTTTTGATGGAAACATTTGCTAAATTAGTTGCTCATTACCATCAATCTGAGCGAAGGTATGCCGCATAAAATTACTCTGTAAATATGATTTATTTACTCTGTTAGTTTACTCCGATAATTATTCCTTAATTAAAATATACTCCAGCTACAGATATTTTCATAACCAAGTCGGATTTAAATCGTTCTCAATTTAAATGTGCCGTTTCCGAGTAATATGTGCAACCCCCCTCCCGCCGGAAATGAAGATATTCGCTCAGATACTAACTGCGTATTATTACTCTCAACTGTAATTAATATACTCCACCCTGGTCTAGGCGATTCCCTTTGAAAGTTTTCCGTTTGATACACCAGGCCTGCCCGCATTTGCTCACATCCTTTTACGAGCTTACAGCGCATGCGCAGAGACATCGTGTCCTCCAGAATTGTTAGGAAATACAGACTATATACTCTTGCAGGTTTTCTCCTGCGTTCCTTCTGACTGTTCGTCGATTCTAAAGCTCCCTCACTCCCTCACTCCCTCCGTATTTCTTTGTTTCGTGTCCTAAAGCAAAACAGCACTTCTTTCAAATATTAAGCGTGGACAGTATGTTAAATTGCAGTCTGTCGCATGTGCGCATATGTTGCATGCTTTAGCGCCAAGAAATTCCTAGCTTTCCGCGAGAGGTTTGCCTAAAACAGAGGCTACTGGGACACAAAAGCTGCATCGCTAACGTGTTTTAAGCCAGCTGTAACTTCGCGCTCAAGCTGGGCTTCGTATATCGTACGTTGCACATCTGCTTTAGAATGGCTCGTCAGATGTCAGAAAATAGTCTGGCAAGGCACTCAGCATGCAGCTGGTACGGAGTGGTAACAAAGTGAAACGGTGAAACCCCTGAAAGAGCAGCTGAGGTCCCAAAGCGTGTGTAACAAAGGGACAAACGCCCTCTTTAACCCATTTGCTAAGGCGGCTTGGTTCACCTGTAGGAGGTGTGGCAAAATGGACCGTGATGGCTGGACCGTGTCCCACGCTGGTGGTCGCCCTGACATCGGCACTGTAGCGCCGCCCGGCCTCGAGGTCGGGAAGGAGCATTTCCTTGACGCCAGGACCCATTACTATGGCCTGTAGGAGGGAGCTGCTCTCGTCCGTGTCGTTATCGGAATGCGCGATCACTGTGACCTGTGCAGAGAACAAGAAGGCACTTCGTGCTCGGTCCTGGCACAGGCAGAGCGTTTTTGCGCACATAAAGGGAGTGCGCAATCCTCGAACAAAAAGAAAGGAGGAAATCCTCCGCTACGTCGCATTTATTTTCACAACATGCAAATGGAGACCTGAAAACATAAAAAAGGTAGAACAGTGCAGATCCATCATTCATCTTTCGAGCACATACTGGAAAGTTATAGCTGTTTGAACTAGACCATATGTGCTATACAGCTCAGTAGTAAATATATATATAGATACGAACAGAGATTAGCCTGTATGCTCACCATAGCATATATGTGATATGTCAAAGGAATACGCACCTCGTAGCCGGTGAGAACTCCGTTGCTCTCCTCGGGTGGACCCCACGCCAACCGAACGCAGGTCTCGTTAACATCAGCGACTACAAGCCACTCCAGCTCACCGGGAACTGCGGCGCAATGCGTAATGAGTACATAATTTATAAAAACACGCTGCCCGCCAAGTTTTCTTGTGGCTCGCGTGGTGTGGATTGCTTTGAATACTTGGCATTACAAGTCAGTCAAGGGCTGTACCAACTATTGTTTTCGCCCTCCCAAGCTATAGACTGCTACAAAAGCCCCCAACAACACAACTTTTCAGTAATTAAACCCCTTGGGGCGTATTGTATTGTTGACAAAAGGGTAGTGTGTGCGAATATTACTAAAATTTTCGAATAACGAATTGAATATTTTTCTATCTGATCCAGCCCATCTTCAAAATTATTCGAAACAAATCAAATTTGTTCTGTACTGGCTTTCTAACGTTTGACTGAAATTTCGAAAAGGGCTGGCCAAAGTTACTTTCGAGTGCTGTTTCAAAAACGGCTTATTCCCATGCCACACAGCACACCGCTGCAACCGATCTGTGCGGAAAGGACGGCTCAGCACTGCGACGCAGTCCATTTGGGTGGCGCCTTTGATAACGTTCATACATATGGCCTTCAAAATTGAGAGATGTGACAGGGTCAGGCGAGGTCTAGCAAGGCCTGCCTGCACGCCCTACCTCGGCTCTGTCTCTCGTCTCTCTAATCAACTGGGATATGGTGCTAGTTTATCACAGAAATAACAGAATGATCGTATTCTTATTGATATCAACATATTCTTACTTGGTTCAGCTTCGGAAAATTACCATTCCATACACCGCTAGCGCCCGCTACTAAAAACGAAGCAGCACGACGAAGGCTGCGCTTAGACCAGATGAAGCGATTGAGCCTTCTACAAACTAACAACAGTAGCAACAACAACAAAACAAAACCGCGAACAAAAGCTCACGGACTTCTCACCCTTCCCCCTCTACTCATTGGTATGATTGTAGTGATGCATCCATCGTGGAACTTTATCTATTGCATTTCATCCTATTGGTTAAGTTACTCATAAGGATGCCCTCAACCTCTAGCCAAAAATGAAAACAAAAGCAAGTATTGCAGCTCGCATTGGTGTCACAGGCCTGTGTGAGTGTAACAGCAGGCACACCAAGACCACGTGACCAACGAGGACAGACTATCGTATCGTATCGTACCCTGGCCGTAAGTCCCTGGTGGCTTGGAATTACTTGGACGACGTTTTTTTTCTGAGCAGTGTAGTTTTTCGTTACGAATAACAGTGCCACCAACAGTGAAGGTGACACTGCTTATTTAGAAGATCGCGTTCTATCACACAGCCACCGCTGAGTCGTATATACCAATGGGTACGAGTAAATGTCTCCGGGACTTTCCTAGTAATTGCACTGTCATCGTAGAAGCGTCGTAGAACCGCGCTGCAGAAGCTCTTCTGAACACTGCCACCCACATGTGTACCAGTTATTGTGTTCCCAAGAGCTAAAATACTAGAAAATGTAAGTGACAGCATGAAATGAAAGGGTGAGAAGAAATTCAGGCGTAATCGACGACGAGATTTCATCATGCTCACCATCTTCCGTGGTGCTAGCACTCACGCGTGGGCTCAGAGGTCCGTCACCGGCGTTGTTCACAGCCTTGACGCGCATCGTGTACTTCTGGAACGGTTGCAGACCCTGCAGCGTCAAGTTTGTGTCTGCAGGTAACAGGGAGGAAAAAGCGATTGTTTTTTTTTTTTTTTTTTTTAATGTGCGAGTGGTGATCTTTGCTAAAGAAAGCTAGCACATTCTCTGGTTAAGACTTCCCCGAACATTCGATCCTCGTGTGTCATGCAATGGTATCAATGGTTTTAGTGTCCGCTGCTTGCTCAATGTCGCCAATGGCTCAAATCATCGCACTAGGTGAAACAGTGGTGGCTAAGTAATGGACACAAATTTAGGCGAACGATTTTTCTTTTTTGCATTCAGTGTTCTTAAAGCCAGTGCTGTAGTATTCCAAACCACACGTTGCCCCGCCGCCGTGGCTCACTAGTTAAAACGGGGGTGGGGGGGGGGGGGGGGGGGCTAGCCTGCCTACGAATGTTGTTGTGGCTGTAGGAAAAAGGAAAAGAAAATGCACGGGCCTGCTACTGGCTCTGTAGCTGAGCCATCTCCGCTGCCTCGCGCGGACAGAAGAGAGAAATTAGAGATGAAAAAGAAGAGGGAGAGAAAGACACGCAACGCAACAGCCTCCATCCACCACCCAAGCGGTGGCGGGTGCAACGACGGCCTACAACAGACAAAAATTCGGTGGCTGGCTAGCCCCCGCCGCAAGCGGCGCCGACCCACCAGTCCCAGCCCCGTAGGGTCAGGAAAGACGCGTGCCGCAACAGCCGTCATCCACCACCTAAGCGGTGGCGGGTGCAATGGCGGCCTACAACAAATAAAAATTCGATGGCTGTAATTATAATGTTATTTTAACAATATGCATAAGTTTATGTAACAATTTAACAACTTACAATAATGTTAGAATAAAAACATTGAAGAACCGAACTCCGCAGTTGTTATATTACGCGCATGCACGTTAGCAGCTTCATAAACTTTGCATGAAGAATTCTACAGGAGCAACCATGGCACAGTACAACTTAGCGCACAACTACATATAAAGCATGTCGCACTCAGGCGCGCGTGTTTCTCTCCCTCTTCTTTTTCCTTTCTTATCTATTTTCTCTTCTGTCCGCACGAGGCAGAGGAGGTGGCTCAGCTGCAAAGCCAGTAGCAGGCCCGTGCATTTTCTTTTCCTTCTTCCTACAGCCACAACAACAACAACAACAACAACAACAAGCACTCATCTGATGCTGTAACCCGGGCTGATTCATATATATATATATATATATATATATATATATATATATATATATATATATATATATATATATATATATATATATATATATATATATATATATATATATATATATATATATATGCTACCCATGAGCAGTGCCCTCAAATGTGTTAGCGGTGAATTGCAATTAGTGCAATTTTTAAATGATTCTTAAAGTATATATGTATAACATGTAGCTGTCATAGTGCCAAGAGATTTAATTGCAAAATTCTGTTAGTTAAACTCTATCCTTACTGCTAAAATCTGAGAAAATAACCTTGAAACAGTGGTGCATTAGGTACTTAATTGAAGGGATCACGTTGATTTTGAATGTGTTCTTTATGTTATAGAAACTTTTTCATAACGTTATAAGTCTGTGCTTTATAAACGTTGCTCAAACATACATACAATGTTAATGAAGAGTTTTCTCTTGACTACCTTTATAGCATTGTTACTGTTTTGACATTGAGCGTGAATTTTAGTATTTGTTCAAGCTTCATGTCTTATGAATTTCCATGTTACAGCTGTGCTTGCTTTAGTGCTAATTTTTACGCACATTATTTGCTAATTTTAAATGTGTCATACAAATGTTTTATTGCCAACGTTACTATTTAGTTATACCATAAACCTCGTGGAAACGTTTGGAATTTAACAAATAACAATAAACGTTACATTTTCATATTGGGTAAACATTATTACATAACAAATAAGGTTATTTCAACATACATAACGAATATATAACGCTATTATAACATGCTACCTGAGTCTCTGGGGGCTAACAATGAAAGCTTCTAAGGTTCCATGTGACCTTTTTGTGCTCATGGGACTGTTAAGCCTGTGGAAAAGCCTCATGACAGATCGCCACACAGAGCCACCACGCTCATTGAAGTGTCAGTTCGAAGAACATTGTGCTTGGTGTGGGGGGTATATGCTAAGCACGATCGGCCTCCTGCCTGGTTAACTTTACTCGATGCATGTATATGTCTCCCGGAATTTTGAAGTGTGGGCAAAGTGAGAGCTCGATGCTAGTGTGACTGTGCATGGAAGGTTGCGGGATGCGACCTGGTAAAACCGGGATCCCGGGCGGGGCACAGTTGGTTAGTATGTATATCCTAGCCAACTGCGCCACGTCCGGGATTATTTTATGGTGTTCTGTGATAGACGAGTTGGCTAATTTCAAGCGCTTTTAGTAATGTAACAGCCAAAGTGTGGTTGTTGATTTTAGAATATCTGTTTTCTGCATCAAAGAAAAAAAGTGGCACAGTTGGTTAAATCACTCGGCTGGAGTTCCAAGAGATAGAGGTTCGATTTCCAGTATAGAGACAGGATTTATTTGGTTATTTTTAACAGCCTTACGGTAGACAAGGAGAATTATGATGTGCGTTTCACGATCCCGGGTGTCATGTCCAATGACGTCACCAAGTGATGACATCACAATCTCGCGGTATCCCGCGAAATCTCGCGAAGAAGTGTAACGCTTCTCATGGCCGGACGGACAGGGTCATGGCTGCGAGTATGAACCATTAAAGGCATTCGCCTTAGTATAAAAACATGATCTTGACCTGGTTGGGCGTAGGTGTCCCCAGTTCTGTGGCGTCCACTCAAAAGTATAACTTCTGTCTTTACGCAAAACCTAATTTAAATAAAAAATTATGAAAAAACCGCGGAATGGAAAGCGGATGTTAAAGCTGTGCTTAAAACTCCACAAATTTTTCGAATGTTCAAGATGTAATGTGAGTTCATATGGTCGTGCTCACACCAATCCGCTTTTACTATGACCTCTTCGCGCATGCGCAGTTCGTGTTAAGGGCAGGCGCATGCGAGAGAAGGTGGCAGCTGTCCAGCAGACGCATTTCTACATCGCAGGCTCCCCGCGGAACCGGATCGCCGCTGCGTCGCCCACATGTGTTCGTTTTCAGCCAGACGCAGAATAATTTTCACCGCTCCCGAAACGGCGCCACATCTTGTGAAAAAGAGGGATTATGTGACCGACCTGTGGTGTTGGCCCACTCTTCGTCCTCGGCCCGGGAGTCGGCGTAGAAGAGCACGTGGTAGAAGAGCAGCGGGCCGTGCATGTCCGGACAGGCGGGCGCCTCCCAACTCAGGTGCAGGCTCCTTGATGAGGCCCACACCACGTGGACGTGGCCGGGAGGCTTGCTGGGCGCTGCGACGGCAACTCATCCCAGTTCGTTTCGCGTTCTTGTTTTTCTCGGTTGTTCACGGAACATTGATATCTTTTTGAAGACAGTTGCACTTAATAAAAACCGAAGGAACAAAGGGCCGGATTTATGGGTCACTCCTGGAGGACGTTGTCCCATTTGAATCGTCTATTTATTGGATTCTTCTGCCGATACATTCATTATGACTTTCTGTATAAAATAAGGAGGATGAGATGGCCGACCCTCTCCCTACACCCCGACCCTCGCTTTTATAGACCTGCCCTTAAATGAACGACATAAGTTCATAACAAATGCGGCAAATATTAAGACGACTGTATGGAGAATGCAACATAAGGAGTAAGGGCCAGGTAACGATCGAGCATATAAGTGGCTTGGGTCGTAATTATCTCGATTAATAAGCAGAAATACCGGTATCTTATACTGAATATGTCGTCCATGCAGTAGTATAGCTGAATAAAACTAAAGAAAGAAAGCTGCAGATGCTCTTCGAAGGAGGCCCTTCAGGCAGTGGCGTCGACCAATCCCCGCGATGCCGCCGTTAATCCTACGAAGGTGCGGTTAATCCTATTAATTAATCTGCACACAGACTGCGTTGTCCCTCTAGCAGGCCCCCTTGGACTATTCACAAGAATCCGTCGACGCGATATTGGCTGTGGAGGGGCCCGTCCTTTGAGGGGCAAAAGCTACTTTTTTTCTTGAGTTGTATTCGGCCATAGGCGTAGCTTCAATACGGCAGATTAGCATAGTCAAGCCAGCATGATTCCTAAATAATTAATAATAATAATAATAATAATCAATCAATCAATCAATCAATCTTTATTTAATGTGCGCAGGAACAACCATGTGGTCTTTGTGCTGCAGCACAAATAAAAAAAAAAGAAACAAAAATGAAAAAGCACAAACATGTTTACACACGCAGAGAGAACACAAAAAAATAAATAAATAATACATGAAATGAAACAGACGAAAAGTATCACGGAAAGTAAGCAAACAATGAGTAGCATCACTTATATACACAGTGAGAGAATTTTTTAGCACACCAGGAAATAAAGAAAAAAAAAAAGAACGGTAGATAGAAGAGAAAAAAAAAACAACAACAAATAACTGACATTGATTATAGTAATATAGAAATATACATAAAATAAACAACCCTTCAAGGCGCAACAAGTGCATGGTACTTAAAACACAGGCTAGAAATACAGAATAATACAATAAAGAAGTAAAATTGAACAAGGGGCAGTAAGATTCGAATATAAAGTTTAAAGTTGAAATATAAGTAAGAAACGGATAAAAAGTAGTTCACGATACAGACAGCATTGAACAGGAGAAAAAGCAAAAAGTGAAGTAAATACAATTTAAGGCTAGAAAGTGGGAGTTTTAAGTGATAAAGTACTATTTAGAATACAACGCTACGAACATCCAATGTAAATGAACAGAGCGAGTTTTGGAAGATGTCAAGGTGAGGACAAAAAGTGTTAAACAACCACTGCATCCTGTCCAGAGGGGAGTGGGAATGAAGAGGAGAAACCTGAAATGGTCTGAATTCCCTCATGCTCTTTCGCGGAACGCGCAGTAGGATGTACTCTAAGAGCTGAGGGCACATAATGTGGCCATGAAGGAGTTTGTACAGAAATATGATATCAAGTCTGATACGACGGCAGTGAAGGGAAGGAAGATTCAGTTGGGCGCTCCTGGTGGAGCGAGAGGGGGAAGTTGCGCAAGGAAAGCGATAATGAAATATTCGTAAAAATTTTTTTTGTACTCTGTCAACCTTGTCCAAGTTCGATTTGCAAGTGCCATTCCAAACAACCGACGCATACTCCAAGACCGGCAGGCATATGGACAGGTACAGTTTTAGGAACGGAAGTGGAGTGTGGAACTCTCTCGAAAGTCTGCAAACGAATCCGAGTGTGCGCATAGCCCGCTGAGCAATGCGGTTAGTGTGAGAGGAAAAGCTGAGGGTGCGGTCAAAAAGTACACCAAGGTCATTAATTTCATCAACCCTATCCAACAGCACAGAATTCACAGAATAATGGTAGAGAAAGCTATGTGTTTTACGAGTAAAGGACACAACCCTAGTTTTGGAAGAATTGAGGGTAAGTCGATTCATCGCACACCAATCAGAAAAAGCAGATATGTCCGATTGCAACAACACGCAATCTTGAAAAGAATGTATTACCTTGAATATTTTTATATCATCAGCATAATAATAATAATAATAATAATAATAATAATAATAATAATAATAATAATAATAATAATAATAATAATAATAATAATAATAATAATAATAATAATAATAATAATAATAATAATAATAATAATAATAATAATAATAATGTATTATACATACACACACATACACACATGATATAGCGCTGACACAGCGTGATTACAGGGTGCGTTCGGCGCCCAACTTTCACAGCCGGCATTGAAAGCTGCAAAGGGGTACCCGTAATTACCATTAGGTTCTCGACGCGGCACGCACATACCGCAATGCCCGGCACGTGCTACATCCTCGTTTAAGTGCATGATCAACGAGGATGCGGCAAGTAACTCAAAGTGAAAAGAGGATGTAATTCAAACTCACGTGCTGCAGCGGTGAGGAAGCTGACCTCCCTCCTCTTGCCGTATCCTTGGCCGCTTCCGGCGCTCACATGTACCTCGTACCACGAGTGAGGAACCAGGCTGTCTCTCTGAAACTGCATCAGATGGAGCGTATTAGGCGTCGGAACTCGAAATGCAAAACTGAGATTGCAAATATGACCTTGAAAAACAAGATAGGAACTTAAGATGCACTAAACAGAAATTGGAGCTCGTATATTTATCTCGGAATCACGATCTGTGCGCTCCGAGCATTCTTGTAAGCATCGAATTATTGTCCCGTGGTAATGAGTTCCTCCATTAAAAATGCGTTAAACGATCCAGCTCCACGTTTTTTTTTTTCTTTTGAAAGTCACCGCAGACAGAAGGGAGTGCACCAATGCGTGTGTAATGCCTATCAGGCATTACACACGCATTGGTGTCATGGGGCTTTCGCGGAGTGACTTTGCGAACGCAGTCCGCTTGCTTCAGGCTTGTTCTCTCAGTCACGTGTTGTATGAGCCACAGGTATGTAGCGGTTTTATCAAAACAACATATTCGCCGCGTCCAAAACATTATTAAAGATTATTTTGGACGTCTTCCAAGATTATAGTATTTTTATTGGACGCCGCAGAGTGATGTGGTGGAGATCTCGCGAAAGCAAGCAGCGACCGCCTATTTTTATTTTCGTATAGTTAATTTACAAATATGTTTTCTGCGATAAAAAATTTTATTCTCTAGCTTCCTCCCACGAAAAACAAAAACAAAATGAACGAGAAAGAAAAATGTGCACAGCACTCTTAGGCCCAGTGTTAAGCTCTGCCTCAATAGCATGACGCAATAGCAGCCTGTGGTCCTCTCCAGTTACACATATACTGATTACCATACATTCGGAAGATAATTGATAATTTACGTGAATGGCCACACTACATGTATACAAACCCCCGCGTGTTTCTCGGCCGAGCGAGGCCTGTGTGGTCACTGAAAATATTTATATTTACACGAACCATTTACACAGGTTTCATGTAATACCATAAAATACACCTAAAATATACAGTAATAGAGCACAAAGTAGAGCAGTTCACCAAGAGAGAGTGCCACTGTGGTTCAAAGTAGGCCTGAGTTGAACCATCATTTGACAGTAATGAGATTTCTCCAAACTGATTCATAGTGCCGATTTCTAGTTTTCCATAAGCTATGTAATCCAATTAAAAGAATCTATATATCAAGAGGTACATCAACGTATTGCATTGAGCCGGAGGTATCGAATGGAATGTAAAGTAAAAAAAAATACTTTTTTTTTTTTCTGTGCGTTCAGAAATTCCAGAACAATATTGCGTCCTTACAATTAATCAAACACTGTTCAGTCATTTCCAGAAATACCATTTAGTAAATTGTTTTGTATGTCCCGTCCCGTCGGTATCGTCTCTGGATAGCAGCTTAAAGGAAGGGGGTTCAAATTCTGCCTTAAAGCCCTGAATTGTTTTTTTTTTCTTTGGGGGGGGGGGGGTGAAATCAATTACTAAATAATTTGATTTATGCGACGACCTTTAATTCGCACTGAACGTCCTACTTTAGTTACTTTCACTCCACAGGTGACGTCAGGTTTAACGTGAACCTTATGGTGTAATAGTAGTAGCAAACGTTATCTATAGCATACTGCTTAAGCGGTCATGCTGGGTCATGCTTTACCATGTAAGGGTTCATGTGGCTGTGACATCATGACCCTGTCGATCAATCAGGACTTCTCGCTTACGGCCAACGACACCAACGCCGACCTTTCTACAGCGCCGGATCCCTTAAGAGTAACTACGGCGGTTGGTCATCATTTTCAGTCATTTATTGCATTATATTCCTCGGTGTGTCCCGACTCTGACACAACGAACCGTTTTTCTAAATTCCAAGTTGAACTATTTCAAAAGAAAGAACAGCAAATCGAAACCTAAACTGGTTCTACGGTCAGAAACGACGTTCCTGTTGATGATTCGGTGATGTCACATACAGTAGCGGAAAAACACCCGCACGAGCGCTGGATGGGGGAAATAAAGACTGGAAATCGTAAAGCAGTACATGAAATGCCTGATATAGCCTATAGTACAGGTCTTAAAATTTTCTGATCACGCGGGGAGCGGGCGGTAACATAGGGACGTAGGTATAGTGTAACGTAGGTGGAATGTTTGTGATGTCACAAACACAGTGTTGCCCGCAGAAATCGTCTGAGCTGATGTCATAAAACTGTACATTCTAAAATCGAGTTGCGCGCGAAAGAATTGTCGCACGGGGATAAAAATTAGTAGAATGCGTCAGGGCGGACAGGAAAACCTAGAGTAAAATTTCTACCACAGTACGCGAATATCTAAAAACATCCGGAGTTGCCCTTTAACTCTATCGCTATAAAATGTGTGTACGCGAGCTGAAGTTCTATGCTTTTGCATTCATTGAGAAAGAAATGGCTCCTGATTTACCAAAACAAAATAAATGCAACTTTGGCTCTTTACCGTGGCTTGGGTTTATTTAGTATTGAGAGAAAGGGCTCGGCACAATCTCACCTGCTGCAGCTTGTATGACGTTCCTTCCTCTCACTGGCTGCAGCTAATGTGACCCACTTTCCTGCCACTGACTGCAGCTGGCGCGAAGTCGTTGTCCCCATTCTTCCACTCACTAAATGGCTAATCGGCGTTGCCATGGAGACTGCGCGCTGGACTGCTTTGTGCACTTGGAGCTAGCACGATGCCACAGCATTACCTTTAAGTGCACAAAGTAGTCCAGCGAACAATATGACAATGTACAGGAATCACTAATAGAAAAGGTGCATATAGTTTCGACCTAGATGGCAGTAGACCGTTGTAGCAGGTGGATCACGAGCCCCATGAATCAAAACATTGCTAGGAGTTTCACCAGAACATATAATGGCTTTTTTTTTTCGCTTGTGAACCATGAGTGCTAGTGCACTAAAATAGCCCGCAACAAGTCTCTTTCATCGGCGACATCACCTGTGGTGACTGCGTGAGGAAGACTTGTTCGGAATCCCTGTGGCCGCATCCTCCCAGGTCTCGAGCCACGACGGCTACGCGGTATTCCAGGTGACGCCAGTGGCGTCCTCTCTCGGGAGCATCCCACGTGATCAGGGCTGATGTGGCGTTTGTTCGTGCCAAGCTGAGGTGTTCTACTGGGCCCGGAACTGCGCTCGCGAGAGTATGCACAATCAGTATCGAACAGCCGTAACCACTTCACTATATATATGATTGACACACGGCAAAGTCATCAACCCCCATTACCTAGGGAATATTTTGCTGCAAAGTTGGCCATGAGTATAGCAGGACCTACGTTGGTTTTAATGCACGCAAATAAAATTACGAACAGAATTATAAGGGCAGCATCTATTTTCAACGTTCCTCTGGACATGCTGGAGAAAAAAGTAGGCGGAACTTCTTATCCTGTTCAATACGCTATTCCGACCTAGCTAATACAGACAGGCACTTCCATGCAACAACCTATCTACAGTAACAGTGGTTTCCTTATAAACATCTAGCGGGGACGGGAATGGGGTAGAGCACACACCACCTTGCTGTTATGAAGACGTGCCCAAATACACATTTTTCACTACCTGTCGGAATGTTCTTCCCCCTCCTGCTCATTCTTCCCGGGAGGCGTCTTTGCGGACTGCTGAGCCCGAAGGCTGCCGGATCGGGCTTCATGTGGAGATCAAGCCTAGTAACTCTTCGACAAGTAAGGGACATGTACTTACACCCCATCCGTCCGCCCGTCTTTCAATATTTACCGATTTCAATGCGGCAGCTTTGCTTTTTTCATCAGTGGCGGTGGAATAACTTGCGGACAGGAAGTGAAAACAAAAATAAAGCATGACATCGGGGGAAAATTGTGACGCAGCCTTTCTTTTGGCAGCATATTCAGGGTAACCTTATACCATTCCGCTGCCCACCCAGTACCTATCTACTAGAGAGGCTAGCGTGCGAGAATGATTCGAGCCGACGACACATGAATTTCAAACTGCATGCGGTTATTGTACGTGTAGGCCTCCACCAGAAGTGAGATCAATACTATGCCTTCAGTTTCCTAAAAAAAAAAAAAAAAAAAAAAAACAAATCAACTAAAGACGTTTAACACTTGGCCAAACTCTTGTCAGTCTCTCAATGTAACTGCCAAGCAAAACCATGGCAAACTGTCACAAGCTGCCTCACATATACAGCGGAAGTTACGGGATCTCGTGCTTCACATATAGAGCGGAAAGTACGGGATCTTTCCGATCCTCCAAGCATGCTTCGACATGACGCTCCGGGGCAGCGACCGGGCAAGCGCGCGTCCTTAACGCGGCCGCAGCGCGAACAGCCGAGAGTAGAAAAAGGCAGACCGCAGAACGCCAGTGGCTGTGCGTTCTGGGAAGATTCAGTCTTCCGGGCCTCTCTCGCGGCCTCTCTGGGAAAGCGTCTTGTTTTTCACCGAGTCCGCGAATAACTCATCCTTTCTCCTCTTGTTCGGCCGCCACTACCGATCAACTCTGCAACTTCGACGCCTCATCTAACAAGAAAGCAGTGAGAATTCTTTTTGGTTAATTGAATATTGTTTTCGGCTTTGTTTCAACCTTGATCTGACTTAGAATTTTATGCTGTGTTTTCTGTGTAACTCTTGCACTTACTTACTATGTCTGGAATACTTGCTTTAATAATTGTTATTTTTATAGTTTTCTTTTATCGCAGTGTTTGTTCATTGTCGGGTGTCCTCCCTCTTGTCATTTATCGAGTCGTCTTTTATCTCTATCGTGCCGTGACGTTTCAAATTGGACTACTAGCCATAAATATCCAACTGTTTGTAAAACTAAAAGTGACTTTCTTGGACTTAATCCTCAATCACACACTGACACACGTACTTCACGGGTTGAACGGCCTAACTTTTAACTATGTTCTCAAACTTCATAGAGGGACGACGGATAAGTGTAAAGGGGATCCCGCGGCTCTGTTGACTATAAAGGCGGGGGTTTGTGACACACACCATGCCAAACCGTGTTTTCGCATGTCTTGATCGCTTTAAGTGGAGTTAAATCCCGATTATCTTTTTTATACTGATGACTATCACAAATGACTACCGTTTCTACCCTGTAGTCAAGAGTGCGCCCTAGAAATTTAGACATCTCCGCCCAATTGCAGCTCCTAGGGGAAGAAAGCCCTATGTAAAATGAATGCACCTGAGCGTGCTGCTTTAATCACCATCTTGAAAATACACTGAAAAAACAAGCTACCGCACAACATTTTAACTTTGAGGCACTGTTACACCAACCTCCGCGCGGTGTCTTGGCGGTCGCCGAGGCGCTGTACATGCTGCGGCCCACGGAGGTGACGGCGTACACGGCCACGTCGTAGGTGCTGTCGGCGTCCAGGTCGTCGATCACGGTCTGCAGGACGTCGGCGCCCAAGTCCTGCACACCACTCGGCTCGTTGTGGGAGTTCAGGTGGACCTCGAAGCCCACCAGCTTGCAGCCCAACACCTTCGGGTCGGGCTTCTGCGAGCATGAAGGGTGCGTGGTTGACAGTTACAAGCGCTCTGCTATCTTCGTTTGTTTCTTGTCGGAAAAACAAATTTATCGCGCTAAGACAAAAGGCAATGGGACTCGCTAAGCGTAAACCTTCAGCGATCTCACGTTCTTTTTGAATGATGAGCCTTTTTTTTTTTTTTTTTTTTTTTTTTTTTTTTTTTTTTTTTTTTTTTTACAGCCGGAACAAATATATGACATATTATAAGATGCTGAGGTGTTACGGCAGTTCGTATCGCGTTAAGGCAGAAAATTTAGCAAATAAAAAGGTAAATAATCTTAACCATGCCTGCAGTGAATATATGCTACCTGCTTCTCACTCTGTAAATGCGCACTGCAAAATCAATATTCCGGCAACGCACCATGTATACAAATTAGACTAATTTATTCAACATAGCTGTGTTACACAAATATATGATGGTGGGTATACTTTGTTGAGAATACCGGTTGATGTATGGCTTAAGATGGGTTTTAAATGCCGAACAGACATGTATGCTACGGCGGATGTCGTAGTAGAGGGCTCCTGATTAAACTAATCCACCTGATATTCTTTACCGTGAGCTAACATTGCACAGAACTCAGGCGCTTTTCACACATGGGACTTGAGGGAAATGAGGAAGCTGACGCCGCCGCCCGTGCGATCGCTCACCGAGCTTTCCCTACCGACCCTGACAGTCAGGAATTACAATTCACCCCATCCTACTCTTTCAAAGATATCGTTCTCCACTATCAATCCGGCCATAGTATTTATCCCCGTCCATGTAAAGGCCTCTGAAAGCAGGAGAAGCGGCTTCTGCTCTGTCTTTATACAAATGCTTTGCTGTGCCCGGCAGCTCTGAAACACTTTGACCATTCTTTCTCGGGCAGCTGTCAGCACTGTGCAGATAACTCTTCAGATATCTACGACATGGTGTGGGCCTGTCTATCCAACTCTGCTATCTTCCCTAACCCCAACCTCACCCGGGAGGATTGGAAGGCGACCCTGCTTGGTTGCTCTGACCTACAGGCCCAAAAGGCCTTGGTGGAGCGCTCCTGGGCAGCGCCCAACGCCACTGGGGGCCCGTACTAGGCACTCCACCTAGTGCTTGTGAGGACCAGCCGCTTAAGGGTTGATCGAATCACGCACCTCCCTGTACATACTCATTTCGAGTTAATAAATGTCTTTCTCCTCCGCCTCCATCTAAGCGAGGCAGTCACTCAGGGATTCGGACTTGGGATCAGCAGACGAACGCCAGAGCTACTGAGCCCTTGGGGCCCACACTGGTTGAATTATGGTATTTTATACCAACAGCGAAGAATTAATTCAAGATAGAAAAGACACATCGGGAAAAGAGGGCTGAGAAATAGCTGAGAGAGCACGTCACCTCCCATCTAATGGAGAGACGACGGTCGGAGAGTGCCTTGGCCACCACGTTCCTGGGCACCGCCGCGGGACTGTCCTCTGAAACAGGATGTGTTGGAAATACGTCATGACATCAGCGTCATAATATGTTTGGGTGGTATGTGTTTCACGAGTTTTGTTAAGATGACGATGATGATGACGTAAAACATTTAGTTCAGCAGTGAGATGAAGCTTGCAATGTACGCGAGGGGCCCTCAGCACAGGGCCCCTGTAGTGGCTACCGCTAACCGAGACATCGCCTTGTGGAATACGTCAGTGATCTCGAAGAAATTGAAGAATAGGAAATTATAATGCGAAGAATAAAGAACAAGTAATTCCTTGCGATGCTGGAGACAATCAGGCTTTTGGAAAAAGAAACCCCTACTCGGGATGATGCCTCTGGTTGACATTGCTATGGGTGAGATAAAAGTGTAGAAAGAGTGGCATATATTTAGTAGGCCGTTTACACTGCAGAAAAAAACAAAAACTAATCACCGTAAGCCACTGATCCCGATCAAAAGAACATTAAAACAAACTGCACGAGATCAGTGCTTCGACTCGGCGTGAATAAAATAGACTTTCTCAGTTAGTTTGTGATCAAAAAACAGTGTTCGTAATCTAACATCATGGAGGGAAGGATATTTCCATCGTGTGTTTTACATGTTACGAAAGAGAGGCCACATGGCCACACGCTTGCTCAGGAAACATCTTCATCTCATAACACTCCACTCTCCTTTAGCAACAAGAATACAACAACGACCGCGAAGGAAAGCGAATAGTGAAGGAGAAGCAAAGAAAAAGGGGGGACTGACCTCTGCAGGGCGTGCGCACAGACACCGGAGGTCCCCAGGCGGTCAGCTTTCCCCTGCGCAGCTGCACGGCGAACTCGTACTCGGTGTCCGGCTCCAAGGGAGACGCCGTCTGGCGAACGGCTGTCTGCCACGGGCCCACGGTCTCCCAGTCACCACCGGAAGCCTTGGCGCGCACGTGCAACTGAACCAGTATGCGACAAAAAGATATGTAATAAGCGTATTGATATTCAAGTCCTAACATGCACTCATGGATATGTGGTTCGGAGAATTAGAAGTCTGATGGTTTACTTTGTTAACTTGTCTGTTAAAGAATATATAATCACCTCTACTGTTCCGCTATGATCGTCTGAGCATACTTCGGTGAAAAAATTAGCTGTGGTTTAGCTTGTGGTTAAACCTGGAGTTACGCGAGAGCAATGTGCATGGCTACGCTTAGGCTCGGCTTGAAAGTAAAGACATGGCTCTTGCACATAGTAGTTTACTCCATAGTTTCAACTTTATTTATGCCATAGGGGCACTTTTGACCGCTGAAGTGCGATGAGGCGAAAGCCTGTATCGCGCGGTGGTCCGAAGCCCTCCAATACGGCACCTCTTTCTCTCTGTTTTCACTCCCACCTTCGAGATGACGCGATAGCTTATGCTGCCAGCCAACATATAAATCCGCGATTTAACCAAGCCGTATGAACGGGCCTGCGTGGCCTAGGGATAATGTGAATGCAAGGGTATTGGCAGGCTGATTGTGATATCACCCTCCCATTATACAGGAGAGACCTGAATTGGCAGCTCTTGGCAAACGTAATGCCAGGAAGCCCTACGTCCAGTAAGTGCTCGGTCAGCTGCCACACCGGACAGGCATGAACAGGCAAGGCGAAATGGCAAGACTGTGGCCAATGTAGCTCTCGCTACAAAATTAGGGAATGACTAAGACAACCTTAGGAGGGTAAAACGCGATAGCTTTAGAGCTAGAGCCCTTGGTTTGGTTTCTGGGGTTTAACATCCTTAAAGCAACTCAGGTTATGAGAGAAGCCGTAGTGGAAGACTGAAAATTTCGACCATCTGGGGTTCTTTAACCTGCACTGACATCGCACAGCACACAGGCGCCTCGCTCTTTGCGTCCATCGAAAAGCGGCCGCCGAGGCAGGGATTCGATCCCACTTCTCTGGGCACAGTAGTCGAGCACCCTAACTACTGCGCCACCCCGGCGGGTTGCTGGAGTCCTTAAGTCGCTACAACTTGAAGAAACTTTGCCTCTCCTTCGCAACTCCGTACACCATTTACGCTCAGTGCATGATATCATTCTTGGGAGAGACTTCGCGTGCACGTCATAAGACACTTTGAAGCACAAGGCTTCTCTTTTACCTATCCAAACAAACGTGCCTTGGTACTGGAGGGATAGTGCGTTTGAGTAAAATGCGATATCACGAACCTTTCAATGAATAAAAACTTTCCGTCACACCGGGTACCGAGACCTCTAACGCTATCGCATTAAAAAATTTCAACACAAGACCATGGGGAGATCTAGCAAAGGGCATTTGGTTTCAGAAGTGCGGTGTCTGCTGTCTAGACAACTAAGCATGATGTGCTGCTTTTTCCACTATTGGAGACGTTATTTATGTCCATGTTGCCAGCTTAGCGTTCTTAATTTTATACAATGCCAATGTTAATGGTTTCGTGTGCTAAACGCAAGTGAAGTGAAAACAAACGCGGATGTTTCAGTGCATAATTCTCTAACCACTCCCTTATGCAGCTGAGGTGCCAGATAAGCTTCAATACATGTATTTTGAACATGCCACACTTTTAGACGAGAAATTGTTACTTGCACCATGCGTACAACACTAATGTAGACAATACGTACGCTTCCAAACGTAAACTCAACTCTTTCGCGTATGGCCTCACTAAATGGAGAGCTCTTGCTTTTTCATGTGCACGTATGCAACAGGATATCCGTATATAGAAAAAGCAGAAGCGCTGAAAGTTATAATTTTTTTTTTGATCAAGCACGCACAATGACGGCTAATTAAAAGATACAATGATCGTTTGTATTGTGAATGAGTTCGTTCAGCAAAATTATTGGGATAAATTATAAAAACTTGCGCAAGATACCGTATCCGTCTGTTTTGAGCGGCCTCAAGCCAGATGTATCTGGGAACGTCTGGCGACCAAATGCGCTTGGCAGATAAGCTGTGCTGCTTACTGACTCGAATTCCAAGACGTTAGTACCCCTTTTTTGCAGCATTTTCTTAAGGATGTTGAAATTGGCACCTGATACTCGATCTGGTTGCCCTGTCCACCGTGTTTCTTCGTAGGTGAGTTAGAAGGCTCCCAAGATACGATAGCGGAGTCGGCAGACACCTTTACTTGCGGAGGAGAGGTCAGCTCAGGAGGACCTTTAAAGGAAACAGTGAAAACAGTAAAGAAGATGTGATCGATTTTCATAGTGATAAGAGAATTATGCATATTTAAAAATGCAAGAAATTCAGGTGAAAAACTAACAACGGCACACGAACAATAAGAGGAGAAAGTAAGCAGTTTCACAAATTATGCAGCAAATTTCTCACGTCTTGCGATCTCTGGAACACGAGTAGCAAAGAAGACTCAGTCTGAAACTGCTGATACATCATCTTAAGCTAAATTGTTACAAAGCTTTATTTCGCTGTTATTGCTATATTTCTCGAGCGAATTTAAAATGACCTCAGAATATTTTTCTTTCCAAGTTTCCTCCTATTTCCAATGAACATACATTTTAATCCCAACAGGTACACTGGTCCTGTCGCATTTATGACTCAGTAGTTTCCATGAACTTTAAAGGGGAATTTAACTGATATCATAAATGACACTTTGCACTGGGATCTTAGTCTTTACAAGACACTTCTGCCACCTATCTTCAACGCAACTTCATTGGGCAGCCGCATGGGAATCGCTTCCATTAATAACTAGCCATATGCAGTCTGTCTGGTCTCATGGAATAGGGTCGTTGCTACGTCATCGTATTTTTTACAGTCCTCAATTTGGATACCGCTTCATACCTGTCATATAGGTGGCAAAGCAGACAGTATGAGCCCGCGCAGGATTGAAAGCACGCACCGAGAACCGTCACATGTAGCGTTCCAACGTCGAAGCCGTGCTCGTTTGTGACCGTGCAGTGGAACTTGTGGCTTCCGGTCTCCATATCTTTAGGAAGCACCGCTGAAGCCCGGTAGATGCCGCCACCTTCCTCTTTCAGGATCACGTTGCTCAGACTGCGCCGAGTCTCCCTGTGTGCACCAGAGACTCGTTCTCAGGACAGCGCTGATCAGCGCGGACAGGAGCCCGACGTAAACAAGCTCACGGCAGTTTACGAGTATATCGTTAACAAAAGCTAGGCTCAATAATAATTGGTTCACAGAAAGGGAAAGGCGCAGTATTTGTCACACTTGCTCTGTGGACACTTGAACCGCGCCGTAAGGGAAGGGACGAAGGTGGGAGTGAAAGTGGAAAGAGAGAAAGGGGAGCCGTAGTGGAGGGCTGCGGAGTAATTTCGACCACCTGGGGATCTTTAACGTGTGCTGACATCGCACAGCACACGGACGCCACTTCGTTTCGCCTCCATCGAAACACAGCCGCCGTGGTCGGGTTCGAACCCGGGAACTACGGCACAGTAGTCGGGCGTCTTACCACTGCACAACCCCGCGGGGCCTAGGCTCAATACCTAGCCATTTTCTGCAGCCAGTTGCCTGAAGATACAAGGAGGAAATCATTGCCCACTGGCTCTTGCCTGCGACAGCTCAGAATAATATTCTACTCAAACAGGCGACATCACCACAGTCAAGGCTCCGAATTCGGTACCATTGGTCTGTCAGAATATTGAAGCAGAATATTCATGGGAAACATGCCGCAATTCAGCTGTCGTAACAAACAATAGACGACAAGGTAAATGAATTTCGCACTGACTGGTTGCTGAGCTCGACGACTGGCTTGGGGTTGGCTTCGACGAGACACTCCAGAGTCCCTGGTTGGCCCTTGTCGATTTCAAGCTCTTCCGAAGGCAGCACCTCGGGCACCACTGGAACGACATTGTCGCAGCGGAGGTGAGCAAGCGCTGCACTATGCACATTGCACGTGTATATTTTATCTGGTCATTTAGAAGGTCAAGACGCTTACAATGGGACCTCAAGATGTTAATCGCAGTGCCACTATTATAAGTGCCGGAGAATGCTCGCAGGTGCGGGCATGGTCCTCAAAGTGTTTATACTTGCAACTTAGAAGCTAGAACGGCCGAGTCGCCATGTATATTATTGATGACGAAGCTAAAGGATCAGCAAAAAGCGGGCTTTTATTCACGCAGTATATTATACCTTCTTTAGTACGTCGGTATGCAGCTGACTGCAATAAGCGGGACAGGAAGGGTTATCAGAAGGGTTAAATATTTCCGTCTTTTGCGCCTTTCACGCGCCAAAGTGCTGCAAATGGTTAAGTGCGAACTTAAGGTTCGCTGTTTGATAATTAACCGGTGCATGTAAAAATACTGTCAGTCGACACCTCTGTCTTCAGAAAAAAAAAAAAAAAGCTGTGAAATAAGAAAGTACACTCCACAATATTACTCCAGAAGCTTTGTGGTACTAAACCAAACGAATTGCTACTATGCCCACCAAAAAATGCTAGGTGTGAGCCGGCCCTGTTAAAGCAAAAGTGGTTCACTCGTATTATACGAGTAATTTATGGTCAGTAATAAATACATATACAGAATTTTCTCATTTGGCGTCAAACTTCTAACTTAGATAAAAAAAAAAGACTCAGGACGACGCTATATAGTGGCTGAGCAGAACATTTTTCAAACAATCCAGGCTATGACAGCAGTAATTTCAGGTTAGTCGCTTTGAGAGTAATCCGCAAAGATTGTTTAGAAGTATATCACAGAAATCTCACGCTCGTCGCACGAGTGTCCCCTGTGGCGTCCGGTGCACTGGCAGCTGCCGTTGATGTGGTGGCAGGTCTCCCCGTGCAGGCACGTGCAGGTCTCCGAGCAGTTCTCACCGTACTTTCCTGCCTTGCATTCTGCATGATGTACGATTTATTAGACGGACAATAATCCCCTCGTTCGTGCCAAATATGCATAAGAGCTCACTCAGCCTGTACTCCCGCCTTAACTCCTCATGGACGCGTTATATATTAAAATGACTAGCATGATGACAGAAACAGCGTTACAGCAGAAAATCGACCTGTAACGGTGCTGAGACGGTTATCACACTATGAGTTGTTTTGTTGAACACTCGCCAGCCTATGGCACAAGTCCTCGGCTGTCACTAGGATTTCCAGCAGGCAGGCGGCACGGATATCATTTACTACCCTGAGAATGCGAGACAGTGAGGAGGAAAGTCTGTCCATTAGAGCTGCGAAGTTAAAAGAGTGCCTCACCCCAGTCTCACTGCCCTACGGGTAGCTTCTATCAACCTGGGCTTTATGGCAATAGTCGTAGTTGTTCTAATTGATAGGCAACAAACATGGCAGTAAACAGCGCGGAGAGATGGCACAAGGAATACGACGAATATAGAGCACTGACCGATATTCCAAACCAGCCCTACTTCAACGGAACAACCAAACGAGTTCTTGCTAAGCAACTTTTAAAACATCTGTTGAGAATTATATCACCGTAATTGAAGGTCATCGCCGCGAAGAACTACTTTGCTGCTTTTTGGACTGCTCGAAATATAAAAAAATAAAATCTAAAGAACAATCGTCGACTCAGTCCACTAGATAATGACAAGGCTTCAACATGAGGACTTGTCTTCTGGGTACCTACGCTCTCGGCAGCTCTTTGCCCAGGTACGGCAGGCATGTAAAAGTGGACTCACTCTCTTGGCAGCTGAGACCCTGGTAGCCAGGCTCGCAGGCCGCGCAGGTTCCTGATACGGGGTCGCAGGCTCCACTGTCCTCAGCACAATGGCACTCGTACGCGCAGTCCGGCCCGAAGGTGTCAGTAGAGCAGGCTAGAAAGGAAAGCAAGAAGCTTTACTCGCGCAGGTGAGTGCTTGGTAAAAGGGTGTGAAGTACGTCTACCGTATGTATACCTTGTGGGAGGGCTGCCCTTATGGGTGGTCGCGGTAAGCCATGATCACAATGCCGAAATCCCAAAGAGCTGTGCCCAGTGCTTCGTACATGACGTAGTACCTACATGGTGTCCTCAAAATTCCAATGTAGAATTTTGTATATTGGCAAAATCTATTAATGCTATGAGCTAATTGTTGTTACAAGTTCGTGAGCTCTAAAAACGGGGTAGGCACAACAACATTTTAAGCAATCGTTTCCTGAGTGTTTTTTTTTTAAATTCTCTTTCTCGTGCTGTTGCTGTGAAAAGCATGATCCGCATGACAGCAATGGTGCATGGTGCTGAATTTTTAAATCTGATGTTATGTGTTTCGAAACTCTTCATGACACGCCCGTGGCGCGATGTGTTCGATTTGATAAGCAATCGATTATAAAGCCATGTCTAGCGTGAAATCGATCACATATATTGTTCATGGTACAAACGTTCTAGTATCAGAAAAGAAAAAAAGTCTGGTTCTGCTAGTACATGCTGTAGAATCCTCTTTTGAATGTGATTCCATTGCGGCTAGCGTTCGCTTGATAATCACGCTGTTTGCGCGGCCCCACCTTGCTGACAGCGTTCCCCGGTCCAGCCAGCGGCGCAGCCGTCGTGGCAGGTCCCGTCGGGTTTGCAGTTTTGGTTGCCGTTCCAGCAGTGGCACGTCATGGAGCACTGGTCGCCGAACATTCCGGACAGGCACTCTGCGGTCACGCACGGACATTGTTGTCAAATATGGTAGGCATGGAAATTAAAAAAAAAAAATGCCGCAAAAACAAACAAACGAAAATAACACACAATATCGCGTGTCACATGAGCCGCAGTGTGCTTGGTGGGCGGTCTGAATAAATGTGTGGGATGTGCATCGTGCATAGTGTAACTGCTTATACTTTGTGCAGAGTAGGGGATTGCTACTTAGTAGAGCTTTAGGCTATCTTGGATATAAAGTGTTTGAAAGTAGGCTGGATATTCTCATGTAATAAAGAAAGATACGTTGCAGGATGAAATGCTCACTCGAAAAAAGTACAGAACTGTATCAAAAAATACGACAAAATACTGTGTAGTTTTTTTGTAAACGTTAAAACATTTCTGTAGTTTTTAGTACTTTCCCATAGCACTGCATTTCTTTCTGTCGTACTTTTCTGTAGCACTGTTCTGACGTTACTGCAAATATTTCTGTTGTCACAAAAGGTTCGCTGTTAAAAACGCACAGAAATTCTGTTGTGACAACAGAAAACCTCCTATAGTTTTTTTTTTTTTCGACTGGGTTGTGACGGCCCAATTGCATTTGTCTCTCACCAGAACACGTGGGCCGGGAGTAGCCTGGCTGGCAGGAGCCCGGGCACTCGCCCGAGGACGGGTCGCATGCCTCACCATCGGCGCAGTGACATTGCCGCGAGCATTCCTTTCCGAACCAGCCTGCAGGGCAGCCGGGCTTCAGCGTCGGCTGCATCTTGGTCGACGTCGTAGGGCTGTCGCCTGCGCATGGTAATAAAGCTGTGCTGTGAATTTCTTACGGCTTCTGCTGCCACAATGAAAAAGCCACGATTTGAAAAGGTGCAGTAACTCGTCACACTTGTCCCCTTGGCATTGAGAGTATAGATATGATCCTGGCATTACCGCTTTCCCCGCTATTATGTCAGTTTTATACTTTTTACCATTGATCAACTGCTCGTTCTATCGCCACACGTTTCCACACAATCCAAATCTTTATGCCACTTTATAACATACAAACGTGGAAAAGCGGCTGGAAAACATTTTTCATACAAAGTAGTAAAGAAACCAAAACGTGCACGAAAGCCTTGGATGACAACTAAAATGCTAAAAATGATACAGAAGAAAACAAGGTTGTATCATAATTTCCTTGCAAGTCGTGACCCAGAAGTTCTAAAAGATCTTAAAAAGTATAGGAATTTATTCAACAAGTGTTTGAAACAGGCAAAGCGCGATTATTATGCACACCTGTTCGATGGAATCAGAGATTTCAAACAAGCTTGGAAGAAACTTAGGTCAGTTCTGCTTTCCAGGCATCAGACAAGAATTTTGGAAATAAAAATAGATGGACAACGGGAAAAGTTCTTGCAGAAAAATTTAATGAATATTTTTTATTATTAGTTTCGAGCCCTTATAATTCTGACGCCCTGCAGTATTTATCTGCCCCGGTGAAACATTCCGTATTTTTAAAACCTACTGACGAGTGCGAAGTCTTCAATTTATTCTGTGCTCTGAAAAAAAAAAGAAAAAGAAAAGCAAATGCGAGGATATAGACGGAATAAAAATGCAGCCGGTTAGCTTTGTGATTGATCTTATTGCCCCGGGCCATATCTAGCCCATATTTATAACCAAGTTTTGTATACCGGTGTATTTCCTGACAAACTCAAGAATGCTAAAGTGACAGTAGTGTACAAAACCAGAGAAAAAGATAACTTGGGAAATTATAGGCCTATCTGAATATTACCAATATTTTCAAAACTTCCAGAGAAAATAGTATTTATAAGACTCACTAGTTTCTTTGACGCTATTTCTATTATTGTATCATCGCAATATGGTTTCCGGTCAGGTCAATCTACTGAGAAAGCTCTCCTTCATCAAAATGAACTAATTTTAGGTAATATTGAAAAGAGACAACTAACGCTAGGACTATTTGTAGATTTTTCCAAGGCGTTTGACAGAATCAACCACAATATCTTACAAGAAAAATTGCCTTGCTATGGTGTTCGTGGTACCGTTTTTAATCTAGTTAAAAGCTACTTGACAGATCGATATCAAGCAATATGTATTGGAAATGAAATGTCCTCACTACAAATAAATAAGCATGGCGTACCTCAGGGGAGTATTCTGGGTCCACTGTTTTTCAGTGCTTACGTTAATGACCTTGTATCTTTAGACAACACCATAAATTACGTTATATATGCCGACGACATCAGTACATGTTTTACAGGAAATAATGCAAATGACCTTGTTCAAACTGCAAACATATTCTTAGACAAACTGTGTAAATGGTCAAAAGCAAGCAGTCTAAAAATAAACTGTTCCAAATCAAAAGCAGCTCTCTTTCAAGTAAACAAACTAACGTTCGCATTATTCAGCTGAAGTGCAACAATGCTGAAATCGAAATTTCTTCCTCAGCAAAAACACTAGGAATCGTTTTCCATGAAAATATACTATGGGATTCTCACACAGATAGCATAACAAACTAAACTGTGTAAAGCATTAGGTATGTTGAGAAAAGTGCAGCGCTTTTTACCCGTCCCACAAAAGCTAATGCTCTATAACACGATTTTTTGCATCTCATCTGAAATATTGTCATTTGTTTTGGGGTAATAGTACCAAGAAATCAAAATAGGTTAGTTACATTACAAAAATATGCAGTTCGAGCAATTGCCAACGCTCCATACAATTCTCACACTTCTGATCTATTCCGTAAATACCAGATTGCTAAACTTTCTACCCTCTACGAGCATCAGTTGTTAGCATCCCTGAAATCGGAAATCCATAAAAATAGAACAGCATTACGGGCTGCTGCCAACTTACAGATTAACATGTCACCTCGTTCCACCCGCCATTATGAACATTGGAACATTCCACGACCACGTACAAACTATGGTCTCCAGATGATTCAAAACACCCTGCCAAGTATACTGAACAAATACAAGCTATCGGTCGAGCAGCTGCGTATTCTAACCAAGAAAAAATATTGGAAATTACTATCCAGTATTATACAATCTGACTGTATTTTTTGAATGAATGCATATTTTCCTTCTTTTTTTTTCTTCTTTGTTTCCCATTTGTCTTAGTATGTATATTTTTTGCTAATTGAAGTGGTTGCTTCTTGTTATTCTTCCCATCATATATGTGTACCGAGCTTCCAAACTGTCGTGATTGCTGCCATGTTGTTTGGAAAGACGGGGCCAGTCAAGCTGCTATTGATGCAGCTTTTATCCCGTCACCCTCGCCACACCTTGTACATCCCCTGTACGTGTTGTGGGAAATAAATTGAAACTGAAACTGAAATTGAAACTGAACTGAGGCCACCGAGTCGTCTACAAGCCTCTATTGAAGACTGTAAGTGTTCCTGATAAGTGCGCAGCCCATTTTGCTGTGGTCGGTCTACGTTTTAAACTATGCTGACCCCTGTTGATCTTCGCCATTTCGCATTTTTTTCTTGCAGCCATACTTAATGCTCTCCCAGACCTTGGCCAACGAGCGGGACACACCTGGTATGTGGCAAGACTCCCCCGTCCATCCGGCGGAGCAGCCCTGCGAACAGTGTCCCGTGATGGAGTCGCATTTTCCAGGGGGAACACAGTGACACCGCTGAAGGCAGTCGGCCCCGTAGTAGCCTGGCTCGCACTCTACGTGAATACACAGGGGAATAGGAAAAAACATATCTACGTATATCAAAGTCCTACTAAGTTTCATGATGGGTTTAAGGAAGAGGGGGGGGGGGTCGCAGAAGTCAAATAAAAAAAATATTATGTCAAATAAATTACATGACACACTCATTTCAAACAAAATATTTGAATGGAGCGCTTCATATACCAGCAAATGGAATCTCAGCTGATAGCAGCCGCTTGGCTCGTTTTATCAACAATTTGCGACAAATAGGCTTATTTTTTGCGCTGAGTTGCTTTATGTTTCGAACTTGCGAGTGTTTAGTTTTTAGCTGCATGTCTTCAGGCCTAATTTGTTTACTTGTTAGTTTTCATAGTTTCTCGGTGCCATTCGGTAAGCCCACTTTCCTACTACAATTTTCTTCGCTGCACGATATGCTGTAGAAAAAAAAAAAAGAGTATGTTAATTGCGGTTGGCTCAGTTGTTATAGCGTTCCGCTGCCATGCACGAGCTCGCCGATTGGAATTCGGAATGGCGGCGGCCATTTGCTGAGAGAAAACAGCAAAGAACCAACAAAATATTATCTGGCAGTTTACTGAGACAACGTGCATTGGTCCATTTATTTCACTGTCGGGTCGTCCCATCAGTATGCGAATACACTGTAAGTCTAGGTTGTATCGGCGATGTAAACCGATCGTAAGATGGGCAGAAGGAGTGAAAGAGAAAGAGGCACACCAGGTCCCGCGCTCTCACCCTGGTTGCACTGCGGTCCCCTGTAGCCGGGAGCACAGGAGCAGCTCATGGGGTCCGGCCTGCAGAAGACGTGCAGGGCGCAACCCCGGCGATCGGTGTCCGGGGAGCCAGGGGTGCACTCGCGGTCGCACTCGGCGCCCACACGGTTGGGGCCACACGCTGCGCACGCAACGCGACATGGGAAAGAAGTATGACATTAATTATATACGCGCGCATGCACATGTCCCGCTTTTTTTTTAGCGTACAGGACAGCATAGGCAGCATTTGGCAATTGTTCCTTTTAAGATTCATTGGTCGCTGGTGGCACGAAAGTCTACAATGATTGATAGCATACCATATATGTATACACTGTCCATTCTGGCATATCAGGGCAAAGCAGAGAAGCAAACCAATGAATTAAGAAAACAATCATTACAGGTTAGAGCCTTATGAGGATACTAACACGTCATTTTTATATCACTTAAGGGAAAAGGGACCTGATTACGTTCCGAATAAATATGGCCATCGAAAACATTTTGCCAGTTAATTTCCAGTGGACGATGACTATGCTCAGGCCCGACTAGTTATAGAGGGAATCGCGTGTCAGAGTTCAGTCATTTTAGCTGAGTGACATTCTCTACAGCAGCGATTTCCTGGTTAGGCAGTTTGGAAAGAGTAGTTGTGAAATGGCAGTTGCGAGACCCGGTATACATGCTCATATGGGCATGCTTATCAATTGCCTGGAGAGTTCGAAGAGCGCAAAATTTATGATCAAGCAACAGCCCTTTCCCAAGCGAGGATCCCAGTGCGTCGCCGAGCTCTTAAGGTGCCTTTCATGCCGAGAACGTAGACGAGAAAGAAAACAAAGAAATTACAAAATTATTTGATTAAAAAACTAGGGTAAACGAGTTCGTTTACCTTTAATGACTTACCTCTAAGCGCCCTTGAACGAGCGAGAAAATCATGCTTATCTGCTTCACTTTGCGGAGATTAGAATGACAGAGGTGAGAGGAGCTGATGGTCCCTATGGAGACTATCTCTCTGAACAATCAATCAGACTCTTTCCGATTACACAGAGAAAGAAGAGTGACCACTGTTCGTGCGAATCCCATGAAAAATGCTTCATAGGACATGGGAAGGCTGGGAAGTGTTTACGTCATAAATGACTCCGTGCGATTTGTTGGTTTTATAGTTACGGGAATAAGGCTGCGCAATGGCCTTTAGGTAATTACTGATGTAATACGCAGTATTAGTTAAAGCGCAATTGCAGCCTTTGAGCCATTACTCCGGGTTCCTAAAATAAAATACGCTACGTTTGCGCACACGAATTATAAGCTCCTTGACATTTCTACTAGGCACTTTGCAGGTAAATGTTCAGCATCTGGCAGCGCTAGTGAGGAAGCGCCGTCTGGGACGTCTGTCTTGAGAGCATTACTCGTTTATTGAACTGAACAAACACTTGTTTATTGCCAAATCCATAACAAGGGAAATAAAAAGTTCCCACCTGCCAGTGTTCCCTCGGATAAGCCTATAAACGTAGTGACTCGTCTGCAATGACCCACGTTTGGCGTTAAAGCGTCGGCTCAAAAGGGAATCAACCCCGCCTCATTTTGCTCTGTGGCCAAATGGGTCACTCACGGGTGTCGCAGTTTGGTCCAGCGAATCCAGCGGGGCAGACGCACACACCCCAGGTGTCGTGGCACATACCCCCGTTGCGGCACGGGGGACAGTCCTCGCTGCACGTCCGACCGAACTTGCCACTGGGGCAGTCTGCGGATGCATGTCAACAGTACCGGTTAATGATTTAGTTAGAGGACACCTTTCCTGCCAGCGCGTTTCCATCATTTGGCTCTCAGAATTATTTCGCTCCCGAGTGTGAACATGAAGCTGTGCTGCATGTTGTTGATGAGGGCAGTACTGTCCATCAAGCAACCGTGAGAAGTTCCAGCATAAATCTCTAGGTCATTGTTGTTGGGTAGTTTTCATTGTGCTCTCGGAAATATTACTGAAGAACCTGTCAGAGGCTCATCATGCCCTGTTTCAGTATACGGGGTTGGATTGAACGTAACTGCAAAGTTTCGGCTATTTTTTGCCTCCCTACAAATGAACACTACGCTTGCGACAATAGCTAGGATTTATAATGATTTCATAGGTATTATATTACACAGCGGGATAATCTTTATTTGCCGAAATAAAGTGAAAAACTTTAAGACGTGAACGTAAGTTGCCACTGGGTGGTACTCAGTTTCCTTAACCGGAATGTTGACATTTCAGTTAATTCTGCTCTATCCTCTTTAACATGGATATAATAATCGGATACGCAGGACGCGGTGCTCCTGACTCTGAAAGAAAAGCAAATTAACTACGCCTGAAGCCCTGCTCTGTATTCGGTATCTCAAGTAGTGAACACTCTCTCTGAAATAGCTTTTAAAGTGAAGCTATAGTCAACGAATGTGTCTTACTTATGTTCGCCCGCAGAGAGAAACGTGGATGGAAGGAAACGTGAATGGGAAGGAAAAGGCTCTGATATAAATTGACGATCCTGTATTGAATAGTGGAGGAAACAGGTAGCATTAAAAGATGAAAAAAAAGAAAAGAAAAACGCAATGCGATTTAGGAGTGTTTTTACGGAAACTAGAAAAGAAGTAAATATGGACACATCATGCACTCTTGGCGTGGATGATGACAGAATGTTTGGTGGTGACAAGAGGTTAATAATTCATTGGAGACGGTATTCACAGCTGGCCTGTGACATGGTTAATCGGATATCATTGAAAGATGCCTTCTTCCCGCAGTGGACGTGATTGAGCTGATGAAGGCTTTGCTACACTCACGTCGATGCCGGGCCTTATAGAGAACGGCAGTGAAGAATCGTGCCCACCATTGAAGAGTGTCTTTATGTGGGTATTTTTCGCGGAACAGATTACGGATTGTGGTACGCGTTTGGTGCTCTATCGCAATATCCAGGAGAGAGACGCGTGAAGACCAGAGAGGGAGGACCTACCGGCTACGACGAGCCGTATCCAGGCGTGCAACCGGGCGTCTCTCTGGCCCCGGTAGTGACACTCGTAGACCCCGGCGTCCGCTGTTTCCACATTTGCCAGCGTCACCGTCTCACTCCCCTCGTACTCAGGCAGCTCGAGCCCTTCCAGCCTCCACACTAGGCTCTCAGGACGATGTACGCGCTTGGTGACGCTCAGATGTACCGTCTCGCCCACGTGCGCCACCACGTACGCCTGCAAGCGTTCGTAATGCCCACCATGCTCGTCACGAGAGGGGTCACATATCTCACGGCGCTGCGACGAAAGCTCGTTGCTTTTCGACGAAGTGACCTCAAGAAAGTGACGCAAAGCTTCTACAGAAGAGGGCAAGCTCGGCGTTATGGTAAAGGTGAATTCGAAAACAGACATTTTAATGATAGCATGATAGCAAGAATAATGGGCGAGCAATAAAGCATACAAGATCGAGCTGTCATAACAGTGTGGATTGTGCACTTTCTTGTTCGCCCATTTGCCAGTCCTGACCTTACTGCTCCTAGTGGTCTTCCGTTGACTACATGAAACCTACACTCGAAGCAGTAAATAAATACCACTTGAAGTTCAGTTATTTGCTTCCCACACTAAAGACCACATATTTTCGCGAACAATAAGAAGCTCAACGCTGCATGCGATATTTTTCACTTTTGGGACAATTACAGCACGTGTAGCGATCGAATTTTTTGTCAAATCGTGCCTATAAGGCCAAGTTCTTATTCCATCTCCTACAGTCCATGGTGTTGGCTCGCTACCACACCCTCCATCATCACCGAGGACGCCGTTTTGTGGTGGCCCGTGCTTATACTTGTTAATACCTTGATGAAGCGACAGCATTATAGGCCCTGTTTATGACCGTTGACCGTTGTGACCACTCTGCAGCTGGTAGTAGGCAAGTGACATTGCCAGAAAGTGATTGGTCGGTGGGTTATGCGGCGTCAAATGCCCACTCTACATGTTGGGTTGGTACCTTGGGTAGCTCCTGTGAGATTCGAAGGTGAAATGAGAATCGAACCTGGAACCTCTGGATTCCGAGTTATAAACACGCTGCCCTATACGCCATGCAGAGACGTTCGTTAAGCCTTGTTAAAGTGGGGTGTTATATCTGTGCTGTCACCGCTGGTCTTGCACATAATGTGGTAGCTGTATGGGTGCATGCTAGTGAACATGTGTAATGGATGCAAAAATAAAGTAATTAGTGATTAAGTGAGTAGGATTTTAAGTACATGTGCGTGAACGAGGGTCAGCAAGAGGATCGCATACGAGAGCCATTAATGCTGTCATGTCATACCCTTAAAGGTGGACCATAAGTGTCCCTCAGATTTTTTTTTTGTTTAGACGGCGAATCATGCAGAAACTCTTTAGTTTAAGATGGTTTGAAAATTCTAGCAGGTTTCTCGTGGTGGTCTCCTGTTGCTACTTGCAATATTGAGCAATAATTACGCTTCCCCAGCAGCTGTTTACCAATAAATTTAGATCGTGCAGAAAAGAAAGCTAAGCAAAGCTGAATATATACTCCAAATGTAGCTTCTTCGTCTTATGGCGCGGCATAACAGTCCAAAGACGACTGATTGATCAAAAAGCCTTCTCAGTGACACACGTGCACGTAATAGCACTGTTACGTAAACTTATTTCAGCGTGTTCATTACCGTCAGTTGTTAGCCTATTTAGACGTACCAGAGCTCTTTGACCCACCACTTTAGAAATTGCCTATACATTCTCTGCTTGAAACGTTAAGACGCTGATCGGTAAGCATTTTGGATGATAGCTGATTGCCAAGTCACTTGCCGCAATACACAGCCCAGAGTTGTCTAAGAACTGGAAAGAGAAATATAGCTCAGGGGCTGTCAGGGGGCCCTAGTCGCTCAGGACTGCAGAACTCAACCGGGGGCCTCTATGTTCTAGGCTGTAGGAACTGGCTTAAGAATACACGCCGATACTTTGAAGCTACGCTTGACAACTGTGTGGTGCACGTCGATTTATCTGCTGAGGTTGTGCTTGGCTTCGGCCTCCGGACTGACCAAGTCGATAAGCAGGCCACTCAACCTTGCTTATCAGCGAGCGAGGACTTATACAGCTGGACAGGACCATGGCACTTGACGTCATGACGGCAGATGCACTGCGTGCATTCTCAGTCCATCTTCATACAAGCGAATGAACTGCACATGCTCACGGCGTTCTGGACATCGAAAAAAAAAAAGAACGCCTGTATGCCGCATCGAACATGCGCACTCACCACCGAATGCATTACAGAACTGTGTTACGGAACATATTCTGTAAGTAGAGCGCGCACGCACTTACCTGCAGGGGCTCCACTTGGGCGTAGGCGGTGGGTGGCAGCTTCAGCGTGGCCACCTCGGTGGTCATGCCCCCTGCTGCCAGGCGGCACGAGAACAGTCCCGCGCGCGACAGGCCCTCATTGCCGGGTAGTATGAGGATGTGCGCCTTGGAACCCTGCAGCAGCCGCTGCGAGGAGCGCGAAAGGCCGCCCGGACGCTCGAAGCTGATGCTGGCGGGCGCGTGCTGTTCGCTCCAACAACGCAGCAGCGAGCGTGCACGGTTTCGCAGGTGCCCGAACGAGCTCTGCAGCGTCAGGTTGGCGTCGAACTGGGCTGTGGGTTGCAGAGGCAAGGAGAAACAATGAAGAGTCTTTTCAAGATCATTTGTCTCCGAGAAAAGCAGGCGGCGAAACGCTGTGTAAAAACGGTACATGTTGGCTACCAGATTACTTAGAATCACAGTTTCAAATTTACCCCAAAATTTAGGGTCTAAAACAACGACGATTGATTAAATATGTACGGGCCAGCCTCGCGTCCACTTCTGGGCTCCTAAATGCAGTGCACAAGGGTCGTTCAGTCTTGCAGAAGGTTGGCTGATGCCCCTAAAACAACATTTAGAAGTTGGCGTGTTTCGGATCGCAGGTTTTCAACTGAAACCATTGAATACATTTGAGCGGTCAGTGGGAAGCATGGTTGTTTAAAAACTGGTGACATTATTATGTCGTCGACGTTGAATTTATTTCGATGCTCACTCAGTCCCACTGGACACAAAATGTATGTAGCAATCATCGCTGAAGATTCATGCCTGTCACATATGTACGTTCAGGAGGTGTGGGGATACATGAATACTTTCATGCCTCTTGCTTGCATGTTTATGATGCCAAATTTTATGATGCCAATAGAAAAGGGTGCTTTCCTGGGGGGAAGGAGAGGGGTGGGTAAGAATGAAAACGGCGCACTATACACAATAAATGCAGACAGGAGTGCCTGCTGTAATGTCTGTATCGAAATTGATGAGCCAAACCTAAACTCGAACTACCCTTCTTTCTCTGTTTTTAAATTTTGAGCCAGCTCTCTTCATTAAATTTATCTATTTTCCGCATTGTAGACTTTTTTTATCGACTTGTCTTCCATCATATGTTCAAGATGCTAGGCGGACACTTCCGATATTACGAAGCGCGATTTTCGCAGTTAAGAATGTCTCGCTTTCGCTTGTACACGAGTTGGCATAAGGTTTGGGGAAATCTCCAAGTGTAAATTATCTGTAATAAGGGCTTAATTATTTGTTACCGTCCACTCAAGGACCCACGCACAACTATATGCATAAGATGACGGCGGCTAACCGGTAGCTACGCAACCCCATATGAATCAATTCATAAGTTGAATAATACTGGAAGAAAAGGCACGCTGGGAAATTAGATGCAGAAGTGTTTCAGCATGCTGTTAACGCTTTGACAAGAGAACGTAATTTTTAGGTATGCAGCGGTCATCACTGCAGCGGTTTACGTGGGCTCCGCTGCCCGAAAAAAAAAAAAACAAACAAAAAAAAAAAAACCGAAAAGAGCGAGTAAATGTCACCATAGCGATGCTTGAAACGCGCTTTTCAGTGTATAAAAATCTTGTTGTTCTCCTCTCAAAATGGTATACATACCTGTTCCACTAATATAATACAGTCATGCAAAACAAAAAAAAATGCCAGTTTTGTGTCCCACGCATTCAATCAATTGCCAGCTTTATTTATTTTTTTTTTATGCTGGACGTATATTTATGTCATTGCATTTGTCTGCTGTTCGCCTCAGAGCCATTTTTGAAGATAAATGACTGCCACTTACCTCGGAAATAACAAAGGATGGCTCGTACAGCGTACCTTTGATTCTAACAAAATAAGGTGTCGTTGAGCCTGAAGTGGTGTGAAGCAGTGAATAAACTATATGTTCTCCTTACATCAGACGAGCTGGGAACAATGGCGTACATTGAATGACTAATGCTCAAGCTGTGCGTTTTATTTATGCGATTTGGCTTATGCTTATAGGGTACAATGTTCCAAAGCGACTCAGGCTATCTATCTATGCACCTTGCGGTAAATCGAGGCGGTAACGTATGATACACTGAGGCAGACTTTAGCCTTAGATAATATTTTGCGTCTTTAAACTTCACTGTCGTCACCATTATCACCGTAAACAACAACAACGCTGCCAAATTTTTGTTCGTACAGTGAACTTCGTTTGTTTAACCGTTGTAGCTTGGTATAGAGATTAATTCTGTAGCGAAAGACATATTTATTGCTGAAAAGTTTGGAGTTAGAAATGAAATTTACATTCACTACCACTCGATTCAAACTAGTCAAGCCGGTATATATGAAACCTCTTAATTCTAATTATTGGCTGTATCAAATACAGAGATTTTTCTTTTAAACTCCCGTGTAAAAGTATAGGAAAGTCGCGCATTATATCGAACCTCAATTTCGTTGGTCGTAGTGCTGTGGCCCTGCAGGTGGCGCTTCTTCTCCTAACGGCTCTGTTCGATCACACTCACACGCGGAATACGTCTGGTGGTGCTGACTTGGGTGATTACTAGCATCGCTAGCGGTGTTAAACCGTTTTACGACGTGAAAATGACATGTACAAGAGAGCGGGCTCCGATCTTTTGCACAATCCGCTCCGTATTAGCTGTCATGCGGTGAAGCCAATCAAGTTCACTAAAGATTAGCGGTGGCTTTAGCCAGACGTGTCTCACTCACTTCACTGTTGATATCGTTGCGAAGCTGAACTGTACCTTTATTTAGTGACTGAATGCTCTATCTATAGTGCGCTGGTAACAGCACTAGACCTATCATGATAGGCTGTGGCTCGTGCAGAAAAATCATCCGCTGCGACTTTGATGAGCTTTGATGACGAACAGTTTACGCCACCAAAACTGGTTGTGCCTGAGCCGTTTGGTACACAGCCATACGTCACAACGAGAGTAGACTCGCACGAATCAAATATGAAGGGCAACGTTTACACTAAAAACGCCTATATTTAGAGAACGGACAACATAACCAGGTGGTGATATCTACTGATTCCTGCTGTGGGTTTACCCGGCGCTGAAGCCAATGTGAATTCGGCATCTGGCAGCAGTAGCCCTCTAGCCGAATAAACCATCATCTTATATTGCTTGGACGCAAGGGCCTCATAATCCGTTCCCCTTTTGACTTTATTAAAACGACCAACATTTTTTCTTTTATTTAATGCGTCTTTTTTAAAATTTTTAGAAATTTCCTTATGCCATGAGGCATAAAGGAATCTGTCATGTTTTGGGACCACAAATGCGAAGTGGAAATTAAGAAAATTAGAGCGTTTAAAAGAGGAGAGAAAAGCTGGTGCGCGAAATTAAGGAGTCTCTGGCGACCGAACATAGTGGAAAGGCATGTGCCAACACACCATCAATCGCTTAACAACTAAGTATAAGAAATATTGCGCAGAGCCTAGTTACAAAGAAGACGCAGTCCTGCTTCGTCTGTTTCGTCACCTCGAGGTATAACCCAATGAAGAAGACGTTGTTCGCCGCTATTTATTTATTTATGTGCCATTATAAGAATGAGGACACCACAATCATCATGTTATCTCTCCCCTAATTACAGGCGTTTTCCTTCATCTTGAATTTGTTTGAGCCTATTCTTGTGATCACATCTTTATATCCACATTAGACCTGGCGAGTGGGGCACTGGCGTCACGTCGACGAGCAGCACGTTGCTGTGAGAGGGGAGCCTCTAATGTGGGTGCTGTACAGTCCTTCTTTTGGTTTGCAAATTAGCCTAGCTTGACTATTTTGTATTTATCGAATCATCAATACGATATATTTAAATAATTCTTCGTTCGGCTGTACACTCAACTAGAGCCGCAGATAAGCTTGCGCACGAAGGCAGCAAATGTTGAGCTCCATTAACACAACACGAAAGAGGAGTTGTAGTGCCGAGGAATATGATCCATATGTTTTTCTGTCCGCGGCTGTATGTATTACAAATGTAAGACGAGCTATAGGAAGTGCGCTGCAGTGGAGAGTTGCGAGTTAAGTTTAGCCGCATTGGCTTTTTAAGCATGCGCCGAAATCTTGGTGCCCTGGTAGTGTTGAGTTTCGATTCTAGTTTCGAGTTTCGGTCGGAGTCGAAGCCGTGAACACGTGGTGGACAGTTAAGCGCAGTGATCACTGAACCGGCATGGCGGGTACCCGCTCATGTTCGCTTCACTGTATTCTTTTCCGTCATCGTTTAGCGTACAAGAAGAGACATAAAAGAAAGAAACAAGACAGTTTGGTTCATTTGAAAAATGGCCTCGTCGTGGCAGTGACAGCTGTATAACGTTTCGTGCCAAACTTCTGGGCCTGACGCCAAGGGCGACTGTGAAGGGGTGGGTGAAACTACCTCTTCAAGTGGTTTACGCTTGAGTGAGACCTCCAAGTGCAAGGAAGAGCTTTCCATCGCAGTACCTGCATTTTGAAAGTGCTTGCAACTTTGCAAGTGGTATAACAACTTTCGGCACAGTAGGTGGACATTGAAGGTCGCAAACGGGAAAGAAGCCGTTGCCTTTGCGATCGATGACACCAAATAAAATATCCTCCGAGTCTGGCAGGTATACGTATTCGTAGTCGAACTATTGCTTGTCAATAACTTGCTACTGTTATTGCAGTTGTATGCAAAAAAGCGCTAACAATAAAAACGACAGTGAGATTTTGTCGGTACTGTCCGCAAGGCATACGCGTTATCTTTTAATCACTGCTTTTGTGGTCTAACTGATCATGTTTGTTGTTTTACTCGTACGCCATCGACCGAGGCGTACGAGTAAAGCCTTGAAAAAGTGTCACGAATTGTGAGCCACAAGCTCTGCGCCGCTTGCACGTGGCTCTCTTTCTCTTTGTCCGAGAAATTCTCATTGACTCGTGCGACAAACAGAGTGATTTGTAACTGCATATAAATACACACAAGCATCTCTCAAAATTTTTGCCTCACTGTATCGCAAAGACGCTTAAAAAGCTGCGCTCATATTTCGCATCAGGGAGTATCGTAATCTGCTTAGGATTTTTGTTTCTGGCTTATGCGACATACTCCACTAATAATCGATCGATTTCTATACAATAATGCGTGCGTATTTATTCAAGTTAATAAAGCGCTTCGAATCGTTGTCTCACAAACAGATATACCCTCTGTGTTCCTCTTTTCCGCACACCGAAACGCGCCCGCATCCTTGATCGTGCACCTCATCTGCATCCAATAAATGCTATCCGTCACGCGGCAATGACGCATGTTATGCGCAATATGCAGATCTTGATCTCCCGAATTCATGTCAAAGCAGAGGACAAGTCTATATTCTGCTTGTCAGACCGTTTCTTGGTAAGTCAATAAGCGTCAAAGTTCCAGCACCCTTTTTTGTTCTCCTAATAACAGCATCGTATTTCCGTCCGTTGTATGTACCGCCAAAACGAGACCGGGCTGTAGCGGCATGTTTTCCTTATTGCCCCATTACAGGTGCTTAAGTTCAGTTTTATTTGTTCACCTTAACAAGTGAACAGTGCGTCGTTAGAATAATAAAACAGTTGTTAAATGAAATTTTTATTTCACGGAGTGCCGTGGGTATCCTATTCAGAACGCATTCTAAATGCGTAGCAGCAATGACGCTAGCGTAATAGAGAGAGAGAGAGAAAAATGAAACGCGTGGCCTTCAATTTTAACGTCGTATTTGACAACATCTTACAGGTAGCAGTGCCTGCTTACAGCCTTGAAGTGCTTAAAAAAAGGGATTGTGTTTCAGCGCGCGTTGATGGTCGCTGCAGCTATGAAAAGCTCATTGCTCTCAAGACTTCACGATTATGATAGGGTGCTCGATACAAGTGCACATGGTTGTCCGCCGCTAGCAACGAAAGAAAAACGCCATTCGCTCACCCACAGACACATGTTGAAGCAGAGTAAGTGACGCGAGAACTCCGAGAGTCAGCAGTCGCGAAGCCATGATGAATGACTCAGTCACCGGAGCAAAAAAACGCCGTCGCCAGTTTTGCCGCGCGCGCGCTCCGATTGTCGCACGCGCCGGAAGTGCTCACTTCCTCATGATGTGTTTTTGCTCTTTCGTCCGCGAGTTCCGCCGGTCGGCAACGCAGTGATTATGTGATCATTGCGCAAACAAACCAACCGCTGGGATTCTCCGTCGGTGCTACTTTCTCCGGGATGCAGTGAAAGGTACACAGAACGGAACACCGATGTCGGTTGTCGCAGTCCTGTATCCTATACGGGGGCAACGAACAGTGCGTTGCAACTGAAAAAGACGACGTACTCGCATTCGATGAAACAAGGGAGTGAAATTGTGAATGATGATTTAACTGTTTTTTTTTTTTTGCAATATTTCAAAGGCCTTCATGCCAGGGTATAACATTGAGAAGAAAAAGGGGGGGGGGGGGGCGGGGGATCAGCTAAAACACATGCATAAATATTCAGCATGATAAAATACTACTGATAATGCGTCTGATATAAAATGTAACTGTATAGGCATGCGGAGCAATTGCCGAATTCGGAACACATGCACTTAATTCAGCTTCAGTGTACACAGTGCAGTACACGGGGAAGGGCAGTTCATGACAATAAAAAAGAGCACGAAGCATAACGTATACAATAATAGAAAACAATATATACAAATACTGTTGTCAAGCACAGCGCGACATTATAAGAGTGGGTACTTACATATGCAATCATCACGATACACCAACAAGCGTGTGAAGATACACATAAAACAATAATGCACGTAACATTGCTGTATGTAACTTGGAAATTCGGGCATAAAGGTATAATGCACATACCACTGCTGCAATAAAAAAAACGTTAGCTTACACCTTTTTGTTACACCGAATTTTGCATAGATTCGACTTAATTAGCAATATGGGATGTAGGTTATTCCAGTTGGTATTGGGCGAGGAATGAATTATTCTGCTTATAGAAAAAAGTGGTAAGTTATGGGTTTTACTTTGTTTTTGTGGTCCCAAAAGCGCGGGAAGACTGCAGGGTGTGACGAAAGGAAATCACCCAGGGGAGAAGGATGTAGATATAGTTTATGAAATGAGGTTAGGCAAGCAAGCAAGCAGGGGAAGACATGAGAGTGGTTTCAACTCGGCATCTTGTTTTAATGCTGTGACAATGAACAGCTTTGAAGTCTGGAAAAAAAACAAAAAAAAAAAAAAAAAACAAAGGAGAAATAAAAGGCAAGAAGTCCGCCCCAAATGACAGGTTGTATTATCAGGGTCGATTTTTGGCAGTCATATGGGGCAAATTTTTGTACGCACGAAAACAGAAAGATAAAATGGAATGGCTTTAAGAGCCATTGCCATTTCATTGAAGCCATTCCTTGCGAATACCGACCATATCACTGCACGTTTCCTCAGTTTCTGTTCCTTCAACGATTAGCAGGCTATGCATATTTTTTTGCTTTTTGCTCACGAACTGTTTCTACTCTGCAGGGTGCAGTGTGATCCGAGTTGCAATTTTACGAAAGATGGGCTCAAGATGGCGGCGTGTGAATGCTTCGAACAATAAACTCTCTTTAGACAGTTAGAGCTACCACAAGTATAAAAAAGAACGTAGGCACAGATAATATTTACGTGTTGTTTTCGGCTGACAAACCAATGCGGGAACATTGTTGGCGGGGGATACGAACGTCGAGCTGCAATGCGTCGGCAAGGTTCGTACCCAAAGCAAACAGGCTCATGGGAAGGCAAATTCGGGGTCGCCATGCATATCTGTAATCAGCTTGGACTTTTATTTGCGTACCAGCGTCTGTACTGATTTTGATAATATTCATTTTTATATTTCAATGCGGAGGTCATGTCGGCAAAGCCGCGTCTGTGAAACGTGTGTACGGAACATGTGTACAGTCTTGTGCCGTTCTCGTAAGAGTTAAGAACACAGGGGCGGTTGTAGTTAAAAGAGGATGGTATGAGGACGCTAAACAAAGACAATTATGTTAACAGGACGATAATATAAATCATTACAGCCAAGTTGTGAAAGTAAAATCGATCAGACGTCGCAATAGCCATACGACTAATTTCGACGTCCAAGGAATGTGACGTCACGTCAACCGGAAGTGGATGTGTTTCTGCCTTAATCATATAGTGCTCTGGAATATATATATATATATATATATATATATATATATATATATATATATATATATATATATATATATATATATATATATATATATATATATATATATATATATAAATATATATATATATATATATATATATATATATATATATATATATATATATATATATATATATATATATATATATATATATATATATATATATATATATATATATATATATATATATATATATTCTTTTCAAGATTGCTTGTTGTTGCAATCGGACATATCTGCTTTTTCTGATTGGTGTGCGAAGAATCGACTTACCCTCAATTCTTCAAAATCTAGGGTTGTCTCGTTTACTTGTAAAACGCACAGCTTTCTCTACCATTATTCTGTGAATTCTGTGCTGTTGACAGGATTGATGAAATTAATGACCTTGGTGTACTTCTTGACCGCACCCTCAGCTTCTCCTCTCATACTAAATGCATTGTTCAGCGGGCTATGCGTACACTCGGATTCGTTTGCAGACTTTCGAGAGAGTTCCGTACTCCACTTCCGTTCTTAAAACTGTACATATTCATATGCTTACCGCTCTTGGAGTATGCGTCGGTAATGGCACTTGCAAATCGAACTTGGACAAGGTTGGCAGAGTACAGAAAACATTCTTTACGGATATTTCGATATCGCTTTCCTTGCGCAACTTCCTCCTCTCGCTCCACCAGGAGCACCCTACTGAATCTTCCTTCTCTTCACTGCCGTCGTGTCAGAGCATGAGGGAATTCAGACCGTTTCAAGTTTCTCCGTTTCTTCATTCCCATTCCCCTCTAGACAGAATGCAGAGGTTGTTTAACTCTTTTTGTCTTCACCTTGACATCTTCCAAAACTCGCTCTCTTCATTTATATTGGATGTTCGTAGTTTTGTATTCTAAATAGGGCTTTATCACATATAACTTCCATTTTCTAGCCTAGTTATCGTATTTACTTCACCTGTTGCTTTTCCTCCTGTTCAATGCTGTCTGTATCTTGAGCTGCCTCTTATCCGTTTTTTATTTATATTTTAACTTTAAACTTTATATTCGAATCTCACTGTCCCAAGTTCAACCCTATTTCTTTATTGCATTTCCCCTATTTCTACCCTGTGCTTTAGATACCAAACACTCGTTGCGCTTCGAGTGGTTGTTTATTTTATGCATACTTCTTTATTACTGTAGTCAATTAGATTTTTTTTCTCTATCTATTGTTTTTTTTTCCGTGATGTGCTCTACAATTCTCTCACCGTGTATACAAGACATGCTATTCATTGATTTCTTGCTCTCCATGACTCATTTGGTTTCAGTTTCATTTCGTGTGATTTTTGTTACTTCTTTCGGGTTCTGTGTGTGTGTGTAAAACTTGTGTGTGCTTTTTTTTTTTGTGCTACAGGTTGTTCTTGCGAACATTAAATAAAGATTGATTATTATTATTATTATTATTATTATTATTATTATTATTATTATTATTATTATTATTATTATTATTATTATTATTATTATTATTATTATTATTATTATTATTATTATTATTATTAATGCGTAAGCCTGAGGGTTGCTGTGTTGTCCACGAGATGTGCGAGCTAGATTCCGCGTGACAGATACCGTGCCTTTCCCTTTCTGTAAACCAGTTAAGGAACGCCGGTGAACTTTGATGCGTTCAACATTCCACGCTGGTTGTGTTCGACAACGGGCGCGCGATGTACCGTGTGCAGCAGCAACACTTAGGCTTTCGCACTTCTCTACTGCAGATTCTGCAATGCTCTCGAAATTTTATTTTCTTCTATCACCTAGGGCTTTCATCTATATAACACTGAAGAGAACCGCATCATCGCAAACCAAACCAAACTCTGAACTTGTTGAAAATCTTGCGAATATACTGATAACTAGGGTAAAGGAGTACAAGCACTATCAGAGAGAAGGAACAACGTGTCAGGCCTGCGCACAAATGCCGATTTGTTCGAGGTACATGTTTAGCGATTGAACTATTGCTTTCTGCAGGGAACCATGAAAAGACACAGACACGTTGTGGAAAGCGTTGCTTCTAATACCGTTAGCTTTTTCTTACTGGTGGTACCGGTATAGTGAACATAGGTAGCGAGAGCGACAAGATAATTGTGACAAGCATTTTCAAGATTTTCAAATGTTTGTACACGAAAAAAAAAAAAAAGAGAACCACCTGACATTTATTCAAACGTAAGGAGCGGGATGTACATGCGGCCTCTCGGTGAGCTTTATGTTGACGGCAAGACTCCACGTCGGCCGGAAATCAGTTGGGTGCGCAGGAACTTGACAAGAGTATCAGGAAAGCACAGGCGAGCGATAAATGTGTTCGTTAACATTGTGCATGAGTAGGCGACACCGTTGTACGACTAAAGTTGAAGACGAGCAGAAACATGTAGAATGGGGCAGATTTCTTCCGTACACGACGAAAGAGGGCTGTTAGGAAAAAGTGAGGAGAATTTTTGTCCTTAACGTATTGGCTGTTACGAGCTGAAAAGTTAACCCTTGCTACAGTGATCGGTGAAATGTCGGTTGAAAGTACGGTGACAGACGTCTCTGCATGCTAGCAGAGCTGCAGGACATGTCTTTTTATTCCTTGTTTTACAAAAAAAAAAAAAATATTTCTGTCGTCACAGTGCGACCTACTCAGCGTGGTGGTGCGGCGAAATAATTCGCGATGTGCTTGTTCGCTGCAATAATAATCCTGTACAAGTTTTATGCATATCGCTTCGTAATTTCAAAGCAGCCAGAAGCCGTCTTTTTCGTTTGTGTTGTCAATAACACACACACACACACACACACACACACACACACACACACACACACACACACACACACACACACACACACACACACACACACACACACACACACACACACACACACACACACACACACACACACACACACACACACACACACACACACACACACACACACACACACACACACACACACACACACACACACACACACACACACACACACACACACACACACACACACACACACACACACACACACACACACACACACACACACACACACACACACACACACACACACACACACACACACACACACACACACACACACACACACACACACACACACACACACACACACACACACACACACACACACACACACACACACACACACACACACACACACACACACACACACACACACACACACACACACACACACACACACACACACACACACACACACACACACACACACACACACACACACACACACACACACACACACACACACACACACACACACACACACACACACACACACACACACACACACACACACACACACACACACACACACACACACACACACACACACACACACACACACACACACACACACACACACACACACACACACACACACACACACACACACACACACACACACACACACACACACACACACACACACACACACACACACACACACACACACACACACACACACACACACACACACACACACACACACACACACACACACACACACACACACACACACACACACACACACACACACACACACACACACACACACACACACACACACACACACACACACACACACACACACACACACACACACACACACACACACACACACACACACACACACACACACACACACACACACACACACACACACACACACACACACACACACACACACACACACACACACACACACACACACACACACACACACACACACACACACACACACACACACACACACACACACACACACACACACACACACACACACACACACACACACACACACACACACACACACACACACACACACACACACACACACACACACACACACACACACACACACACACACACACACACACACACACACACACACACACACACACACACACACACACACACACACACACACACACACACACACACACACACACACACACACACACACACACACACACACACACACACACACACACACACACACACACACACACACACACACACACACACACACACACACACACACACACACACACACACACACACACACACACACACACACACACACACACACACACACACACACACACACACACACACACACACACACACACACACACACACACACACACACACACACACACACACACACACACACACACACACACACACACACACACACACACAAATTCTGGGGGAAAATACCTTGGTCTCATCAGAATTGTGTGGCCGCCACGATGCCGACAGCGCATAAGCCTTAGATTGAACAAACACTGCGGAAAAGAGCGAACAGTCCTCCTGTGCGATTTCTGTGGCCCATGGCTGCAATGAAACCCATCTCGAAGGAAAGCATGAAAACGACTAACGTCTGGAGAAGCTTGGTGGCACATTGAGGGGAAACAATTTTCTCAACGGCGCCCGAAAACAAATCATGTGTGCTGTTCGGTGAATGTCGAAAGATGGTGGCAAGTAAATCGCGTGGCTACGTTCGTGTGACGGTCGTTACGCGCGTGATTGTGGAACGCATCCAACAAGTAGTTCTCGTGAAACTTTTAATTAGTAAAAGCGTGTGATATTGCACCAGAGATGACAAATAAATGTCGGTGGTGTTGAGGCAACTATCATATTTTAAGACTTTAAATTCGTAAATTTTTCTAGGGAAATGAGGGAGGGAGAGGTTAGCGTACAGCGTTTTAAGCTTATGAAATATTTATTTTTGAAAAAGTGCTGCAAAATATAAATTTTGACTCCCCGCGTTTTACTCATCAATCTTCATAACTGTGGTTTTCACGCACGGTTGTTTCACAAAGTGAGAAAGCTTGTAGTTGTTGCCGACATCTCCTGCTTCAGAAACTTCTCCAGGTAAGTTTGCTAGAATAAAGTACCACGGTAGTGCCCTTTTATAACAAAAAGACCCTGGCTTCCTTGTGAAGCGATGTGGAGTATTATGTCACTCTTGTCTCCATGTAGGCGAGTGTTCACTACCCAGGTTCACCTGGTGAATAAGCAAAAGTTATTTACTTTTTTTTTTTGATGGCATGAAGTCCGGTGACTTTGAAGCGTACGATTTCAAAAAAATAGTTGTGGTTTAGCTCTGGTTAACTCTAGTTGAATTGCGAAAGCAACGGCGGAAGCTGATATCACCCGCCACGCTGATTCTGTATCACCCTCCCACATGAAAGGAGCGACCCGAGTTGTTAGCTTCTGCCCATGATAGGGGTAACGTGAATTCAAATGTCATGGTAGGCTGATTTTTTTTTTTTTATATATGAGAAGACCGTAGCTAGGCCTCTTCGCGGCGTAGCGGCGGCCACCAGAGGTCTCACTTTGGCTGTCGTAGTGTTGCTTTCGCAATAAAATATTTCAAAGTTTTGTCAAGGCTTCCAGCACACCACTTTACTACAAAGTCGACATGGTAATCAAAAAGTATAGAAGTATACAATCGTACTACCAGCTGGTCACGTAAAGGCGTGAAAGTTTCGTGCACGCAATGCCGAGCACGAAACATGAAACCATTGAACAAAGGCGTACCAAGCGACATGTACGGCGAAAGCAATAAATAGTAGCAATACTGAATCAGGCTTGCGGAGGTGGTGATTATTTTCTTATTTTCAAGTGCTGCACACCAAACAGGAATGTTTGCACTGAATTATGCAAAATTAAACAGACGACAAGGTCACTGGAAAGAGCAGCGCAGGAATATATTGCGAATGCGGAACCATGTCGAAAGATACAACATATCAGCATTAAAATAACTCAACAATTGCTTTAGCTTTAGATTCTCATTCGCGATCCTTCGGATAAACAGTAGATATCTCCGTAAGGGTGCAGCCGCTGCTTATGTTGCCATGGGTGATGCGTATTTTTCTCTCGTGCCGACACAATATATCTTCAGCAGTGTGACTTTAATAGAATTGCAAATGTTTTGCAGATATAATTTGCACTCGCTAAATATCAAGCGGGATTCTAAAATCGCAAGGTGCGTCCAATTTTTTTTTTTTCAGAACATTCGGATTAGTTGGCTGGTATTTAATCATCGATGAGGGCCTATTCTCCCTAAAGTTTGTGCAAGGTGGGCGGGCGCCCATCCAACTCGCTTTTGTTCAGGGACGGACAGGCAAGGTATTAGTGAGCAGCCCATGAACCAATCTTGAGCCGAAGGTGGTTACAGTAAATTTGCCTTTATGATGAAAAGTTGATCAAGAAAGCAAAGCACCGCTTTTTTCTTTTTTAGGGGGGGGGGGGGGGAGGTGTTGGAAATGGTGTTTTGGGACACGAAAGCTGTTACACACATGGGTGTTTGGAGAAAGAACTACCAATTGATTGCCCATGGTTCTACCAAGTTCTGGGATTTTGTTGAGTTTATACGATTATAACGTCCCTATACTTTACAAAGGCTATGTAAGATGCAGGCTCTGTATTAAGCGCGCGAATATTTCTTCATTTCGCTTCCATCGAAACAAGGCAGCCGGGGCCGGCATTGAATCCCGCTACTTTGGGTCTAGTAGCTAAACGCGCTAGCCATTAAGCCATCACGGGGCCTATTTCACAATCTTCAGGGTGCCATGCGGAATGATAATTGCAAGAAATGGCCTGAAAAGTCATGTGTATACATGATTATTCTCTATGAAAATGCCCATTCTGACTGGGAGCCTTGCTTTGAAAGCCCTAGCTTGCTCCATCTTCCCTATTGTCCAGATAGCCACATAGCAGTGATTATAACTTATTTCGGCCCGTTTAAGAGCAACAGGGAGAAGTTTGAAAAGTGTGACGTATAGACACCGGCAGCTTGCTTGTAGTTATTACGGTAGCATTTTCTGCACCAAATTATTACCAAATTAATCATAAGACTACGTCATCAATGGAACTAACACGCGGACACTCTACGGATATAGTTTGAATAGCTTACATATTTGTGCGGGGAAAATTTACATAGTTTTGTGAGAGTAGCACTCTCAATTTCCCGCTTAATGACAATATATTCGATCAACCCAGAATGATTTACCCTTGGATAAGATGCTAATAAAAGGGGAAATATACGTCGATTATTTTCTAAGCCAGATAAATCACTTCCGCTAAGTCGGCACTATTCCATCAACGGTAGCTCATTATAAAGACCAAACACTAGCACTTATCTACTTACATCATAGATTTCAAAAGACAATAATGCGAAGATTGTGACAAGGCGCCCTTTACAATGTCGTGATGTCTGGGTGGGCTGTTCGACTGTACGATATACGTTTCCTCGACTGCATACTTCGTGGCCTTGAATCGGTGTCGAGGAAGTTAATGTCTTATCAGCCACAAACAGTTGCTCTTTTTCACAGACAACAAGCGTTTGTCCCAGTTCTTTGAAATGGGCTTTACCCGCACGAACGCTAGGCATAAATCACTACTTGGTGGCTAGTGACTTGTTTTTCAGCCTCTCCTTTCCCAATCCTTGCGGTCTTTGTTACCGTAATTAACTACGTCCGACATCAAGCCGTGCGGCTATGAACAGATGAAAGTGAAGGGATACTTATTATTCTAGAGCATCGTAACCCTCCCTCGTGGTTCGCAGCCTTCATTTGCTCAACCACTGACACGCACTAGATGGTCCAGATATATAAATTTGGGCACCACAAATCTGTATTCATCGCCTGTCACTGTACGCTTCGCTTTCAAAAATAGGCTGAACATAGCAGTCAACCCCAAGTTCCCCAAACACCCATGAAGGCTGAATATTGCCATTGGGTTTGACTTCTTTTGATAAGGCAAGCTCCCACGAGATGTTGTAGCTCCATTTTGTTGCTGTTGCCGTCATAAAAATGGCGCATATCCATAAGGGGAACTGGACATGACCAAGCGGGGATTGCAGATTCGTAGATTGCATGCGTCAGAAATGATATGATACCAGAAATTTGAGCGACTCACTTTCAGTGATAGAGATCGTTGATGGTGGTACCAGGGTCTAATGAGCTTCAATTTGTGAAATGTAAAGAGCGAAATAATAATGCAGAATAAATAGGAATAGAAAAAATAGAATGCCGAAATTAAGGGATGAAGGTTTATAACAAAACGTTATGATGGAAGACATTTTGATTACAGAATATGTTTGGATGGTAGAGGAAACATTCTCTTGGTACGACCAAGCGTAGAAGCACCAAGGGACGGAATAACCAAAGAAAAAGAAAATCACGCGCAAGCCAAGTTTCTGGAAAGTCACTTTTAAGCGCCACCTAGTCGCAAATCGGCGAGCAAAGGGGCGCCATTTTGCCTCTTACTATTATTGTTCCTGGCCATATCTTCCTCTTTGTCCTCCTCTTTCAGAAGCTCGCCAGGGCCGCACCGTGTTTCATGATGAGCGTGGTCGTATTTCAGGACCTAAAAATTGCCTTCAAAATTTTTGATGCCTTCAAATTTTCCAGTCTACAGAACCAGAATAAAAGCTTGCATGGAAACCGCACAGCGTAGTTCTGAGCAGCCAGTGTCGAAGCCTGCTGCGGCCAGCGGGAGTCGGCGGCGCGAGCATCGGCGGGGGCGACACTGCTCGGCCGCTTGGCGTTCCATTGACTGCCGGGGGCGCGGGGCCTTGCCGGTTAGGCCCCGCTACCAGCAACCAGACTACGGGGGCCACGACCTGCGCCACGAGCGGGCAGCGACGCGCCTGGCGTGCATCCGCGGCAGCGTGGCACGACCGTCCCATGCCCTTGCCCTAGGCTCAGCAGCGATGTGCGGTCGCTCCTGTTGGTGAGCTGGCTGTGGCGCAGAAACGCACAGCTTGATCAACGTGCAACACTTCTTTTCTTTTTGCTTCACGCGTATGCCAGCTCAGGCATAAGCATCCTGTTGAGGGGACTACTGACTGTCAATGGATCGTGTGCACACATGCAGAAAGAGAACACAATCTTAAAATCAGCAGAAGGTCAATTTACTCAGCTTGGAGTGCCAACCGCTTTTGTGTGGGTGTATTTTTTGCACCAGGGTAAAGAGAGAAACGAAATTGTCGTCCGCACATGTAGAGTATGCCACCTCCGACGCTGTGTGGGCTTCGAGCGGACTTGGCCTTGTTTTGCTATAGATACACATTGTAGGGACCGCTAATATTTATTACGAGTATAACATACCATATGAGTCACCTTCAACAACTGCGCCCACCAAATCAATGACAAGGAGCACGTGGCGAATGAATCGGTGTAACCTGTTAAGAGCATGTGAAATAATTATACGTAAACAGTCACCTAATTTGTAAAGTATTCAATGCGCCTCCTTGTGCAGCTTATTACTGAAATAAAATCGCAGGTTCCTTTCATTTCTGTTCTAGGATTTGTGCTCCAGTTTTATGCCGATATTCTTATATGGGAGTGAGTAGAAAAGGAGTAGGCGGCTCCATGCTCGCATTCGACGTTCTTGAGGAATGAGCCTAACCTTTCACTGAGTAGTATTTTAGGTCTGGTCAAAGCGAGGGTGCAAATCTGTATACAAACTCACTAAGCAGCTGAGTGGGCTGAACGCTGACACGACAAAAATGTTGCAACGCTTCGACATCAAATTAAGACAATTGTTTCGAGTGCGTTATCACATGATTGACTGACATGTTTAGTCTTACAGTGTCACTTTTTATCTCGCATCGAACTGTTCTTCATTCCTGGCGCAATAAGAAGAGGATTAACGGCACGACTGAGCCATTATAATAAAGAGTTACTCCATGCAAAGAGCTAACCGCGGCTGCACCCCTTTACTGTCGCTATCCAGGTGAATAATGGCTACATCTTGAAGACTGAGTGTGGCAGCGCAGCTTTCCACCAAAGGACTAGTTCTTCCAGCACTTTCGTTGTCTTTTTGATTTTTAATGCCTTTGATCTAATAAGGTTTCGAGAGATCGTCTACAGTTCAGTAGGCACCCTTGTGCGAAGAGCACGGCGTCTCTTGACACAGGCCCTGCTGGAGACTGAGCCTAAACTCGCCCACATCGGCGCCAGTCAGGCGCAAGTGAGCAAACCGACGTCGAGTGCCTGGCCTTCCCACAACGCCGCTTCTGACAGTCGGCGAATGACGGTAGCTTCCGCTGTCGTTACCGGTGAGCAAACAGGGATCTAGTTGTCGGGTTTGATAGTTTTTCGCAGAAAGATGACTGCCTGAAATGCAAGCTTAGTCGCTACGGAGCATTCAGGCCAGTTTACGACGCAAGTGGCTTGCGACTTGTAAAGCTGAAGTCAGAAACTATGAAGGCCGTACAGCGCTGTCGAGTTATTAATACACCTGTGGACTACAATGCTTCTCTTTCAACGAATTTTTATTGTAACTGCTTAATTTTTTAGGATGTATTCCAAGTGTCCTTATTGTGCCAGTCGCAGTAAAGAGGACAGCAGTCTTCACCCCGGCACATCTTGTGGGCGTGTACCTCAAGACTCTGTAAGCTGCCGCCGGGCAACATGTTAACAAGTTGCATTTCAAGTAGACGCTGCGGAGGAGTTTCATTCGGGAAGTTTGTAAAGGGAGTTTTAGGAGTAGAGATTAGCGGAAGGGAAATCTTTATAGTTTTGCAGGTAATTTTAAGAACTAAAATGATCTAGTTTTTCCAACTTTCTCAATTTTCTAAACTCCTTTAGGGAGGAAAGGTTATAAAGAAATTTTTGCGTCTAATTAAATGCATTTTCGCTTGCGGCACGCAACATGCCTGATTCTACTTTCGCCGCTAGCTTGGCTTATTTAATGCGCTCGTTGTGCGAACTTGGAGATTATCCATTGCCAGAGAAAGGTTCGGGATTTGGCAGGAATTTATATCCTAAGCTGGTAAAGTAATCCAGGCCAAAGACGGTCGATGCTTGGTTCGTGCTCTGCTGAAACTTCGCGACTCTCCAGAAAGTCAGCCAGCATCGTCTCAAGATATCATGCACTTGTGAATAGCACCGATCGTAATACATAACCTTATATATATATTTAAGCGGAAGACACTTAAAAATTCTAGTTGTTTTCTTTGCATCTATAGTACCCATTTTCGCAGACTATAGTTGCTTTCGCATCATTTCCAATGTTTTCAGAAAAAAATAGTGTTTGATCCTAGCTGCTGTCGGTGAAGTTCATTGCTGGTGCGCTGTGATATCACCCGTTGTATTTAGCTGATAGTACTAAAAAAGGTTCTTATTATCTCTAGTGTAGTTTGAATGAAATTCTGTCAATGTAAAGATCATTATCGCCTCTACGCACCGCATGAAGACGAGCGGTCGTAATGTAAGTAGAATTGCTTAGAGTTATTACGTTAACTACAACCGTGTTCCATATGTCAGGGTTCTCAGATTTCGACTACCCCGAGAAAGGAAGGCTGCCGAGTGCAAAATTTCAGCTTTCAATATTCTGCAGTTGCTACAGCCGAGCATCCGTTTGTGCAGTGCTTGCAGTTGGTGCAAAAAATAGCTGACAAAAGCCAATGGATTGTCGCTACTGGCAAACTAAGCAGACTAAGGAAATAGTTATAGCTGGCTTTGCAGGAGACAGAGCTGCATCAAAACACATTTGAGTGGCTTACTGCCCCTGCTTCATCGTCCCTCTTATTATTTAGTGTGTTAGTTTACAATCCCCCCGGGTGCTACGAGGGAGAGCTGTAGCTCATGAGTAGGCAACTGTTTTGATAATGTAGCTCTGAAAATACCGAAAGGTACCCGGGCAGCACACATCACTGGCCCAATATTTCTGCTGTGATGGCAATGTCCAGCTAACATAGGATCAGAGAATGGTCAACATAATGCCAATATCGGACCAACTGTCAGTGCTACCTGGGTAATTGCACAACTCACGTGTTGGCTGTGACGGGCTCACGCAGTTGCTGTTCTGATTGTGGCGGCCGGTGCGACCGAGTCTCGTCACTGTGCGCGGCGGGGATGTCCGGGGCGCCGCCGCCCGGGCCGGAGAAGTCCGCGGACAAGTCACCGAAGGAGAAAACATCAGAAAAGTCCCATGACAGATCTGGCCAAAGCCGCAGCGCCAATAGTTCCTTGATTTCAGGCGGCCCATCGACCAGCAAATCGAACAAGTCGTCCCCGTCGACCAGCAAGAGAAGCCGACGAGATCCACCGGTCGGAGCTGCAGCTTCCAATGACCCTTACGATGGTTAGGCAATTGCTTCTCTTCACGACAGCACCCTTCTTTGGCTATTTCGGTCAGAGTAAGCACTATGCAGGTGCAGAGCGCTAGGCGGGAAAGTATAAAGGCATGCAGCATTTATATTTCCCCGACTTCAGACTCTGTTACCCCTGCGCCTCTGGGAGTGCAGTCTCCTTCGCTGTTGCCTTAGCATCGCGCTATTATCTAGCGGTACTGTTTGGTGCTGACTGGTGTACCCGGTAAGTATCCACAGCATTGCGTCACAACCACGCGAAAAAGGAATTGTACGGAAGAAAGATGTCTTTCATTTCTTGCACCCAGCTTGTGAATGTTGTGCCTCGCATGAGAGCTTGTAACTAGGTTGAGATGGTCACTGCGCCGGGTTATGCGTACCTCTTCAATCAACATCGCAGCTGTGTCCACAAAATTCTCGGGCAGGCATCATGGAACCAAGGGATTGCATTTCAAACCTGTTCACACACGGGCGTATTATAACCTAAGTAATTAACTAAATGTTTTAAGTGCTGTCGTTTTAGGAGTTTTATTATGAAGTGCCAGACCTGAATCGCTATCTTGCTCTGGATATTGACAATGTTGGTCTTTCATCAGTGTGATTAAAAAACAACGCATGTCTCATGAGCCTGCGCAGCGACTCCCTGGTGCGAACATTTCTTGGGTTGATGGGCATTGTTTGGGATTCTAAACAGAGATATGGCAATCTCACGCAGCCCCCACATAAAAGAAGACCGATGGCACTATATTAACTCGCAAATTCATCGATTAGCATTCCGAAAGCTGAGACTGAGATTATATTAGTTGCTTTGATTTTCGAAATGATTACCTATGGAGCTGTAACGCTGCACTAGTGATAAATGCGAGGATTTCCAAAATTTGAACACGCATGTGCCATTTTCGTATTTGCTTTTTCAGTCGCTTGTGAAGAAGAAGAAGACGATGACTGTAAGTAAGCGTTTTGATAACAAGAGGAATAGAACAGACTCGATTCATACTTTTCGCTTTACTTTCCGGGATAAAAGTTTTGCTTTAAGAAATTTTTGTCATAGCCGTTTAGTTCTAGAGATGGAAATGACAGCGTGTTCGGAAAAGAGTGGCCGTTTCGGTATAACCTGATCGGTAGATCGACCGATCAATCAGTCTGTCAGTCGGCAGGCAGTCGGTCGATCGGCCAACACTGCACTCTTTAGATGCACCACATGAGAAATAACACAGGAGTGAAAAAATTTCACGTAATATAAAACAAAGGAAAACGAGCCATTATATTACAAAATTTGCGCTTCCAGTCGAGCCCAGACTTGTTGGTAGACCAAGAAATCTAATATAAAGATGGGCAACCCTTGAGGTTGCCAGCAAACCAAACCAGCTATTTCGTCACCCCCAGTAATAAAACAACACTGCACGTTTGTTAATCTGCTGCGCAACTGCAGCCTTCAGTGGTGGATAAAGAAATGATTCTTAGAGCTACGTACATTTATAGCTATACAGTATCGGGAACCCTGATGTAGTGACGAGGTGATGCTGACAATCAAATGACGTTTAAATCTAACCTCATGAGGTTGCCCACTTCTGTTGATATCTAGCGCTGTGCCTGTTTAACAGCACGCACAAGCCTGCTCCGAGCGTTAAAAATATGGTAACGAGGACTTCTGTCAACATGTTTTTGCAAATGCAAGGACAAGCAAGCATCCGGACGTAAAACAATATGGAGTTTGTCAGCATGTTTATGGCTCAATCATCCGGTCCCTATGCTGTTTGCCTAGATATATAGGGTATTTTCCCGTAACTTTAGCCAACATAATAAAAATTAAAGGCACTTAGGATACGAATAACCAGATGCATAATGTTGGCTAATCTAGAGTAACTTGGTCTATTATTATTTATAATTAAACCAGTTATGATTAATTATTGAAATTTTAAAATATTGGCTACAGACATCGAGTGTGATACGGAGAATTGTAGAGCACCTGCAGACACCACTTGATTGTTTCTGACAAAATATGCTTCACCTAGACACTTCTTCCACGTTTCAAAGAAATCCCGGAAAATATGAAAAGAAAACAATGCCGAGGGGAACCTAAAGTTTCTTACGTACGGCAATGAGAAAACATTCCTTTTTTTTTCTTTAAATACTTCGTTGTGTTTAATTACTACATTATTTAAATATTTGCTGCAGATACCGAGTGTGATATGGAGAATTTCGGAGCACCTTCAGTCATCACTTAACTGTTTCTTACAAAATGTACCTCACATGGTCCTTTTTTTCAGCGTTTCAAAGAAAGGCCGAAAAATATGAAAACGAAAAAGGAAAAAGAATGTCTGCTACAGTGTGAATGTGGCCACGGCGAAGCGAGAAGGCATTACGTCGGTTGAAGGCATTACTTCGGCCTCCAATGTCTTCCAGAGCAAATGCATGCTCTTGGCCGAGCATTGGCAAGCGTTAAAACGTCCTAGAGTGCGAAACGTTTTTGACTCTTCTTCAAAAGGAAAGAAGCGCTCGGCCAGAAGTTTTGATTTGAGCTGTCATGTGATAAACGCAGGAAGCATTGTCGCTTCTTCGTTACCGCAGTCACTCTGCAGCCGACCTTGCTGTTCATCACGAGCTTGATAGCAGCACAATAGATGCCCGCAAGCACCCCTACACTTGGCCCTTTTCTATAATTCGCGGGCTTCCTTTGAAAAAAAAAAAAATAGTTGGGGTTTAGCTCTGGTTAACCTTAGATGAACTGCGAAAACAACGGCGGAAGCTTCTTTTGCCTGCTACATACATTATTCTGCTATCACGCCCTATCAGTGTAAGGTGCTGCTGATTCTGATATCACCCTCCCATATGAAAATATGAAACGAATGACCCGAGTTGGCAGCTCCTGCCCGTGGCATATGGTTAACGTGAATTAAAATGACATGGCAGACTAAATTTTTATGAGGAGACTGTAGCTACGCCTCTTCACGGCGTAGCTGCGGCCACCCAAGGTCTCGCTTTGGCTGTCGTATTTAGACATATTTTGTGCGAAACAATTTAATAAGAGTTTTGTGTAGGCCCTCTGCAACTTTGCATATCACCTTTTGGGTGTGCAACTACTAATTAATAAGTTGTATAATTGAATATATCGGCTCACTAAGGTATATTGAAAACAAGAAAAAAAAAGGCTCAGTTACGGCATTCTGGTGCCAACGTTATGCATCCGTTTTTAGTCGTGTCCGAAGTGCTTTTCATTGTTTAGTTTTGTTTGTGAGGCTTAACGTCTCAAAGCGACACATCCTATGCGAGACACAGTAGTAGGGGGCTCCGCAAAGTTCGACCACCTGCGATTTTTTAACGTGCACTGACATTGCAAAGCACACGGGTGTCTTGCTTTTCGCCTCCATCGAAAAATGACCGCCGTGACCGGGATTCGATACCTAATCCTTGAGCTTTTTATTGCTTAATCTAGGCTCAAATTACGTGGTACAGCCTGTATACGGCACCCTTCATTAATGTAAGGGTGTAGGATAGCTGGTGATGCCATACTAAATTGCTTTAACGATAAAAAGAACTAAGAAACAAAGCAAATATACACAAACGCTCTTTTTAAGTATTGCGCAGTAGTACTTTAGTAAGTCATGCGTTTTTGAAGACGAGCATTGTGTGGAACCTCTTGAGAGCTTGGCCGGGGGCCTTACTTCTTGACATACTTTCTACTTCGCTCTTTCTTCGCCCTTTTTCTAGAAACGTGACACCCATGAGATTTATTTATCTTATCTAAGGCGCACATTTACGTCTTTGCTGCTTGAATAGCCAACGCTAGATAAAGCTCTATGCTTCTACAATTGGGGATCCCAAGTCATACGTTGGGGTGACATATAATATGTCTATTGATGTCTCTATTACTATGTCAATGTCAGGGGCACTGTTAGTGTCTATACATGCTCCTGCCACTTACTGGCCAAGCGTGGCGCAACAATAGATGCCTGAACAGGCCTTGCGCCTAGTGAGAAGAGAACAGCAGCTACACCCTGGCGGTGAAATGATTTGGCGGAGAGGCCCTATTTGTCGCAGTGGAGTGATTTGAATTATCGCGCATTTAAAGAAGAAACCACAACAAAATATATTACCATGTTTGGCAGGGTTTGATATCTGCGATTGGAATCGCCCCCCCCCCCCCCCTCCCCAAAACAAATAATAAAAACAGTGATCTATAAGAGGTAAATTAGATATTTATTTCAGGGTATACCTGCTTCGCAGGGACATCGCTTGCAGCCATTTCTGACGCCTTATGACGGGACGTTGCTTTGAACCTGGCGTTTCGCATCGATCATCGGTTCAGTGGGGTTAACACATTCGCCTCTTGAAGGGCGATAAAATATAGACGCAGCTCGCGGGTCTCGTCCTTGAATGTCAGTGTCGACACGTTTCGCTTGGATCATTACGCGCTCTTCGCAGTGTGTAACGTGGAGAACCAGAGAGGTGTGTTCACGCACTTGCTCTCGCAAGTCCACTTCGGCATGGACTTGACTAAGGTGACCTTGCCCACCTTCATCTTGGAGAAGCGCTCCTTACTCGAGATGTACGCAGACTTTTTTGCTCACCCGGAACTCTTCGTGAGGTGAGTCACGCGAAGGTTATCGCCACTCATTTGCGGAGCAGTACACTTCATTGTTCTGGCAGACGTAATTTTCGAACTAGCTTCAGATTCAGAAACTCATTTGTACTCTCAGCTGTTGGCCATAACACAGACCTAAAGACGCGGTGCACGGACTGCATGAATTCGCCTTGTCTGCATCTAGCCTCTGCCGGAGCGCGATTACTGATTACGTCTTACGTTCTTTAGATTTAACGATGGTGGCAATGTCGCAGATTTCGCAGACCTGTTCCAGCAGGCGTGGTAGCGGCACAAATTGCTGGGTCCCGCCACGGCACATATTCTTTTCCGCTTGAAATACCCGCGGACAGTAGAAAATTAACACTAGAGTCCAGAAGTGCGCAGAAAAGAACCTCCTGCATAACTTGGAAAATACAGCTCAATAATACCCACCGAAAAAGCTGTACGTGCCGTATTTTCATTCTACTGCAAATGCCCTATAGTGTTGACAATTACTGAGCACGATGACCTCATTATTCGCATTAAGAGGCCTGGGTAGTGGCATGAAATTATTATTAGAGGCCGTGGTGATCGACTGTCCGGACCTCGGTGCAGATGAAAAAAAAAAAGAAGTCACACTACCCCTGTGATAGAAAATGTCAATTTTTGTTAAATAACCCTAGGCGGTCGAATTCAATCGGCATCCTACAATCTACTAATGCGTCTCGTAGACCCCTTACCACTTCGGGACATTGAAGTCCAGGAATGCGATGATATAAGTCAACATTGGGTTGCAGGAAGAAAAATTGTACGCATAACGTGGACACAAAGGCAGCAGAGTTGGTAAGCGAACGAACCCGAGTTATCGAAATCTTAGAATGAAGAATGTATGGACATGGGCAGGTCATCAAGATGAATATAAAGATCAATATAACGGTGGTCTTGAAGGCTAACAGAGTGGATTTCAAAAAATGGCAAACGTAGCAGGGCCCGCTACAGAAAGTCGGGCGAGCGAATAATATTACGAAGTTTGTGGATAGAGTGTTTAATTTAACCGCACATAATTTGCCGAGGCTTCGATCCATACTGTAGTAAGACCTATCAAATTATTGCATGTATCATGGTGACATCAAATACAGGCAGATAAATTTCCTGATGATGGTGTATCACGCATGATTGATGGGGCGTGGGGAAACCCGTGCCGCCGTTTGTGCAGTATCGTTGACCGCCGGGACGCCAAGGAGCGCATGGTGGAGGTGGTGCGTTGGTACCTCTCCGCCTTCCACGCCGGCCGCAAGGGCTCCGTGGCCAAGAAACCGTACAACCCGATTCTGGGCGAAATGTTCCGCTGCTACTGGAGAATCGGCGACAAAGCGGGCGTGAGTCCAGCGTGGGTCTTACCGGTTGCGCACGACGGGGCATAGAACGGTCCCTAATTCCTGAAACAATCGCAGGCTCGATGAGCAATAGTTATAAAGTGCGGTTTGTTGTTCACTCGACAACTTATCTGCTACGCCAGTCCTCTTTTCCCCATGTGATAACTGCCCATTGTTAGCCCCACTGACAGCCACTACCACAAAGACGGCCTATTGCCTTTGCGCTGAAGAGTCTGGTTGGTCGCATATGAGTCGACGCATTTTTTTCATATATCTAGCGTTAGTATTGCTACTACCATTACATTTAAGGCTAATGATCTACTACTGCTACACTACCACCACCAATGCCGCTATACGATATACTATACATCTTTTAATGCTCGAAATTGTCAGCACAGCCCTCTACCGCCTGTCTAGAAAGATGAGCACACCCCTCTCCCGCCTGTCTAGAAAGATGATGATCAGGTCAATGTTTTCTCTTTGATAGGGCAGAGGAAAAAAACTGAGTAGTTGTGCCTGGTGGTGGGCTGGACGTCAAAGGTCAACAAAATTCCAGGAGTTTCATTCTTCTGCAATAATTATGACATGTAAATATTCAAGTACTGAGCCACCGACTACTAGTGAAGTGCTGGCTTCTTTGTCGTTACATTATCGACCCTTTAACCTTGCTTCTCTCCTTTCTTCCTTTCCGTCAGTATAATAATCCGGAAGCCCGCCTTTCGACGTGTCAGTTTAGGAATCATGGCCGCTTCGCTTTCTATGCTCTAACCAATACCATTTCTACTATATCTTCTGATACTATCCTGCCACCACCACTGCTGTGGCTGCGAATTCTACTACTTTGACTATCACCACGTACTGCTACTACTATACTGCGGCTTGTAATGCGACTACGAATAATACCACTTTTATCACCGCCACAACTGATACTGCTACTGCTTTTGTTATTACTGCTAACAATTCTGTTACGATAGTACTACGAATGCTAATACCTTTATTATTACTAGTACTGCTGCTGTAGCTATTACTACTACTGTAACCGTTATTACAACTGCTGCTACTATAATACCACTGTCACTACTGCTATATTTAGAGCTGCTGGTACTAAAACTGATACTCGTTTTCTCACCGCCACTGCTACTGTCACCATTGTCTATTAATAATGCTACTAACTACTGCTGCCACGGTGTTAAAGTGCCACAGGTGGTCGAAATTATTCCGGAGCCCTCCACCATGTTGTCCATCTTAGCCATATTGCATTGGAACGTTAAACGCAAAATACCATACCATGCCATACCATACCATGCCAACAATACCATACCATACCATACCATACCATACCATACCATACCATACCATACCATACCATACCATACCATACCATACCATACCATACCATACCATACCATACCATACCATACCATACCATACCGTGCCATACCATACCGTACCGTACCATACCATAACTACAACTATTGCTACTTTTTTGCTACGACCATAAGAGCACTGCGCAGAAGTTAGTGCGCACACGCCTATAGAATACGTGTCCCGCAGCGCGCTATGATTGCATGAAGTGCAGGCAGCTCTATCAGACATCCCGGGTAAGCGCAGGCACCAGTCCCCGATGGACCAGTGCCCTGGGCTACCACGAACGACCTGGCCTTCATCGCTGAGCAGGTATCCCACCATCCACCGGGTAAGTTGTATCCTAATAAATTCTGAACAAGCACAATTTTCAACAAGTTGTTCATGAAATATTTTTTTCGCATATCGGTCCAGACTGAACCATAACAATAAATACATCCGAAAATCACTATTCAGGACGCTTTCAATTTTGTGCCCTTAGTTTTAAAAACAGCACCTGATTGGCTTTCTACAGCAGGCTTAACTGCTCGATGCGGGTGAAGGACAAACTTTAAAAGCTAAATTTTTCGCACATATAAAGGTTAAACAATTGTCTTCAAAATGATACTAGCATGCAGTATCCTATAACAGTCTGCAGTTGCCTCACTATATAAAGTGATGCCCGTGGAAGCTGCACTTGACCGTATAACATAGGGTTCGCAAAAGCTTCTGCAGATGATAAGGCATCCGTGCTCCCTCCATTTTTTATTTATAGTTTCGACACTCAAGCACCTTTGCTTTACAACCTAAATTAAACGCAAGAATACACTGAAAGAAACATTGCCAATAACTCCGATTTTACTCTAGCACCACGTATCTGGAAGCGTCTGTGTTTTTTTCCTTTTTACGCGAAGCTCAATGTACCAGCGAGCTGAAATAAACTGAGATAATTTCATTCACCGCAGCGCAGGCCCAAAAAACCCGCTTCCACAAACTGAAAGATACATTCGGCGCTTTTCTTATACTGCACAAAATGAGCATGGAACGCACTTAAGGCACATACTTAAAAAGCAGCAATAATTTAACGGTTTGCACGTAGACCCACACAGGGTGGTGTAGGAGTTTCGTCAAATGTTGTCAGATGCAATTCCTGCAGAGGGCGACCACGCTTTTTTTAAGGGAAGCTCGGCGAAAATTACGGCAGTCTGGTTTGCTACATGGCTTCGGAGATCCCGTGTTAACAAAGCTTACTTATATTTACTTCTCGAGAAAATGTTGGCCCAATCATTCCGCTAGGGCCCTTTTGGGGCTGTTGGACACAAAGAATGAAATCTTACACATACCTGTGTTGTATCTTTGGTACACATAGCTGCTTCTGAAGGCATGGGCGCGAGCTCTCACATACTCATCACATGACTTGAACATCTGTATAAATTGACTAATCGCGTTTATAGGATTGCACTGTGCATGCATACACGCCGTCAGCTGATGCATAATTTTTGAAGGGTGTTGAAATTTCTCTTCTAATGAGATAATTTTTGAAGGGTGTTGAAATTTCTCTTCTAATGAGCGATCGGCAGACGAAGATCTGAGCTCAGGAGATCCTGGGCTTGTTGTACAAGAGGCACGTTAATTGTGTAAATGATACGACGCCCGATACTCGGGAGGGGAGGGAGATGTTGTAAGAGGGCACGATGGAATCTTAGAGGGAAGCTAAAAAGGGCAGTGCAGCAAGTTACCAGAGCTGGACGGGCTGTTGGGGCAGAATGGGGCTTATGGAAGACTGAAATATAGCAAGCAGGCTTAAATGCGAGGATTATTGGCTTATCTAGCAGCGGATGTCGGTGTAGGTGAAGGTAACGAGCCATTCTGTTACGAGCAAGACCGAAGTGAGCCCATAACGCGTGGGCTCTAGTTAGCCTTAGGTATAAACTTGCCTTGCTGGCTGTCCAAATTATCGCCTGTCCACGTTATCGCCCTCTGCGTTTACAACTTGACTCAAGTGTCCGTTTGAACTTATACCTGTAATACGTTTATGTGTGACCTCGGCGGCTAGCTTAAGGGACCTTTCCTGAACGGCATGCGCGTGCCCAGTGTCCGCCTTCTACGCGGAGCACGTAGCCAAGGGAATCTGCTGCAGCGCCTACATCTGGACCAAATCCAAGTTCCTGGGCATGTCTATTGGCGTGCACAACGTGGGTCTGGGCACCATCCAGTTCTTGCGCCACGACGAGGAGTACACGGTGAACTTCCCCAGCGGCTACGGCCGCTCTATCTTCACCGTGCCCTGGATCGAGCTGGGCGGCACTGTTGACATCAAATGCGAGAAGACCGGCTACAGCTGCACCATCCAGTTTCACACCAAGGTGCACTTTCCAGGGAGAGAATAGGCCCGTTCCCTAGCTCAGCATACTGCTTTTGCGTGGACCATTTGTTGACAACTACTTGTATAGTTTAATCCAGCGTACAGTTATATTGTTGCTTAAGGTATACAAGTTATATACTGCTCCTTCCTGATCGCCTGCACTGCTGAGTGATTGGGTCATAGTAAGCTGTGGTGTACCTCGATTCTATCACGAATGGCGGAAAGGGTTATTATGAGGCAAAGTTGCAACGGCACAGTCATACGGTCATGTGGTGACAATGCCGAAGGCAGCAATCGCTGAGGTTGGCGTTGCACTTCAATGAACTCTTTATTTGGCTGACTTCCGCTCGCAAAAGGGGCGAGAATGTCAGCGGCGGCGATAGCAGCAAACGTGCTCGGTGGTCGCCGAACTACAAATGCCTGTTGCACTCTTCAGCGCTAAATTTATTGACGGCCAAGAAACCTCTATATATAGCCGTTGAAAGGTGGCTAGAACAACCTGGAACAATGTGAGAGCGGATCTGAGTGGCAGATTAGTTATTCGAGATAACTCTCGGGGCATCTTGCGCGACAAAGAAAACGGTGGAGCCGCCAGTTGTGCATGCTCCCCCCCCCCCCCCCCCAGAAAAAAAAACAGCAAATAATAATAAAAAAAACACACACAAAAACAATATGGTCGCGGCATTGCCTATAGGTCATTGTGTACGTTACAAGCAAAGTGATAAGGCCGCATGCTTGCGGCTCTCGGCTGCAAGAAATAAATGTTAAATAGCGACAATACGATACTTGCACTGCAACACTCTTCCTCTATATGTAACTTGGCAACTTTGGGGAAACTAGAGGTGGTTTTAGCGCCGTTTGGGAGGCCCTTACTGACAACGCTATTCGTGACTTGCCGATTGGCGAGGCAGCACTGGGAGATGGAAAGACATGAAGTGATGCACGACAAACAGACAGTGTAGGTTTGGGCTGCACACACACACACACACACACACACACACACACACACACACACACACACACACACACACACACACACACACACACACACACACACACACACACACACACACACACACACACACACACACACACACACACACACACACACACACACACACACACACACACACACACACACACACACACACACACACACACACACACACACACACACACACACACACACACACACACACACACACACACACACACACACACACACACACACACACACACACACACACACACACACACACACACACACACGCACGCGCACGCGCACGCGCACGCGCACGCACGCGCACGCGCACGCGCACGCGCACGCGCACGCACACGCACACGCACACGCACACGCACGCACACACACACACACACACAAATCATGTACTTTCAGTTGGGCGCAGCACAACCTGTTACGCAACGAAGCACAACCTGTCACGATTTCTCGCCCTCTTCAGAACGTGTCGAGAGGGCAACCAGCAGGTGCCGCTTAGTTCGACGGAGCATAGTGACATTAGTAATTCGAAGCACAAGACTACTACTGAAATTCTTAATACTCGTAAAAGGGAGGTATGCTTTGCGGCGTGGCAACATCACGGCAAAACAGAAACGTGAGTGAATGACGTGTCGTTGTTCCCACTCTCTCGATGCAGCCTATGATAGGCGGGCAGAAGCACCAGCTGACGGCGGAGATCTTCCCTCCGAACGACAACCGACCTTTCCTCACGGTGGCTGGCGAGTGGAACGGCGTCATGACGGCGAGGAACATCAACGGGGTGAGGACGCTGTTGCCTTTCTCATGCATCCGCGCCATTCCTTGCTTGCTCGCGCAATTTTTATCTTCTGCCGCCATAGCCTCAAGTGAGGCTAAAGTTAGTAAATAAGTGAATAAATAAACAAACACTGGACACCTCAGCGTCGCCGAAAGAAATGTTAATGTCATTGAGAATGCTAACGAAAGGCGAGATATTTCTGAAGTAAATGGGGCGAAGGAAAATGCGGATATATTGACATGGTATCTTAGATATTCATGGTTACAAGAAAGACAGTGTAGGAATAGAATCGTGCAAAGAGAGCAACTTTTTTTTTTTTAGTGGACGGCATTCGACCTTTATACGAAAGCGGCGCTTCTTCATTTAAATTTCCCGCCTACAGTGGAATACAGATGCGCGTCCTTCTTGGTGCAGTGATCCTCTTTTCGAGAAGAGTCAATGCCTCTTTGCTGCACCCTTTTACAGGCGCCCTGAAAAAAAAAAAAAAAAAAAAAAAAAAAAAAAAAAAACATAAGCGGTGGTTCAGCCCGGATATACACGCGGAATCATGCTTATTATAATAAGACCTTATGATGGCTTTGGGCCTATGGAGAGACCTATGAAGAGGCCTATGGTGGCGCCTCACGCAGATTTTAATTGATGCAATGTCAGTCAGACAGTACTTCAAAGAAGCCGCTGTAAGATATAGTGGAAGTAATCAAACTTTTCGGATCAGCACTTGACTGGCTTTTCCATATTCAGTCCTTAAAACAATACAATATTTTTAGTCCTCTTATACGAAAGTCAAATATGTATAGTGGTTCCTGTATAAATGTAGTATATTTTGACTGCAACAAAATGAAATTTAGAAAGCAGTGGGCAGCTAAGTGGATAGCTTGGCCTCGGTCGGAAACCCACTGTCAGCGAAGTCTCTCTCTTTCTTTAAACCGGTTGCTCGAGAGTTCACGGCCAACCCGTGAGATCCAAGAATACGGGCCGCAATGCTTGTTTGTTGAGAAAACAAGGAGATGTCCTTTCGCCACATTTTGTCTCGCATCAGAAACAAGATGGTCTGGTCACGCGTGCATAGGAGTGTAGGATCTTTCATTCAACCGAAGGTGGGCCTTCGAAGCTGCGCTTCGTGCGCAATACCCGTAACCGGCAATCGCACACACCTCGATGGCTGCTTACTGTCCCCGACTAGTCGAGTAAAGAAGCCCCACTTCCAGACTCGTATGAATTGCTCATGAGTTTGCGACAGGGCTTTCACAGTTGGGAGATTGATGCACGGTTATGTGTGTCGAATGCCTAGCCTACATCATCTATAGTCCCATCACACCCTTAATCGCTTGGGCTGGTTGTACGTCCTCCACTTCTGGAAGACTCTCTGCAAACGGGTCTTCAACAAAGAAGAGGACTTAGCCGTGGCGTTAATGATAAGTGAAGGGGTTAAAAGCGGAGATGACATCCCACCCTCGTGCAAAAATATTCACTGTGCATATTCCGAATAAAAGCAGCGTTTCGTAGCATCCAAGTTGTGACTGTAGTCGGCATCAGCGCAGCGATAAATGTGCAGTCATTTTTTCACCGCTCTCGATTCATTTCTTTCCTCATTTAGGGGCATTCTGTCTTGGAATACGTCATCAGTGTCGCGAGTTGCCATTTCTCCTCTATGAAGGTAGCCCCCAGGGTTGAGATTTAGGTAGTAAGGACTCGAACCAAAAAGTTCGTTGTTCCATGCACAGTGGCGTGGTGGCTGGCAGGCGCACATGTTAATGTGGCCGAGAAATGCCTTCTTGTGTGAATGTGTATTATCCTAAATGTACCAAATCAGAGTCAGCAGGTGCTCCCTCCTTATATTCCCCGACAGAATGAAGTTACCTTCGTCGACACTACCAAACTGCCCATCACCAAGAAAATTGTTCAGCCAGTCAAGGAACAGGAGGCAAACGAGTCACGCAGGTAAGTGATGGGCTACTGAGGGTCGTGCCTATATATATATATATATATATATATATATATATATATATATATATATATATATATATATATATATATATATATATATATATATATATATATATATATATATTGCTGTGCTACTGATGACGATGAGAGGTTGGGTGGCAGAAGAGAAGGAAGAGCCGGTGGCATTTGGAGTTAGCAGGCCTCACCTTGCTCCGTAGCATGTCCTCTACCTACTCATGAATGACTTTGCGCTCAGATAGGGACACGCGATATGGCTTTTGACGGATGGAACGAGCCGAACCAGTGTCAATGGTAAGCGTTCGAGAAACAGGGCGAAAGGTTGGTCCGTTTCTTTGAGAAAAGTCAAACATAGGAGGAAAGGGTGGAATGATATCCTCAAGAGTACGGCGTTGAGGTGAGCTCAGATCGGCGCTGATCATGTAGAAGAATGAGGATTCATCAGCAACCTGAGGTACGGGGGCAATTGTAGCATCTGTGACCAAAGCAACGACGCGGGGCGCATTGGGTTCACATGAAGTAAGCATCATACCAGTTGGTAAAACTACAGGCTCTGACGAAGGGTTCATTGTCCATAACGTGGCACTACCATGGTGCACAGGGATTATACAATGAGGAACAATATTTTTTTTGAGGCATGCTGAGTGAATTGGGTGCACACTGCATGAAATGTAGTCTGGTCAATTAGTGAAGTGGACACTGGGACGAACATGGCAGACAAGGTTCTGTGTCTTCATTAATACTAAAGACTGTTTCTTTGCTGTGGCAGCTTTCATAAAGACTCGGCAGATAAGCGCCGTCAAAATAAAGCTCTGCGTAGCGTGTGGTAGGACGACAAATTGGACTTGAAAAATTGCACCACTCACAGACACTTCAGTACTACACACATCCAGAGGCCGGAACGCCTCTCTACTCACACCTCAAAACGTTGAAGCACGATCGTATTCAAACATCACTTCGCGTACCAACAAGCGCCGAAACTCATTATTCATCACAGACACAGTTGCACCCGTATCCACCAAAACTAATGCGCACACTCCATCAGTGAACTCACGATTTTTGTGTTTGAGCATTACTTTTGAAAGAGGGATATTTGCGCTGCACATTTCCAGCGGCCTCACGCCCATTGGTCGCGCTGGTTAGTTTTCCTGACGAGGTGACACGGAGCGCTGCCGTGGCGATGGGGAACGGCGCACACGGAAAGCAGGTGGGGGGTAACACTTCGATCAGATGCGAGGAAATGGTCGCGCAGATACTCGTTCGGGACGTTCGGGTAATATCCACGCGTAGCATATGATTGCCGCAAAGCAGGTCCATATTGACGATTGTTGGGTACTGTTTGAGGCGCCCGGCGTTTATAGCGAGGCGGCAGCCTACTGCGGCAGTACCCGGCGATGTGATCTTCGACGTCACAGTGGTAGCAGATCGGTGCTGGAGGTATAGAATGCTGCTGTTGATAAGAGCGAGGAATAGCAGCACGCGTCGTAGTCGTGGCGGATTTCGCGTAGTGCTCAGCAATCCTGGTAGGTTGGATTGAACATAGGGAATTACGTGAGACGAAGTCACACCTTTGAGCATCGAGCATCGACGAAGTCGGGTGGGCGAAAGGCAAAGGCGGATAGTCAATCGAAGCTGCAGATTGAGGAGCTTAGAGAAAGGAAGCGCTGCAATCGCTTGTGGTGGTGAAGAAGCCGGCCCTACAGAGACTCTGTGGCCAGAGACCTCAGCAGAATCATTCTAGTGAAGTGGGTTGAGGTGTAGAAGTTCAGAAGTGCACCTGTGTCAGCGCCTGTGTCTTTGTTTCCTTTCCTTCGTGTTTCGTCCCGTTCCTTGCGCTGTTTTATTTCATTGTGTAGGCGTTCTCGCATTATTTTCCGGATAGTCGTCGACGGAAGATCTAGTAGACGATCGTCATCAAGGCTGGTCATGGTAGATACGTTGGCCAGCCGCCCAATTTTCGGCACAATACGACATGTGTTTTGAGGGCTTAACTGTACGGATGGGTGTAGTGACATCGGAGACAGTGTCAAGATTTATCTTTGGCAGCTAAGAAATTGTACACGTCATCCGCGATGCCCTTCAAAAGATGGCCGACTGTCTTCCTCGAGCATGTTTGAACTGACGCATTTGCATTATCGGAGGATCTCTTCAGGATAGGTGGTGCAAGTTTCACCGGGCAATTGAGCTCTTAGGGAAAGGTCTGCTCAGCCCGTTCTTCCGCTCGCAACAGAGTCGCCAAAACGCTGTTTTAACTGTGGCAAACCGTTCCCAAGTCATCAAATTGTCCTCGTTATTCTCAAACCAAATCACCGCCGTACGAGTTAGAAGGAAAACGTCATTAGCTATGTGACAGGGTCCCACCGGTTGTACCGACTAACTCTTTGGTAATGAGTTAACCGCTCCTCAACGTCCTCAGCCTCTTCTCCTGCAAACGGCCGTGGTTCCTGGTAAGGCTGAGACAGAACAGGGGTGGCGGGGGCAGGTCTATCGCCAGCCTGGACTATAATTGTCACTTGCGTGACCTATATATATATTTATTTATTTACAAAATACTGCGGACACTGAGTCCAAGCAGGGTGGGTGAACAAGTCAATCAAGGTACAAAAGAAAACGCAACACTTCAAAAAAAAAAAAAAAAAGACAACACAGTATAGCAGCAATTGGTTAAAACTCAAGGGACAGTGGATTAACTAGCTGATTCCAATCTGTTATTGTGCGTGGAAAGAACGAAAATTTGTAAGTGTCTGTTCTAGCGAATATAGGGGTTAGGGGACTGGGATGGTGTTGACGAGTTTGTCTGGTTGTTGCCGGCGTTAAGTATGATGATGGATCCAAACCGAGTTTGTTATGTAATAACTGATAAATAAACTTTAATCTAAGCTTTCTTATTCGATGTTCAAGTAGTTCAATTTTATTTGTCTCCATTAAAGTGGTTGGGGAGTCAGACCTTGCATATTTATTAAAAATAAACCTGACAGCTCTTCTCTGTATTCTTTCCAGATTTTTTACGTTAGATTTAGTATACGGGTCCCACACTATGCATGCATATTCCAGTTTAGGTCTGATTAATGAACAATAACAAAGTAGCTTAATGTTAGAAGGAGCATTTTTTAGTTTGTCTTAAGCAGCACAATTTTCTAAATGCAGCAGAGCAGATATTGTTTATGTGCAAGTTCCACGATAGATTGCTACTTATGGTTACTCCTAGGTATTTGTAGTTGGATACTTGTTCAAGAGGGAGAGAGCCTAATTTATATGTGTAGCTATGACGTATGGTTTTTCGAGTTATCGGCATATAAACACTTTTATCAGCATTCAGAATCATGTCCCATCGGTCGCACCATTCGGAAACGTTGTTCAAGGCACTGTCCAGGTCACATTGATCTTCCCTATTTGTAACTTCTCTGTATAGAATACAATCGTCAGCAAACAATCGAATTTGCACTGGTGGGTTAACAACTTCAACAATATCATTGACATACAAAAGGAAAAGCAGAGGGCCCAGAACGCTTCCTTGGGGAACACCGGATGAAACTGGGAGAGAGCCCGAACGTTGTCCCCCCACTTCAACAAACTGTTTGCGGTCTTTTAAGTATGCATTAATCCATGTTAGTAAAATATCAGGAATGCCAATTTCTTTCATTTTAAAAATTAGTTTATCATGAGGAACTTTGTCAAATGCCTTGCTAAAATCCAAAAATATTGCATCGATTTGGCCTTTATTATCTATAGAGGAAGCAAATGAATTTATTACTGTAATTAGCTGTGTTACCGTCGAGAGCCCTTTTCTGAACCCGTGCTGGAACGCGAACGCGAATCGCGTGCTGAACGCGATTTTTTTCTAAAAATTCGTTCATACAATGTGCAACTATATGTTCTAATAGTTTAAAGCATGGGGACGTCAATGATATTGGACGGTAGTTCTGCAAGAGAAGACGGTCTCCTTTTTTATAAACGGGAACAATTCGGGCTGTCTTCCAGTCATCGGGTATTTTACCCAATGACATTGAAGCGCGAAAAATTATTACGAGGAATTGAGCCAGAGTTTCGGCATAGCGTTGCAGAAATGCGTTTGGAATGTTGTCAGGGCCACATGACGTTTTGGTTTTCAAGTTCAGCAACATTGAAAGGACACCAGGATAAGTAATAAAATTCACTTCGGCGGGGTAATACACTCGGCTATTGTCGGTACCTATGCTCGGGGCAGAAAATACACTTTGAAAATAACCATTAAAATGTTCAGTAATAGCCTTTGGATCACATACCGTAGTGTTGTCCACCAATATTTGTGTGACTGCTTTCTTTTTTTCACTAATGTAATTCCAAAACTTACTTGGCTCGGTTTTTATAAAGTTTTGAAGGGATGTGTTGAAGAAATAATCTTTTGAATCACGTAAGGCACGTGCTAGATTGTCCAGTAATTCCTTTAGCACATCAGGATCTGCGCGTTTTCCTTTCCTTTAGCACATCAGGGCTGCGCATGCTCTAAGTGCGCCTTTTTTTTTTCGCTCAAATAAAAAAAAAAAAGGTCAGGAATTGATTTGACATGATGCCGATTGGACACCAGTTGACCTGTCCACTCTTGGAACGTACCATCGGCTTATAGCAAACACACCTACAAAAGCGGATTTAAAGCTTTATTGCACCGACAACTGCGATAGCGCTTTGCGGTGTTACAAGGCGATGATCGTATCTGTGGACTCTGGCACATGTCCCATGCAGCCCATTAAGCACGCTCCCTTCGTCGCGCAGGCTGTGGAAGGACGTCACATTGAATCTCCAGCGCAAGGATGTGGACAAGGCCACGGAGTTCAAGTCGATGCTTGAGGATCAGCAGCGCAAAGAGGCGGCGCAGCGCAAAGAGACCAACACTGCGTGGAAGACCAAGGTGAGAGAGCGTCGGCAGACCTCTTTGGTGAATGATCGCAGACCACAGAATCCGCGCAAAACTACCAGAACAAGCTCGCTCGAGTCGTAGACATGAAAGTTTCTGTATACACGCGGACATCAGCTGCAGCGGAAAAACACAAGCACAAGTGACTCGTGATTAGAGCAGAAAAATTGCGATACGTAGCGCTATCGTTGTACACGTCTATAGCGAGAGTGTGGAGCATGTTCTATTTTCTAAAGAAGGGGTTGCCTTGCAGAAAGCAGCCCATTCCGATGATGGCGCATCCGAAAGACTGCATTTTAAACTAAAGCTCATGCCTTCCTGAGTCGGCAAAATAATGCGCCGATTTGACACCGCAAACGGCTTATTCCGCATTTTTTTTTTTTTTGCTGGAGTTTAAAGCAGTGGTATCTTTATCGTAGGTATTCTTTTAAATATTGGCTGGACGATTTACTGTGAAAAGCAACGTGCTGCAGTGCCTATACGTCACAGGATGGCGTGCTTTAAGCGTTTGCCATCCGGTGATAGGTGCAGTTGGCATGAATCTGCTACGACCTAAGCTGCCATGAATCGACGAGAAATCCACCCTTTAGCAAACTGTGTACTTTGAAGGAAGTATGGAATAAAGACAAGAGCGCTAGTTGCAGCATCAGCTCAAACAATAAAAGAAATTGACTCATGTGCTCAGCAACGTTGGCGACGGTTTCGATAAGCAACGCACAAGCTATAGTTTAAGATTCAAGCTTTCGGTCGTTCTGCTTTCTACCGGCCACCGCCACCTTGGAAGATGGAATGTGCTTGGCACCCTTGTTGTCGGCGATCCCGGCAACACCAGCGCCGCGTATGACAATTTTTCTGCTCCGGACAGAAGCCACTTGTGCTAATCCTGCACAAGTATGTTGCAGCTGTACCCGCACCGTGAGTGCCACGCAACACTCATCGCTCGTGGAGAGTAGATGAATGGAAATGTACGCGAAATCAAACAGAGGCCAAGGGTCGTTGTCTTAACTGCTCTATTTTGAGAGGTCGTCTATATGTTTGAGACAGGTATCTGCTAAAATCAGTAGCATGTTCTTCAAGGAGCTTAGCTTGATTGCTTTGAGCACAATGGGCGGTAATCTGCCTCATTTCCGAAATATTTTACGAACTATGCGTACTATCTGCGTTTGTCGGTGCTAGAAAAATGCCAGAATGAGTGTTTTTGAACTGTGGTTTAAATTTGCATATTTGCATGTTTTCCATCAGTCATCCGAGCTTCAGCCCTTAGCACAGGCGTGCATGCGTTATGTTCTCTTAGTCGCTTGAACATCTTTCTTTCTTTCCTATGTTAGACTCTTCATTGTGTCCACTCGGTACCTGCCATTATACCATGGTTTTTATTGCACCACATTAGAAGTCCCGTCGGTAAGAAAACACGTACTCTGCCACGTAATTCCTATTGTCTGGCACGGGGTGTGACTTCAGTATCACAACAGCGGTAGCGCGCCACGGCGACAGTCAGCAGCTGCGCAGGGGCTTGGAGATACGCGGATGTGTGCCAATGCCTCAGCGTACCCAGATGGCATGAGCCCATAAGCAGAACATTCGGGCATACTGGGGAATACCTGGTGAACGAGGCTCTTGCTGTTGCACTTGGGCACGTGTTGTTACTGAGTCCTCCCGACTCCCCACCCCCTTTTGAGATTTTCATGTGACGTTGTAACCAGCGCACTATCTTCTGCCGAAGCCAGTGGACGAGGCTCTTGCTGTTGCACTTGGGCACGTGTTGTTACTGAGTCCTCCCGACTCCCCACCCCCTTTTGAGATTTTCATGTGACGTCGTAACCAGCGCACTATCTTCTGCCGAAGCCAGTGGACGAGGCTCTTGCTGTTGCACTTAATCACGTATTGTCACTAAGTCCTCCCGACTCCCCACCCCCTTCTGAGATTTTCATGTGATGTTGTAACAATCGCACTATCTTCTGCCGAAGTCAATGTCGGCTTTTCCTCGTGGAAGGGGTAAGGCAGGATCTAAAGGGCTCGAAACAGAATCCAACAATTAAATTTTGATAAATGGCCTCTTTTGTGCGTGCGCACAGTTATGAAGATGACGTCTTCTTCCAATCACACTGGACTTCAACTTTGCCACAATTTGTGAATGAAAAAAGCAAACCCGTCACATAGCGATCAAATATTTCGGTTGGGCCCTGCGTGGAGCGTGACGAAATGACAACCAGACAGCGCTTAGACCGTACACCGCAAGGGGAAAATTCTGTGCATGCTTTGCGGCGACTGCTTCTTCCTCGCACCATGACGGCGGGTAATTAAATAGGCCTGTTGGTAGTGAGCCTGTTTGTGCATAGTGGTGTATTTTAAGGATAAGCAGTGCGTCAGATGCATCCGCTACCTGGTGCATGGATCCAAATCGTGCCATGCAATACATTTAATAGATGGAACATTTCGAATGGTGTGCAACCATGCACGAGGATTGGTCATTGACGCATGCGTGAGTTGTTTGACGACATGTCGGTTTTATGCCATCTGAATGCGCGGGGTATGTTTTTAAAACTCCACAGCGCAGTAAGCTTGCTCAGACAGAGGTATAAGAACAAAAAAAAAGTAATAAAAAGCTATCTTGGTAACTTCCCGCTAGCTCACTCCTTTATGCTAGACCAAGGAGACCAAACGGAAAGCCTAATTTGAAAAACGCATCAAGCCTCAGAATTGCTTGTCTCATGTAAGTACATCGCTTCAGGCTGCTCGCCAATGTGGTAAAGCGAAAGGCGGGCAGACAACGAGCGGCTATCTTTCAAGAAAGAAGACACGTCGCGCCATCTTTGCAGCAGTTGCATAAACTCAGTGTTTTACAACAACATGCAGGGGATTTTCTTGTGCAGTAGTAGCAGTAGGGCGCATCGATTCACTTGCCACCGCTCTAAACGCATTCCAGGCACTTTCGGAATTTTTCGAAAACGGTCGTTGGATAACCGTCGGTAGCAGTGATTTTGTCAATACATTGTAAATGTCCACAATGACTCTGCGAACGAAGCACAGGGCGCACTGTGGCAAATCATTCCCGCAAAAAATTTTCACTATGGGAGGTACTCAACTGACGTTACTTGCACCTTTTTGTGGCGCCTTCCACAGCCTCCGCAGTGCAAGCCAGTATAGATAACGAAAAACTGATTAGATACTCTTACAGTCTTTCGCCGTACGTCATGCATCACAAAATGGCTGCCACTGCATACTCCTTCGTCGCCGTACCCCAGAATTGAGATGTCAGGTAAAAAACATGTTGGTAAGAACACCCGCGTGAGTTGGTATCAAAATAGGGATGTAGCATTTCTTTATGCAGCGTTCAGGGTGCTGTCATACTATTTCGCTTTCCATTTGACATCTGCCTGCTAATCAAATTGCAGGCTAGTTTTTGGTAGGATTCGAAATTACGACCTATGCACCTTTAATTGAAAGCCGTTAATTGTAAGATTGTATGTGTAGGTGTCCACCAAGTAGTGCGCCTCGCTTTTCCTGAAAATCGACTGAAACAAAAATATTTATAAAATATTCATAAGATAAAAAGGTGGTGTTAAAGGCGCTATTACGTTTGCTCTCAAGACAATTAAGCTTGAGCGTCCACGTATTGTAAAAATTATGGCGCTGAAAGTTGCTAAAGCAATCTTTTTAGACACATTTCGGCGCTTGTCCAAGCCGTGTGTTGCTGAATTTATTCATGAAGGTACCATGATCTGTGATGGTATCGCAATAGGGAAGGCTCAGCACGTAGGCTAGCGCGGCCTTCCATCTGCGGTTTACCGCCTTGGAGTGGCAACTCAATCAACTCGCCTGCGAAGTTGGCTGCGCAGCCGTAGCCTTGCTTCTCTCCTCACCAGATGAAGAAAATGTGAGTGATGGACACGATTAGCGAAGTAGCCCATGACTACAGCGAGGAGAGATTATTCGGTAGCAACATCATATGCAAATCAAAATAGACATATACCGAATTTTATGAATCTAAGCATGCTTCCTCATTTTGGTCATCGCGGTGCTGAGAATTGAGTAAATACGGAGCATAAGAGGAAGAGCAGTACCACGGTGGGCAATATCAAAAGTGAAAATGGTGGCGTATGTCAGCCTCTGACAACTGGCGAGAAGGTCTAGGCTCCCTATTCATTTCGAAGCAGACTGGGTTTATCCGGCTAATCACGCAAGGCACGATTAATCCACGTGGCACATACGTCATTGCTGAGGCCAGATTCACTAGTTTCATGCAAGAAGACATAAAATTGAGTATCTTTAAATTAGATGACGTCACGAAACCGCCTACCAATCAAGGCCTCACCACGTCACCTGCTGGATGCATCCTTATTGTTCAAATGTCAAATGCTGATGCTGCATCAATACCTCCTATTTGTGTGATTTACGCCACGAAGTAGTGATTTCGCACTAATAAAAATAATAAACTAATAAGAAAATTACAATAAAGGATTCCATAACTATCCTGGCAACTCAAATTCGACTTAACGCGTGTTCGCCAAATGGCCAACCGCGCTACTTCTTAAGGCTGCAGTTAAATGATCTTTTTTCTTTTTGGTCGCAGTTGTTTGAGCCACAGGGAGAAGAGGCATGGATCTACAAGACTCCGCTCTACAAGCGAATGGCCAAGAAAACCCCCAAAGACTTCAGCAATGCCACCTCCACGGCTTCATGATCAGGTGCAACCTCGGAAACCTCTGAAAAGAACAGCTTGAGTGCTTTTGGGGATTCGTCTGGACGTTTCCGACTGCCAGATGACCGCCGTCATCTTAGCTCGTGGCGTCCGACCGAAAGGCCCGCCCCCGACATTTGCTTTGGATCTGCACAGAGCATTTTATAGACAAGCCTGGCGCCAGTGCTGCCTCACAAATGTGCGCATATTTTCGGAAATGGCTGGCTTATTTTCCTTTCCGCCTCCTATAAATTCATTTTTCACTAGAAACTCGGGGGGCTAGCCCAGTGTGCTGACTAGTAATAGTAAGCAATCGCACGAAAGCGCTGTTGGTGGCATCTGAAGGTTGTGCTAATAAATTAGGCTTCTTTTGGATGCAGTTGCTCACGTTAAATGCTGCTCACTTTTTGAAAGCTGCTTTAGTGGCAGCCATCGGGACCGTACGCAGGCCGCTCGTCTTGGCCTCTCGCTGCTTCTCCAAGCAAGGCCGAGGTAGGCCGCGCCTGGTTTCCTGACTGTGCTCGTCTCGTGCATCTATAATACGGCGAAAGCATGCGCAAGGGAATCGCACTGCCTGAGAGCGCACATGTAGCCTCCACTAGAGCTCCCAGGGACGAAATACCGTCCACCACACGCTAGGTGCCTGCTGCAGATGAGCTTCGCCGGACATTGCCAAGCCATGCTAAGTCGAGAAGCTCGTTTAAATAAGCTTGCGTTTTTATTGCAGACCGGTTCCGATAATTATCTACTAAACCAGCATTACCTGTCGTTCTGTTATTACACTGGAAGTGCAGATTTTTGTGTGCCTAGGCAGCTGGGTGCGGTTTGCGATTATTGACGCAAATGCGGGCTTGTGAAAAGCTTGAGAAAATAAACACACTTCAAGGATTCCAAAAAGAGGGTTCCGGAAAGTGGCCATCTAAGATATACATTAATAGAGAAGATGCCACTGAGCGTACATGCCGTGCAGAAGTCCCCAAAAGTTAGCTGGAAATTTGCATTTTTGATAACTCCCGCCTCCACGTCACGCGGTGACCTTCGGTGCCATGCGTTCGCCAGAGTTTACGAACATTACAGCACAGATGACGTCGCTGCAGAGACGAGTTGTTGCCGAGTGCTATGATTGGTTTGCCGCGCCGCAGCGAAAAAAGCGGGGTGGTCAACCCAGCAGGACACCGCGGCGCGCCTACGTACCTTACCCCTCCCTTCTCTGTTTAGCTCATAGCGAACGGAGGTTAGGTTTGATTTGGTTTATGCGGTTTAACATCCAAAAAATTTGCAGTGGCTTAGCTTAGCTATAACAAAGATATACGTAGCGAAAGGTAGGAGTTTGCTTGGTTGAACTCTGTTATTCGATATGTTAAGCAGTTGTGACACTGTCGCGGTTTTCGATGTGTGTAAAGCATGTTTATTCAATGTTACGCTTTATAGACGCGAAGATCGATCAGTGGTCTGCAAAGTAGCTTGCCAACGTCTAAAGCTTGGATACACAGTATCTAGACGGGATGGTTCCTCATTGGCACACAAAATCAATGACTATTTGCCATTGAGTAGTCTGGATGTGAGAATACGATGCCAAATTAATGTCGAACTTCACCTTCATCCATTCGCTGAGCTTCGACTTATGTAATCTGTACATTTGGACGGCCTTCTTCTTGTTCGGCATTGAGTCGGCGTCTTTGTCGATCCGAGGCTTGGCGCCGGCGCTTAGCGAGACGTTCTTCCCGCTCTTCAGTCGTCTCCGGCGCTTGTTTAGCCTACCTTCCCTGCTTTGTTCGAATGTTGCCGGGCATCTTCGTGTCATGCGATGACTTTTGGATCCGTCGATGCTTCTATCGCGTAGCCTCCGCTGATTCCGTTCACAGTACGTGCACTATTCGTCCGCCGCTTCATCCACCGTGCGTCTGCAAGCTAGCGCACGCGCCGCGGGCTATATTCTCAGGTGTGTTGTGGGCAACAATGGAAGTGGCTTAGCTCAGCTAGGCCAGGATCATCACGATCACGATAATCCCGCGCGATGATCACGATGAAAACGATGATGAGCATAGCGAAGCTTTACGTCACGCGCGGGTGCCGCGAAGAGACCGTCGCGGCTCAGCGCAACCGGTTGCCAAAATTACGGCGCATGCGCAGAAGTGATTAGCGCGGACCGCTTGAAATAGTACCCATAAATGTGGCGCAACAAACACAATCACATGTGAAGAAACACAACACAGGTGCACACTACCAACTGTAATATGGATCTGAACACACACTTCCTCTTCACCACTCCTCCTCTTCTACTCCCAAGAACATCTCATCATCCTCTTTGCCAAGAAGATAGTAGCACTTTCTTCCCCGTAGAACATAAACATTGTCCAAGCATGACAGTCACCTATTCTACACTCACGTACATCTCCACACACCTCTTTTTTGCCCAGCAGCTAATACTACAATCGTCCCAGTGCACCATAACCATCATCCAAGCTGGACAGTCACAAAGTCCACCACATAGTCACACACTAGTAAACAAGAAAGTGCTACTATCTCCTTGGCAAAGAAGAGGATGATGAGAAGATGTACTTGGGTGTAGAAGAGGAGGAGTGGTGAGTAGGAAGAGTGTGTGTTCAAATCCATATAACAGTTGGTAGTGTGCGCCTGTGTTGTGTTTCTTCACATGTGATTGTGTTTGTTGCGCCACATTTCTGGGTACTATGCAGCACCAACTTGCCCCTCAAGTTGTTATTTTCAGATACCGCTTAAAATGTTCTGCTGAGCAGCCTTGTGTAGCTTTCGTTGCAAAATTAACTCAGGCTACGAGAAATGCCGTAGTGGAGGGCTCCAGAAATTTCGACCACCTGGGGTTCTTTAACGTGCACTGACAATGCACAGCACACGCGCGCCTTGCTTTTCGCCTCCATCGAAAAGCGGCCGCCGCCTCCGGAATTCGATCGCGCATATTTGGTCACAGTAGTCGAGCGCCCTAACCACTGCGTGACCACGACGGGGCGAAGGGAGTTATATAAGATTTAATGGGGTACTGTATAATTTTCAAAAAAATAAAGTTAGGCTTCGCTAATATTGTCTCGCATAACTACTGAAAGCGGTTATACGCATTTCCGCGAAAAAACAGAGCAAAGCGTGAAACAGTGCGGACCATACAGATGAAATCATATTAAATGAGAACACTTGAACGGGTGGATTTGTTCCTCGCGCAGCGTCGCCTGCTGGCGACTCAAATGAACAGTGTGATGGGGCCCTGGACAAGGTGAGTATGCGCTAACTACGCAGTCCACTTGGAGTTGAGATCAGCGGTTTGAAGTTATGTATGTTGGCTGTCGTGGTTGGGACATAAAAAGATGTTTGCTCTCCATGACATGAAAAAAAAAATTAAAGATCTTTACGATACTAATGTCGAATCATCAAATCTGTTGAATGTCGCGCCTGAGAAGTATGTCGCGCGCGTATGTCGGGCAACGAGTGCTTTCCTGTTCACCAGGGAAGTGCTGGCACCTGGCCATTGAATTCGGACCTCCGTACCACTCTTGGCGTCACCGAGACACAATGAAGCTTAAAAAATGAGGCAGGACACCAATAAGGGCTCAAAAAGTTTAATGCACTTGGATTGAAACAGTGTATTTGCGAACTGCATCTATAAATACCCTTTAATTCGAACGCAAGACGCGGAGTGGAAGATCCTGATAACATTGAAAGTAACAGAATTAATTTGCGGATGCACTATCGTTGTCTTCCCTGCCTGCTGTGTCCGCTTTACATTTAATCTTTTCGGGATATCAAAGAATCAGTCGGACGGCACGTGAAAACTTTCTCGAAAGCAGCTGGTGTGGCAATGTCTAACTTTGTTTTGGTCAACAACACATTTAAATTGTAGCCTAAAGATCAATTGTAGTCAATCAGTTAAGTCCACAACCTCCATTCTCGTCGTACAGTAAGTTCGTATTGAAAACGAAGCACGAACTAGGTTGACACCACAAGAAACACTATATACCACATGCACTCTCTCTCAACTCCTCCCAGTTCGCTCTAGCCATCCTAATTCGCCATTCTGACGCTGAATGACTTTCAACACTCTCAGATTATCACCTTTCAACATGATAAGTTATGCAGCGCAACATAATTACAAAACAAAACTTGTTTATGCGGCACTATTTCACTACGCTAGTTCACAAGGTAGTACGTGCGACCTCATGGCGGTGAAAGAGTTCCTCCTAGATACATCATGCTCCGAGAAGTCGTCGTCCGGGACGTTCTCGAGAAGGGTAGATCCAGACGTCCTGACCAGAAGCATTTAAAGAAAAAAAAAAACAGATCATTAGCACGAGATCAGAGTCACCAAAGCCCTACTTCCACACGCTCAGCAGTATCCTCATTTGCCGAATTCAGTCAACTGTAACAAAAATACCCTTGTAATTGATCACGAAATGCAACTGGATTGCAACAATCCTATTGCTGCGAATTATAGACTCTCCTCTAATGTTAAGCTATTACACATAGCAATAGTAATATGTGTTAAGGGGCGCATTGGAAACTCGGGAAACGACACAACACAAATAAATCACAGCTTTATTAGTGACAGCTCGATTAATGAAATCTATAACATAAAGTGGATGAGATTGAAAGGAAAATTTAGACGTTCCAATGGTTAATAAATTTGAAATACAAAATATAAACCAACATACATCTTATGTTTCCGCATATATAAACCATCGGGTGGTGTAACTTTTCCTTTGGTTTGCCAAGTCTTGATTTAAAGCGTCCAGTTTATTTCATAAGCCTTATTAGTCGTGCTGTCACTGATGAATGTGGGTGAAAATATCTCCAGAGCAATTTTTGTAAACAACTGAACTAGTATGCCACGGCTCTTTTATTAAATGTGCGCAGTTTTCGTTATCAGGAAATCAGAACAGCTGCTAGCTAGCGCACTAGGCCTTGCGCTCTATGTGGCTTCAATTCGAAAAACAACTTTTCTTTTGCGTTACCGATAGCGAATGTTACTGACCCAGCTTTCTGTCACTATTCAGGTCCATAGTGATCTCTCCCACATGCCAAATTTAGCACGGCGCCGCGCTGATTTGCCTAAAGTTTGTTCGAAAATCCTTCAAATTTTAAGCGGTGGCTGCCATAAAGGATGAAAATTTTAAGCCCTTTAACGCTATAAAAGCCACAATTTTGCAAGACTCTAGACCTCTAACCTCTTTCACAGCGGATTTAAATAGTACAGGGACTGAGCGTTTCATTATTCAATTCAGCGTAGGTAGCGGCAAACAGAAAGTCTGTCCAAAATTGACATTTTCTTCATGCAGTTGCTTATATCATGCTACAAGGCTATAAGCCAACATGCATGTTCTTCTCGCCGTAGGCAAGTGACCTAACGCTGCGTCACACAAAATTAAAGAGCCCTACAGAATCTGCATTGGAATAATGCGAAAGCACGGATGCTGCTGTTGCTCTAGTTGCCTAATTCACTTCTTGTTTACCCATTTTAGTCATTGGTACTTTCAAATTGAGCGCCAATCCCTTCCTATTCCCTTTTTTGGCTCGACTTCAGGTTGCGTGACGTCACATTCTTGACGGGACCTTAATTGACTGATTTGATTAACTATATTAGTATTTGATACATTCAAATGTAGCGCCAAACCATTGGCTAATGGGACCATTTTTACCTTTATTTTTACATTTTTTGCCTCTAATTAGTTACCTAATTAACTTAGTGGCCTAATTATTTTGTCGGACACAACATTACGTCACCTTCTATCGACTGACACCACTCATTAACCTCTACCACTTCTTAATTACAAATGCTGCGGACACAATTTTGCGTGTTTACCTCTAATTAATTACCTAATTACCTCATTGGCCTAATTATTATTTCGGGCACAACATTACGTCACCCTCTATCGATTGACCCCACTCAATAACCTCTATCACTTCTGAATTGCTCATAACTGCTGCGAACAAGATTTTGCGGACACGTTCTGCGGACGCGGTCTGCGCACAGAAATGTGTGAACATAGCGAAGAAATGCTTTCGCATTAATAAAAAGGTTGTCGCACCAAACCTCCGCTACCACTGTGTATTTGTATTAATTTACAGTAAAAAAAAAGTGCCCAAGTTTTTTCATCCTCCTCGTGGCGGCAGGACTATACCACTATACTCCGTTTCATACATAAAGTACAACACTGCCAAAGCTGGAGCTCTTAATTGCGCTCCCGCATCAGCGATGAAAAATACTGCCTGCTCTTGACGAGAGGAAATCATAGTTGCTTTGTCTGCAAGCTTATTACATCTTACATTTGCGATCAACATAAAAAGCACTTTTTTAGAGAGAAAGGATCAGATTCGGTGAATTTGTATGTTTTGTTTGTCATTTCCTTTCGTGTCACGTTTTCGCTGCCCCGCTACCCTGCCAGCTGTGCCCTCCGCGCTGCGCAACGCAGCGACTTCGAATACCTCTTCGGAGCGAATTTTTTCTGTAAGATCCGCACTGAGATGTCCAGGCAAGCGAAGCAGTTTATTGCAAACGTGTATGCGCGGAATATAGCCCGTTTTCGCAGAAACCACTCTGCCACAAAACGAGCACGTAGTGATACGCCTCCTTTTTTTCTTCTTGCGGACTACTTGCGTAGCTTTCACTGCATTACACCTGATGTATGAAACGGAATATAGTAAGCTAGACTGCTAACACGAATTCTTGGTAACAATATTGTAAAAACACAAGGGAACGTTCAACATCTGAGCGAAGACCCGCGGCTATTTAAAAAAAAAATGCCCAGCAACAACAAATGCAATGAAGAAATCTTTTTAATATAATAAACGGCCTGATGTGATGCGATGAGCTGCTCAATTCTTGGCCGATCCCCCTGTGTGGGTATGTGCCAAATGTTATTCGGACAACAACAGCTTGCATGCAATCCCGGAAAAGGCCAACTTGTAGGCCTGAAGCCCCAACTGCCTCTCAGCTCTGCAAACGCTTTACCATCATGGTCCGCTGTGCTCCCCACTGGTAGGTGTGGTTGCGGTTCTGGTTCTAGTAACGCTAGTTGCCGTTGGCGCCCCTCGCCGACCGACTGGCCACGGTCCTCCAAGCAGTAGTTTGACTTTAGATGATGTAATCTCTCTATTTCGCAAACAGTGACGGGCGTTTTTTCAGGTGGTTCTATAAAAGCTGTCCTCACACGAAATGCATAGCTTGCCAGCAAGTAGCTAAACTATATATACGATTTACCTGCGTATCCTGCGCGCTGCTAGCACAGCTAAAGCTGCAAGCAGGACGGCCACAGCAGCCGCACTGGAGACCCAGGCCAAGATACTAGCCAGGTGTGGTCCTGAAAAAGCATGGAAGTGATTTGAGCACTGCACGCCTTTATGGTTAAAGAAAGAAAAACGCTATTTCTTTCTTCGTAATTTTTTTTTTACTGTAACTTTGTTTCAAAGTAATGCATGCGAAGCAGTACTGTCAAGTCATCATCATCATCAGCCGGACTATACCCACTGCAGGGCGAAGGCCACTCCCATTTTCTTCCAATGAACCCGGTCCTGTGCACAGGGCCTGGGCAAGAAAATATCTCTTTCCAAGTGCTGCGTTCGCCTACCAGTAATTCGAATGTCGTAACGGCTTGAGCTGTAATAGTTATTCTCTTCGTTATTACGCACGAACGGAACCGCACAAATCAGGTAATCATGCGACCACAACAGCACAATATGCAAAACCGAAGTGCAAGTGTAAATAGTAAGTGAATTATTCAGAGCAGGCTGGAACCCACTTTTGGTGAAGAATAAAATTGTGTTGATTGACCGACTGAAGATAAAATATGGTTTTCAGCGTCCCCCGATGCCTCAATATATTTTTTTCCTTTGAGGCCATTCCTTGCATTCAGGTAGGTTCTAAAGAGTGCTTACTCTCTTATTTCTCAATTGAATTCCCGCATATGAAAACTTCAACTCACCACCACTGTCATTGGGGCAAGACCCTCGGTCAGGTATGGACCCATCGGGACACCGGCACGGTTCCTTGCCGTCGCACACGACACCCTTGTTTGAACAGCCCGACTCCGAGTCACACGGTCCAGCTTTGTCCGTGGATTTGGAGTATTCTTTGGCTGCGAGAGACAGGAAAACGTCACAATTGTTGATCGGCATAGTTCAAGCTTTTTATCTGCACACCCAAACCTGAGGCCTGCAGTGTGAACCAAGTGAACAAATTGACCCCTTTATTTTCCTTCCAAGTGTAGCGCAGTCAGGGCCGTAGGAGTGAAAAAGTCTCAGACACAATGACCCCTTAGAACGGGGCTAAGAAATTATTGGCGCTGGGCCATAAATGCATATGACATTATTGGACACAGTTGTAAACTTCTTTTAAAACTCATGTGGAGCGCTCGAGGATACAAGCTTTTCGCAAGCAGGAAGCGAGACGTGATATACTTGTTCCGCTAACGCCTTGAAGGCATGCTTCGTCAGTTGTGTGAGACGAAGCATGAAGAAAGTCGCACGCCATCTAACGCAAAATTTTGTCAGCGTCGGCAAAGTCTCTATCCCTATCATGTAGTTTCAAAAAAGGTAGCTTCCAAATTGTATTAAATCCTTATCACAGTCTTCTTGAAAGCACGCACCATCAGTAATTGAATAGAAGCCTACGTGAATGCAGGGTGAAAGTAGAAAAAAATAATCTTTTCTTTTTGTGGCTCACACTCCCTTCCAGTTACGGCGGCCAGAGGGGACCCCCACGCCAACGTATTTCGTTGTTTTAAAAATACTTTGTCTTTGAAGTGACGTTTCATATTTCGAAAACCGTAATAGGGGATACTTGGCTTTTATTTACGAAGAGACATCACAGGCTCACTGTAAAATCATAAAAATACTTTTAAAACGTCTGTTTACATTTATTCCGATAGGGCGCCATACCACTCTGGAGGCAGAAGTGACCACTGGCTCGCACCCGTTTACAGCGCATTGCACAATCACATGTGCGCCGTACATTGCTTTTCCCATCTAAACCGCTTTATCCTTGAAACTCAAGTTTCGCACAGAAAAGGCATTTGGTTGGCAGTATTTTTTATTACCAAATTTCATTGAAGTCCTTGTCGGATTCGGATGGTTGGTTGGTTTATGGGGTTCAACGTCCCAAAGCAACTCAGATTACGAGAGATGCCTTAAGTGGAGGGCTAGGGTAATTGCGACTACCTGGGGTTTTTTAACGTGCACTGACATCGCACTTGCCTGATTCGATCAGAAGTCGGATCTTTCTATTGCATGCGATGGCGGCAGAGCAAGACGAACCGCTGCACATGGCACCGGTGCACGTACGCCATCTTGTGTTGTTTGCAATAACCTTCCGCCGAATAACGTTCGCCTCTCATTTGCCATGACAGAGTTGTTGCAAACAGAACAAGATGGTGTACACCGGTGTCATCATTGTGCAGCGGCTCGTCTTGCTCTGCCGCCATCGCATGCAACATAAACATCCGACGTCTGATCGAATCAGACATACTCCAAACGAATTTGGCATTAAAAAATACTGCCAACCAAATTCCATTTCTGTGCGAAATTTGATCTGCAAGGATTCAGCGATTTAGCTAGGAGAATAATATCCAGATAGACACCTTGAGAGAAACAGAACACAGGCGCACTACGTGTTGGTCTGCGTTGCGCCGCAGTTCTGGGTGTTATGCACGAACTCGCCACACAAGCTGTTATTGCAGGCTAGGAGAAGCATTCTATGGCGTGCATGTAATTGCACAACGCACTGTAGATGTGCACGGAGCCTATAGGTACGATATATATATATATATATATATATATATATATATATATATATATATATATATATATATATATATATATATATATATATATATTAATGGCAACAGGAGATGTCTGCCTGGTGGTAAGCCTAGCATGCTACTCCTATAGGTACGAGGATATGGCCTATCTATATTATGAAGACGGGCTCGGCGGAAATACTAGTGGATTATATGTAGATATATCCCCGAAAAATGATACAAAGGTTTGTGACCTGAAACCAGAGCGTGGGGCTTTCTGTGCTGCGCATGCGCCACGGCGCCAATCGCGGGAATTAGTGATTTTGTACAGAAATTCATTTTTTGATTAGGCAGCCATTCCCTAGATCTTACTGCCGCTGCCACTCACGTCGGACGATGAGTTGTTTGCTGCTCGCCAGTGTTCCCAGGCCATCACTGAAGTGGCAAGCGTACACGCCGGCGTGTTGCGCCGACACGTTGCTCAGCCTCAGCTGGCTGTGCGTCAGCGTCGCCCCTGACTCCTTGCTCAGCGGCGCGTGCCACACTCGCAGCGACGTCGACGATGAGGGTTGTCCGCCTTCTTTGTCCTCCGCCTGGTGCGGGACGACGGTGCCGTTGTGACGCCACTCGACCTTCATCGGTTCGTGGCTGGCAGCGGCGCACAAAAACGATGCGGCGTCTCCCTCTTGCACGTGTATCTCGTCACGAGGCTCGGTGCTGCGCAGTCAAAGAGAGGAACTGTCCTCCAGGCATCGTAATGCAGGACATTGGCGGGGAAAATGTAAATGACAATAAGGGGGCGGGGGGTGGCTCTTCTATTAAGAGAACTTCTTTTAAGTACAAAATTTCTCGTGCTTAAACAGGCGCGCACTCTGCATCTCGAATTTCCCCGTTGTATTGTAAGCATTTGCACATAGCGACAAAACACATGCCGCAAAAAATAAATAGGCAAAGTGAATTGTGGCTACCAGAAAATGGCGGCTGTATTATCTTTTCCTTGATCTTCGTGACATTGTTGAATGACCATTGACACGAAACGTCTTTTTAGTCTGCATCAGCGACCACAAAAAATTAAAGAGCACTGCATACCCTAGCGAAAAAAAAATCGTATGAGTCACAATAACCTCATATAGATTTCTCATACTAAACTCATACAAATCTCATACAATCTCATATAGTTCTCATACGTTGTATGATTCCTGTATGAGATTATATGAGGCTTATACGAGTTTAGTATGAGTTTAGTATGAGAAATCTATATGAGATTATTGTGACTCATAGGGCTTTTTTCTGCATTGGAATAATGCGAAAGCATAGATGCTGCTGTTTGTTGCTTCTGGTTGCTTCTAGTTGCTTAGTTCCCTTCCTGTTTACCCATTTTAGTCTGGTATTTTCAAATTGCGCGCCAATCCCTTCCTATGCCCTTTTTCGACTCTACTTCCGATTGCGTGACGTCACATTCTCTACGTCACATTAATTGACTTCTTGTTTATTCATTTTAGTCTTTGGTACTTTCAAATTGCGCGCCTATCCCTTCCTATGCCCTTTTCCGGCTCTACTTTCGGTTGCGGGACGTCACATCCTTGACGTCACATTAATTCATTTCTTGTTTACCCATTTTAGTCTTTGGTACTTTCAAACTGCGCGCCAAACTCTTCTTACGCCCTCTTTCAGCTCTACTTCCTATGCCATTTCTCGGCTCTACTTCCGGTTGCGTGACGTCACATCCTTGATATCACATTAATTGACTTCTTGTTTACTCCTTTTAGTCCTCGGTACTTTGAAATTGCGCGCCAATCCCTTCCTACGCCCTTTTTCGGCTCTAATTCTGGTTGCGTGACGTCACATTTTTGACGTCACCCTAATAGACTGATTTAAATAACTATTTAGTATTTGATACACACAAATGTGGCGCCAAGCCATTCACTAATGAGACGATTTTCGCCTTTACTTTTTCATTTTTTGCCTCTAATAATTATCTAATTAACCTATTGGCATAATTATGTTTTCGCACGCATAATTACATCACCCTCTATCGATTGACACCACTCATTAACCTCTACGACTTCTCCATTAGAACCGCTGCGGACACTATTTTGCTTGTTCGGCCTCTAATTATTTACCTGATTGGCCTAATTATTATTTCGGACACAACGTTACGTTACCTTCTATCGATTGACACCACTGAATAACCTCTACTACTTCTCAATTACAACTGCTGCGGACAATTTTTACATTTTTTTGCTTGTAATTAATTACCTAATTAACTTATTGACCTAATTATTTTTCTGCGGAACAAAACGTCAGCCTCTGTTGATTGACACCACTCATTAACCTCTACCACTTCTCAATTACCTGCAACTGCTGCGGACACGATTTTGCGGACGCGGTCTGCAGACATGGTCTGCGGACAGAAATCTGAACATAGCGAAGTAACGCTTTTTTTCTTTATTCTTTATTCAATGATTACCCCGCTTAGCCCGAGGGCGCTACAGCAGGGGGGTTACAGAGTGGAAAAAAACACATCTTATTAAACTTATTAAACTTTAACACACCGCTGCTCAACAGGCTGGTGTTCAACAAGATGCGAGCACTTCTCGGCAGCCAGCTGAAGGTGATAGCCACTGGTTCGGCTCCACTCTCAGCTGACACGCACGAGTTCATCCAGGCCTGCCTTGACTGCTACGTGGTGCAGGGCTACGGCCTCACCGAGACAGCTGCTGGGGCCACCATCATGGACTTGGATGACATGAGCTTTGGCCGTGTGGGAGCCTTATTAACTTATTAACGCTTTCGCGTTAATAAGTTTCATACCTGCTGTCCTTTTGTGCTGATAATAAAAAAAGAAAGCTTGAAAGCCGGACGACCCCTCACTGAGAGCTAACCCTCTTTCTCTACATGCACCAGGCCAAACGTTTGAATGTCGCAAACTCTACAAGTAGAATGATAGCGAACGCGCTATTCATCGGCCGTCCTTACACGTGTACATGGAGAGTGAGCGGGCCGCTCAGTCAGGACGCCACGCATTTGAAATTTCATCCCACACATCGGACGAGGTACACAGTACAGGAAGGACGAGAGTACACGAACAAGCCAAAAGCGAATACAGTCGATTGCGAAATAGAAACCCACCGTCGATGCTGTGTGGACGTCATTCCAGCAGCGTCTCTCCTACTCCGTAGCAGAAGATATCGCTCGTGTGCCATGGCACTCAGCATGACGGACAGCAAGACGACGCTGTAGTCGATTCTCATTGTCTTGAGGCTGCATAAAGCGAGGATCGAGGCTAACGGTTGCATTTAGGGCAGTTGTAGCCCATAATTCTGCGAGCCAATAGCCGATTGTATTCAGTTTATAAAATTTGTTTTTCTTGCTTCAGCCTAGACGAATATCGAATGTCTTGAGCGATGGTAATCTTTGCGAATTCCAACGCCGGCTTTCTCGCGCAACGGTTTATCGAATGAAAAAGAAGTCTATCAGCGGTAAGAACTTGGTAATGAAATAAAAGCGAACTTTATGAACAGAATGCAGATCGCGAGGGCAGAAATGACCGTAAGACGTCCTTTTCTGAGCCCTTCGGCAGGTAAACTAGTAATGAAGTGAGCAAGATCTCTCGCACATCTTTTGCGTTAGGTTAGGGCGACGCCTAGTGTTATACGAAAGCAAGCTCACAGACTACGGTGTTCTGCCTCCAAACAGGCTGTATAACGAGGCGTTCCCTGAAAATAAGATTATCATTCGCGCCAGCCAATAGCCACTCAACTAGAGGAGGAGGAAAATATTCTTATTGCTTATTGTCCTCTTCTTCCTGAGAGGAGCCTTCCGTGATTTCTAGTTCGAAGAAAGGTGGCCACAGTTTCATAAAGCAGGCACCTTTTTTTTTCCTTTTTCAGTGCTCCAGCGTAACCTGACCGAAAAGACGCCTAATTATAAAATATATCTTCACTGCATGACCAAGGCTGCCTCCAGATGCGAAGTGCGATCCGTGATACGCTTCATGTATGCAACATATGAATCACCAATGCAGGCTCACACAGAAAGATTCTTGCTTTTAATGGTGCTGGGAATTGAAAAAGAGCGATAAAGAGATGCCATGAATTGCATTGTAAGCCGGTAGAAGATATGTTGATGCCGAAAAGGGAGCAAAAGGCTGTCTGTGGCCACTTAGTATTCTCAGCCAAAAACAAAGATGAAATTAGCTGTAGTACTTGTTACTTTTCTCAATGTTTGGAAGAATGTAAATCATGAAATTTCAAGCTTCAGAAGTTAATTCAAAATAAGAACAGACATGTATGACCTGTGGCGCATTCTTGCATCACGACAAACTTGGTTCCACACCATACACGCCCCCACCTCGCTTCTGGTATGGTTCGAAAGGTATGTTACCGTGCATCAGACATATAGCCCAGATCTGGCATCTAATGGGTTTCGGGTTGTTTCTTAAACTGAAGAAACATCGCAAAGGGACACTGTTCGCCGGCTTCAATGAATAGATACAAGGAGTCATTACGTGGTTGACATGACAAGCGGAATGCTTGTATGGACGCGGTACATGGTTCCCGGACTGAACGAATGCTTCTGTAATAGCGGGAAACATCTAGAAACGAAGAAAAGTAATTTATTAATTTATTTACTTATTTATTTATTTACGTAATACTGCAGACCTCTTTAGTCCAAGCAGGATGGGCAAAATCAATGTTAAGAAGAAATAACAAAGAAAAGGAGAAATTTTTGCGTGTCATGCACAGATACACTTCTACAAATAACCTGGAAGCATGAATTGGTACAGAGAGCCATTTTGATTATGCCGCTATCAAAAAAAAACAAAAACAAAAAAGAACGACAATAACTCTCTCAGAGGTCAAAAACATTGCAAACAACCAGACAAAAACTCTCTCAGTGGTCAAAAACATTGCCAATGGCTTCCCTGAATTTTTCACAAGTTAAAAACCTCCCCAGGCAGTACATTCCAGTCCCCGATAGTTCGTGGAAAAAAGGAGAATTTGTGAATGTTGGTTCTGGCGAAATGGAGAGTTAAGCTATAATTGTGTGTGTGTCTTGTTTTTCGAGTGAGGGATGGTGTGACATAAAGTGTTGCCGATATTCCGAGCTTTCCATGAATTAAGGAGTGTAAAAATTCTAATCTTGCTATCCTTCGTCGGGTACAGAGCTGTTTTATTTTGTTCGTTTCCATAAGGAAAGATGGAGAATCAGAATTTCGGTATTTGTTATAGATGAAGCGTACGGCCCGCCTTTGAACTTTTTCTACCCGCGCGATGTCTGTTTTCGTGTGAGGTTTCCACACCACGGCAGCGTACTCGAATTTTGGCCGAATAATAGATTCATAAGCTAATTTTTTTACGTTACTTGGTGCACCTTTCAACTTGTGTCTTAAAAAACCCAGATTTTTCATTGCAGATGTGGTTATATGGGATCTTTTTGATCTTTTTAATTTTGATCTTTTTTGAAGTAAATCATCAAACAAAAAATTTTCACAATTATGCTCGGCAGCCTATCTTTACTTTCCGGAGACGCCTTGTATTTGACGATAGTTCCGTATGAGCGGCAATTAAACCAATGCACTGCTGTTTAAGATGAGGACTGTGATCCTTAATTCTTTTTTCACTGTACATCTAGGGATTGCGTGAGAATATGGGCGTTGCGCCTGAATAAAAAGAAGCGGAGTGCGAGTGTGCGGCGCGAGCGTGTGAATGGGGATGGTATGTAGCATATGCACCGAAGGAGAAGAAGAAGAGGGACAGTTGGGTCGATGCCTGTGGATACACCGAAGGTGAAGAAGAAGATGTAGAGCGGAAGTAGAGTTGCTAGAATCTGAAACCCAGACATTAACCTGCATTTTACCCGACACCATCAGCTAATTTCTGATTTTAGCCTTAGTAATTAGTGAACATTGCCTGCTTGACACAGTATACGTGACGCCAACTGTCTGCTGTCTGCATATGACAGCAGCGAAGCAGGTAGGGATGCGATTTTGCAGACGATGAAATTGCGAGGATATTGCATGTGACGATGTTCAAACTTTTCAGACTGCTATTATTAGTTAATCACCAACCATGTGCAGTAATCATAAACTTGAACGCTGCCGCTGTTTTTGCGCTTGCTACACTCCTCGTTCAGTATAATCTAGGCACTTTCCTAGTTGGCATGCAAGCACGCACCAGTTGCCCTTTGAGTCTGTCGAGGCACGGTTTCCCATTGGTTAACTACCTATTAAAAAAATATAGACGGGGATTTATGTTTACTTCGGGTGGCCTTATACTTATGACTGTGTGTTAATTAGCCTGAAACATGTATTTAGAGGAGGAGGGTTTAGGAAAGAGACGAGTGGCAATGTCCATGTACGTGAACGAGGATTGGCAAGTGGAGTTCGTCAGCGGGAGCCGTTAAGGCTGTCGTGTCATACCAACAGAGGCGGAGCCCAAGTGTCCTTTCAATATTTGTAACTATTTTAAAGCGAAAGCCTTTAATAGCTCATGTTGTCGTGGACAAAATGTGTCCCGCTTTTGCGGCGGCCCTGATTTGCCGAGGCGGGATAACGTCATAGAGGTCTCGACCAATCACAGAGCACCACCAAAGTATGCGCGAATGTGTACCTTATATGGCCATATGTCAATCAATGATCAATTACTAATTGGTTACTAATTGGGTAATTCATTAATTAAATATTAAATAATTTTCTACTTCCTAGCTAATAAATTAATACATTTCATACCAACTCATAACTTTTTAAATTGCTTACTAATTAGTGGCAGTTGCGTAGTAGAATGCGGCACTCAGGCTTTCGCCTTTCACTACCTTTAATCGCTATAGTCCCTCAATATTTTCCCCATGGAAATAGAGGTAATGCAGGAGCTTTGACGACCTTTGATCTCTGCGCTGGTTCAAAGCGCATTTCTCAACTTCGGAAGGCGAGTGTATCGGGCCTTTCGGTTATAACCCAGTGGCACGGCCAAAATTGTTCGCTTTACGTGAGCATCAGTGCCATAGCGACAATGCACATTTTGACTGCAGTTCCATCTATTTTTCGTAATACGTAAGAGTAATTCTTTATAATTGTGGCCGTTATAAGTGGGCGGGTCTGTATAAGTTTCGCCCTCGTTTCTAATCGATAGGTTCTGTTCCTTAGCTCTGTTACTGACGTGTCATGAACGAACTTTTATTGGCAGGCTAATTTTCTTCATTACAAGCGCCGCCCGTGTCCGTAATCTCTTATCGCTAGTGTGACTCTTGGAAAAATAGTGAGGAACCTCAGCGACTATTTGCTTTAAGCGCATTATTCACAAGAATAAATTAAATAAATGATTATTGATGAGGTAGGAATTGCGGGTGGATTCCTTAGCCTTGGATAACAAGCAGACGATTGCCTGCCTCTCCCTTTGTAGCAGTGCTTTCTGGTTCTCCAGACGTGATCTTGTCCACATCTCCTCCGATTGCTCAATTCTGGGGGCTTTAAGAAGCTCTATTCCGTGGTTTTCTCTTGGATAGCCTAATGCTTTGGCTGTGACGTAGGTACCATATAGTTAAGAGTATCGGGAGCTGGTGTCCACATTAAAGTAACCATTCACATCATTTCGAAATTATCAGTCAGGATAGTTGCCATTCCTTTGGAAACTTTGATAAGGTTCCTGTAGGTGGCTTCTGAATCTGCAATCATAATCTTAGTACTTGGATCTGCTGTGACCATCGCTATCCCTGTATACTTGGCTTTTTATAATTTAGCACTTTTAGTGCTTATTGCCATCCCGATCGTATGTTCATTAAATACCGTAAAATGAGGTTACTTTGTGACTGCAGGGGTTACTTTGTGACACGTGCTCGGTTTTCTGTATTTTACATCTCGCGCCACAACCAGGCGCCGCCGAAAAGCTACGAGCCGCTCAACAAGCTCGCCTGACATGCCGTGCCACCTATACCGGCAGCCGGCCGAAATTCCCGCGCTCCGGAGCCACCCAGACGTTGACAGGTTGAATTGTGTTTTAGCGCCCATCGGTGAGGCACCGTAAACTTTGTGTGCTCAACCCGTCCGTACGAGAAAACCAGCGAAAACAGATATGTACTTCTGATTGCTAATATCTAGGCTAAAATCAACTGTAATATAAATTTAATCAAGTCATGTTTGTATAAGGTTGTAGAAAGGAAACGGAAATGTTGATACTTCGCGGGGTAACTTTGTGACACGCCAACAAACAAGCCAGCAGGACGGGAAAACCGACACCGGAAAGAAGGGCAGCTCTTCCTCCGGTATCAGAGCTAGACGACCTAGGAAGAGGTCTTCTCTTGAGGACGACCGCACAGAAAAAAGCAGTGACAGCGAATCGTCTTCAGATGGTCAGCATGGAGACAACAAAAAGTGGTCGGAAGGAGATACAAGTAATTCCGAGGTACTCTCCGGAAGTCTTGACAACCTATCGGAAACTGACACTCCTACCACTTCCGTGGTTCCAAATACTAGCAACGTCCCGAGGGTCCGCGGTACGGTTTCCGGAGAAAGCACCTTCAAGGGGGATGACTTTGTCGTAGTAAACTTCGAAGGACAACTTTTTCCAGGAAGAGTGACGGAAGTCAAACCTGAGGGGTACGTCGTCAGCACTATGGAGAGGACCAAAAAGAATTGGAGATGGCCGGATCGCGAAGACGCTATTTTGTACTCAAAAGAAGAAATTTTGTACACAGTTGAATCCCCTATAGGCCAGTAAGCAAGCGATGCATATTTGAAGTAAAAGATCTTGATTGAGGTGGTACATGTACCAATCATTTGTAATACAATTGTAACGCTGCTGGAGCAGAAACCAATTGTAGACAACGCAAATAAACTTTTTATGGGGTAACTTTATGTCAGCCCTTTTTTTCCCAATCATATTCAGCTAAAAACAATGTTGTCACAAAGTTGCCCCACACGGCAGGGCAACTTTGTGACAGCTTTTAACCTGATTATTGCCGTTTGCATTAAAGATGCGGATTTGTAGAACATGCCGTCGTGTGAGGGAAGGCTTTAGCAGCGTTATGCCACTATTCATTCGTCTTTACGTTGATAATTGTTCAGCGAGAGAATGAAAACGTATGAATTCTGTCACAAAGTAACCCCCTTTTACGGTACCACTGTATGCCCCGTAAGCATCCAGATACAGCTTGTTGTGGTCGAGCAACCGGGTGGCATAAAGACAATTTGTTTCAATTTTAAAGGAACTATGAGACAAACAGAAGTTGGCCAGTATCGACAGGGCACCGTGTCATGATCCCCAAAGGAACATGTTGAGCGAAAATTAAGGTGTCACTACACGCGAAAGAAGAAAAAAAAAATCGAAATACATGTGCCGCCGTCAGCGACTGACTTTCGTGAGCAAAATGAATTGCCACTTCAACGCTGAATTTCGGAAGACACTCTGGTAATATGACATTCACATAAAAATTATAAAAACCTGTCCTTTCGGTAAATTTGAATCGGGAGCAAGATATGATCTTCAAATCCAATTTTCTCGGCGATGAACGCGTCTTTTTTCGCTGGACAAGCGTCAACATCACCAGAAAGAACCAGAGAAGCAATTTTTGCTGACATCAATAATTTAACTGTGTTATTCTCAATGTCCATCCCAGGCGTACAAAAGCGAGGGCTCAAAATGAGTAAATCGAAATCTACTGCATACACCTTACTTGTCGTGAATCCACTTTCATCAGACAAGCGCAAACAAATTCTCTACCAGATGACCTCTACAATACTTGAACGCTCTGGCCAACTCCGCTGCCAGGTATGTGGCGGCTGTCCTGAAAACAAACACACACGATCATACCTTACCTGCTTATGTACGACGCAGTTACTGTACTACCTGCAACACCGATTCCTACCAACCAACGTACCCTTTACCTGGGAAAGCTGGGCCGCTCCTCTAGCTGAACTCCGTCATATACATGTGACCGCAGCTTGCTGCCAATTTAGTCCACGTGTTGGTTGATATCGGCTCCAACTCATCAACTTTAATAAATAAAATGTTTCTCACACTCTCATGAAAACAGCGACTCCTTGTTCGAAATATAATATAACTTAAGAAGCAAATTTAAAAGGAATTTACAAGGACGATGTGTGTCTCGTTCGCACATCTGATGCAAAATAAGTCGCGCCGTATTTCTTCCCACCGCTCGCATGTTTTAGCCAAGAGCCCAGTGTGATAACTGAGGAGCAATGACATGTGCATATAGCGGGCGTTGTTCGGGGCCACAGCTGGGAATCGCGGCCTTTACGCGAACTTGCGCAGCGTGACATTTTAAGCACAAGTGGCTGGCTAAGGGAACGTTGCACTTTGCTGCAATTCCACTGCCGGCTTTAAACAATGCGCTCTGTACCACTCAAGTTGTGATCGGTTTGGAGCCTTGAACCACTGTTACATCGGCGACAATTGTCAACAAATAACCCACTGCGGCGATGAAAAATTAAGTATGAAGAGAATTATAAGTATTGGTCTTGACTAGTTGAAGCTTTCAACAACGCAATAAAAGTTGGTGAGCGAGCTCCCTTTCAGCGTGACTAAACAGAGCGGGAAAGGAAAATGACAAAGTCAGGAAAAAGCTACAAAGTGGTGATTTGTTGAAATAGTTGATTGCCAACTACAGACATCGGAAGGAACAGTCTGAATAACGATGAAACAAGAAATAATGCATAACGAGGGGCCTACCTCAGTAGGTAAACAATTTGCACAGTTTAAAAGTTTACACAAGTTCTAATTTCGATCAGGAGCATGATTCGTTTCGATAATGATGGCAGTTATTGTGTTTTTTCCATGGTTGTCAGCACCCCCTGGTATATATGACAGGCAGCTGTCCCTGTTAATTACCAAATAAGGTCAGATTTGTGTGGTTTTCTTGCCTCCGTACGTGCACATGTCCTTCCAGGAACATTGCATCGATAACATGTTACAGCAGTTCTTTGCTGCGGCGCCCTGTCGAGACTCCCGAGAGTTACTCCGAAATCAAGTATAACGCGTTGTTTCAGGGAGTTCTCGCATTTCTTGCAATTTCCCGGAAGGCACCGCGGTGGCCGCTCCACTGTCACGTTTCTTCCGAGAAATCAATGACAATCGATGCCCTTTCTGCGATGGTGGTGATATGTTCGGGAACACAAGGGCGAGGAGGAGCCAGCTTTTACAGCTGCGCCAGGCACAGATGCTCTCTTCTCATTAGGTTTGTGTGCTGCTTTTCCAACTGCGAGTGCGACGAATTACGCAGTTTTTCTTTTTATTCCTCCCTGGCGTGATATCTGGGCGAAATGTCAGTTGCCTTTGTACAACCTCGAGTGCTACCTCATCGTAAGGTGCTGGGAAGAACCGTGCAAAGGCACTTCCAGAGCATGGCTTCAGGCAGTCTATGTTTACGAATAAAAGAAGAGACTATACTCGCTGAAGCCGACCTCCACATGCACAACAAGGTTACCGGGAAAAAAGACAATTTTTTGTCCTTTTTTTTTTAAAATCTTCTATGGGTCATGGAAAGGAGGGAATATATGTTTGGGCGTGCTGCAGAAATAACAAAAATGATTTCCCTGGGACCGAAACACGAGCGAACGTTTTTACAGCGGAACTTTCTCCCCGCAGTTGCTCTTTCGCAACGACGTGGGATCGATACCTCAGTGGCTCCGGATCGGCTACACTTTGGCACGTGGGGCTCTACACCAGTGGTGACTTTCGCGCCGTAAAACCGCGAATGCACTCGCCCGAGAATCGGCTCACCTCCGCAGTCCTTACTACGTGCCGGCCGTGCGAAAAGATGCAGCCGCTCCGCTCTGTCCGTGTCTTGGGTGCAGATTCGCAAGTACCGAAGAGGAACCCCCGGCTCGCGTCTTCCGTGTCACAGCGCCGGGCGCCGATTGCCTCTACCGCACGCGCGCACATGACGTCGTCCGCCCGACATCCGCCACGCGAAGGGAACCGCGACACGCCAGACACCGCACGCACCGGCTGCGGCGAAAAGGTGTATCGAGCGGGCGTCGCTCAACGGCCGTGCGCGCCGCCGGTATGCCTGGCTGTCTGCGAGTACGTTTGTTTGTGCGTGCGGTGTCCAGGGCGAGGTCACTGTGCGTTTCGTGTCCCTCCTTTCATGTGGTCGTCGGACAGGCTTTTAAAATATAGAGGTGACACGGGTAACTTTGCCTTCTAGGTGCCTCATTTGTTGGGATACATGCATGGCCGGCCTACAATTAGTGCAAATGGGTGAAGGCCGGCGACCAAGTCGACGCGTTGTCTCACGTAGAAGCATGAACGGTAGCCACCGCTCGATCGAATACGAGCGGGAAGCACAACGGAAGGGGAAGGCTTGCGGAAAGATTGATCGGGTATAACGCGACGGAGTACACAAAAGCACCAGTCTTTTCAGGCACGCGTCGTTACCCTCGACTTCTTTGCGTGCGTTTCAAGGCTTCGGCCGAGACAGTAGGAAGCGCACGCTCCAGAGCAATAAAAAAGCAAAATCATCGTAGACGTTTCTTAGCCAAGGGACCACTTTGGCATTTCGTTCTTGTATTTCTCAGCAGCACTAGCCCACAACCTTTAGATGGACTGGCTAGCCAGCCAGTCAATAAATAACTGAACAAATCAATCAATCAATCAATCAATCAATCAATCAATCAATCAATCAATCAATCAATCAATCAATCAATCAATCAATCAATCAATCAATCGCTTCCCCTGGGTGCGTTCTCGGGTCATGTCTGCCATGTCACTTAAAAATTAGTTAATGTACGTGCTTGGTGCGCCAATGTTCAAGGCGATGGCTAATAACGCGAACGAAGCCTGTCATATAAACGTGAGCACGGACGAACTCCGTACATTATTGAAGATTCACGGGATAATAAAAGTGCAGTATAGGGGCGAAGAAATAATAAATAACATTACACACCACTAAAACGCCGCCTGATGAAAACCGAACGGTGCTAGTGATGACTGTGCAACGTCTAGTCGAGTGGAGCTTGAATCTTTGCTACAAAAGCAAAGATATCGAGTTGATTAGAAGTTACAATGTGCCAGTTGTGAAGTCGGCAACCGCAAAAAACTTCCAGGGCAGTGAGAGATGAGCCTATGGGGCCTCTTACAGAAACAATTTGCGCAGCGCGCAGACGTCTGCAGTAGGCTGCAGACTCTGGCGACGGCAGCGCGCACCTGGGCTGAGAATACCATATGGTCTTTTCTTTGCATCCGTTGCTCACATGGAAAGAATGGGCTCAGTTCGGGTGAAAATTGGTAAGTTGGGCGGTTTGTTGTCGTATCGCAGCGGTTTTTCGAGGAGCACCGCGTATACCCAGGTGAGCGCTACATAAACTGCCTCTTAGACCAGTCATTCTGTAGCAGCATCCTTGCTTTCCGGATTCCATTGGCACTTAAGCTGCTTAAACTGGAATACTTTCCCGGGCAGCGGTGGCGTAGAGGCAGAACATCCGCCTCGCATGCAAGGGGACCGTGGCTCGAATCCCAGTGCCGTACCATTATTCATCGCATTAAAAAAAATCCGCTTGTCAATGGAATTGCATAAACAGGTTTGGGGTGCGACCTGATGCCGGTGAATACCTCTGACAACGCACTCCCTCACCAGAACAGAAGTTAGCCACCCTGGTACAGTAATTGGCAACAACCTCCCGTTATTAGTCCTATAAAACCCCGGCCCTTAGTCACCAGCGGCTGCGGAGCAACTGTTCACGGCGGCGATCAGACCTATCACGCAGCGGGGCTGCTAAGAATTTCTTGCTCCGCGGCACAGGCCGCCATTGGAAACTGACCCTTGCAACGTTTAATGCTAGATCCCTACCTAGTGAGGCTAATTTAGCAGTGCTGTTAGAGGAACTAGAGGGTGTGAAATGGGATATCATAGGGCTTAGTGAGGTTAGAAGACCGAATGCGGCACACACTGTATTGAAGGACGGCCATGTATTGTGTTGTCGAGGTTTACCGGAGAGGCGAGAAATAGAAGCAGATTTCCTTATCAGTAAGAATTTAGCTGGTAATATAGTGGAATTTCATAGCCTTAATGGGAGGGTAGCATGGATTGTAATTAAGCTTGTTGAGCAGTATAAACTGAAGGTTGTACAGACCTACGCGCCTAAATAGAGTCATGATGATCAGGCAGTCGAAAGCTTCAGCGAATATGTAGAATAGGCAATAGGGAAAGGAAAGACGTAGTATACTGTACTAATACGCAACTTCAATGCCTAGGTAGGGAGAAAGCAGGCACGAGACCAGGCAGTGGGTGACTATGGCATTGGTTCTACGGCTACTAGGGGAGAGTTATTAGTTGAGTTTGCAGAGTGCAACAACTTAAGAATCATGAATACCTTCTTCAACAAACGGAAGAACCAGAAGTGTACATAGAAAAGTCCTAACTGGGCGATTAAAAATAAATTGACTTCATACTGTGTTCATACCCGGTCATTATGCAAGATGTAGAGGTAATCGGGAAAGTGCGATGCAGTGACCACAAGTATGGTAAGGTCTCGAATTAGTCTAAATATCAAGAGAGCGAAACAGATAAGTAAGAAAGAAGTACATCAACGAGTTAGCTGTGAGGTAGAGGGAGAAGAGATCAGGATCACGCTACATAACAGATATTCAGCTCTAACCAAAGATGATGACATTAGACTAGAAGCAATTATCAGTAATTTTAGAGATATCATTACTTAACGCGCTGTAAAAGTAGTCTGTAGGATAGTTAGAGATATCGGTAAGCTGTCTAACGAGACAAAAGAATTGAATAAGAAATGCCAACGTATGAAAGCTTCCAACACAACATACCAGATAGAACTGGCAGATATATCAAAGCTAATCAATAAGCGCAAAGCAGCCGATATAAGGAAGTATAACATGAAGAAAATTGAGCATTGTGTAAAGAACGGGGGAAGCCTTAAAGCGGTGAAGAAGACATTGGGCTTAGGCAAAAATTAGATTTACGCGCTAAGGGACAATGCGGGCAATATCATCACTAATATAGACAAGATAGTCAAAGCAGCCGAGAAGTTCTATACTGATTTATATAGTAGCCGAAGTAGTCCGGACAATAATGAGATTGGCAGGCAGTATAGGGAAAAAAGTCAGACGTGCCGCCAGCGATGAAAGACGAAGTTAAGAAAGCTTTAGAAACTATGAAAATGGGGAAAACAGCTGGAGAGGATTAGGTAATTGCAGATTTGTTGAGGGACGGGGGGGGGGGGGGATATCATACTAGGAAAACTGGCCACCCTGTATACGTAATGCCTGATGTCATCGACGGTACCGGAACCATGGAAGAACGCAAACATTATCTTAATTCATAAGGAAGGGGGCGCTAAGGACTTCAAAAATTACAGACCAATCAGCTTACTGTCTGTTACGTATAAGGTATTTACTAAGGTAATCGCTAATAGTATCAGGCCAACCTTAGACTTCACTCAAGCAAAATATCAAGCAGGTTTTCGGAAAGGGTACTCTACTATCGGCCATACCCACGCCATCAACCAGGTGATAGACAAATGCTCGGTATATAGCCAGTCCTTATAAACATAGCATTCATTGATTGATCGGTAGAAACCTCGGCTGTCATGCAGACATTTCGAAACCAGGGCGTAGACGAGCCGTATGTGAATGTACTGGAATACATATATAGTGGATACACAGCAACGATAGTTGTGCACAAAATAACAAAATTCCTATCATTATCATCATCATCATCATTTATTACCCTTAAGGGCTCCTGTAGGGGTATTACAAAAGGGGGGAGCGTAAACAAAAATAGGTACAGAGCAAATGTCAGTATAAATACAACAAGATAACACAAAACATTAAAAAAAGCGAAGAACGCGCTATTCATGAACAAGGGCTATAAACATCGCCTTAGTACCAAAAGCATCACATTTCAGACGACCTCCGGCGCTACATGGTTATACACAAACACAATACACACACAAGAGAATTAAACCAAGATGTTAACACAGATGATGCGCATCATCTGTGTTAGCGTCTTGGTTTAATTCTCTTGTGTGTGTATTGTTTTTGTGTATAACCATGCAGCTCCGGAGGTCGTCGGAGTCGTATAGCCAACTAGCCCGCTCGCAAGTACTACTGAGCATCACATTTGTTGGCGAGTGGTCTGGGCAGTGCATGCCCCAGTGCATGCCCCAGTGCATGCTCAGTGCACTCACACACTCAATGCACTCGTACACCCAGTGCACACCACACTCACACTCAGTGCAAACGTGCCACGGAGAACGGCAAAAAGAACGGACGGAAAAATTATATTTATGTCGGTATTGAAATATGCAACGCGGACGTGGTTGTATCGCACTTCTAAACAGGGAAAACTAAACTGAAACAGCGTTTTCATTGCGCAGTGCAACGGAAGTAGGGGTTTGGGATCACGTGAGCTGTTACAAGATCCCCTGATGCGGCAATGCCGACGGGGATGTCATCGTGCCGTTGGGGCGGTCATGGGAAGAGGAAGAGACTTCCAGCTGAGGTAGGCAATGAAATACAACCTGCGAAAGAAACGCAACACGTGAGCAAATAAAGTGAATACTAAATTCATGCAGAGAAATCGAAGTTTCGGGCGCCGGCAGCCATGCCATTTCTGTTTCTCCAGACGGATTTTTTGCGAAGCCACTGTAGTACAGTGAAATGTTTTGTTTTCGACTGACGAATATTTATTTGGTTAATATAACCGATTGGCGTAGAACTCTTATTTCGGGTAGCAATTCAGAAGCCAAATTTTCGTGCCAGGCTGATGCCAGACGCCTATAAGCAGTCTGTTGAGAAAAAAAAAAAGGCGCCTACGGTCTGAACAGTAGTTGTCACTACACTCTAATCAACACCAGGAAAACGAAAAAACAAAAACGCGAGAGGTGTCCTCTGCTCGCGCTTAAACTAACGGCTCAGGGGATATTGGTAGCCCCAAGTGCTTTCAACATTTCGTTAATTAACGGGCAGCCAATGTTTCTCCTTCCTTTTACAACTGCAAACGTTTATCCCTTTAGCATATTACAAACCGCAGAAGCTTTATGCTAGCAGGCGCACAGGAACACGGGAAACATACTTTTCGCAGTTTCGTTTGCGTTGTTTTCTGTGAACAGAGACTTGAAGGTTCGCTGCATTAAAGTGTGCAGCCGATGGGCAACAGTATTTCCTCCCGCGCTTACTCCTCCCCTCATGCGGACAAAGCCATTAAAGTAGCAACAATACCCGATATTTGAAGTGTAGACCGTAATTCAAGCTAGCTGCTCTCCGCTACACATGGATAATTAGGAACCTAAAGAGAACTCACTTTGTAAGCACGATAAAAAGTTGCTCCCGCCAGTCTGCTAGACATCCCCATTAGAAAGCTTAATTTCCGGTCCCCGTATCCAATCTTTCGGAATTCCACAAGAACAGCTCAATCGGAAATGGTGTTGAGCCAGTCTGACAAAACTGACATCTTTGCACCGGAACTCTATCTGCACTGCAATTTCCTGGTGGCTGCTAGGGTTCGGCACCGGCCCTTCACTTCGAGATCCATAGTTTCCTTTTCTCATAAATTACTGCGACTGAAAACTAAGAAAATGGGCTCGGCGAAACTCAGCTTCTAAAAAAAAATTCTGACGTCTACGGAATGAACTTTTCTTTTTTTTTTTTTTGTCGTACAGCATTTTGCAGAACAGACTCTGTTGACACGTGCTGTACACGCGCCCGCATTTTGCGTATCTTCGCGCCTGTTCGTGCACAATATAACTTGACATGCGATAGTACATGTTTCTCTCACCAGATGCCGCGAATGACATCAAAACTCCGATTGACATCCATTTTTTATTCCATCTCTGAAATCTAAATTTAGCGACCAATTTAGCGACCAATTAAATCTTGAACTGAAGTAAAAATGCATAGCACTATGCGCATTGCGTAAGAACAACACTTCAGCAATTACTGAGCACTGATGGATTATAAACGCCACGATTGCATTTTACTCAAGAGGCCTAGACCTTCCCAGTAAACCTCTGAGGTGAAACAAAAAGAAGCCAGGAGATGTTCGTAATTGTTTGCCAAAGACGCCTTCTCTTAGTATTACGTGGAACAGCCACGAAGACGCAACGTGCGGCTGCAACAGTGTGGTCGCCAGATGTGTTTTTCTATAGAAACCATGCATATACAGCTGGCTCTGCGCAGGAACAGATGGAATAGAGACAGTGAGCAAAAGGGCATCGCCACCAGTGCTGTTCGTATGAGGATGACCTTTGATGCTGTATTCGACAGGTGTTAATTAATGCATTAAGCTCAACATGAAATGCTTCTTTCGAGAAGTAGAATATCTCATTTCACAGAAAATGTGACTGGGATAACTTGTTTTGGCCAGACGTGTACACGGCAACGCAACACCTACTGAGGACATTCAGATAAATTTTCTACTTAGTGAAGCCCATACAGGCCAGCACAAAAGAGGGCGCACGGCAGTAATTTTGTCGCAGGAAACCGTTTTGGCTGGTTTAGTCGCATAGCTCGCCAGTACGCAACAATCCTTCACCGCACGATGAGACTGCCCTGTAAATAACGCATAAGCCAGACCAACTGCTTGAATGCCGCTAATTTCAAATTATCTTCCACTTTGTTTTTGCCCTATCTGAATTTGTAAAACCAGAGATACGTCGATATCGTCAAGCTCACCGGACAATTTTTGGCCCGAGAAAAAGCAGCGAAGGCGTATAAAAACTGCACATGAAGCCAAATAAGCAGAACGAGCTCGCAGTGGGACCTGGTCAGAGTGATGTCAGGGAAGAAGGAACACCAATTACCCGGGTAATCCGTACGTCGTTTCATGACGCACTGAGCACAGTGACCAATTGACATAGTTTGAAATGGCTAGTGGGGCTCCATGCACGTTTGTTATAAATCCCACTGTAGGAACTTTTTACTTTGCAAACACGAGGCATTAAATACATCCATTTCTTAGGGGTGATTTCTAGGAGTCGTGATTAAGTCCATATGATATTAGTTATTTTGTTTGAAGCCTTCGTTATAGCTTTGTCTGATTGTATTCAAGCCTTGAAATATGTTCCATTTAAGAGTAACAGTTGCACGTTTTGATAAAGCATCACCGCTGTTTCTTAAATCTACACCAAACAGCATCTGCTACAGTCTAGAAAAGTTATGCTATCTGAAATATAAACACCGCCGTTATCGTAAGAAGACAGGGAAACGCTAACAAATACAACTCTTTATTACTATTTTGCACTGTTTTTTTGTAGTTATGATTTTACCCTTTCAACAGCAATTGAAACACAACGCTATTATGATGAACATTAGACGAATGGTCAGGACATAGTATGTAATGTTATTCATGATTACTGTAACCGCAGTCGGAGGCTACTGCAAATTCTGCACCACATTTACATGATACGAATGTCCGGTGTTACCTAGAACGTAGCTATTGTCACCCTCCCGCTGCCATATTAAGGGCTCGTGCACGTACGTACCCCTACGGACGAAAGTAAACAGGGCACGCTATTTTCTTCTAAAATTTTTCATGCGGTGCATAATTGAAACTGGCAGTCGTGGTATGTGCGAACCAGCAGTACACGCCAGTGCCCTTTTACTTGGACAATTATTGCTTCTATATATCCTGCGCAGAAGGTGGGATTTTAATTTGAACGGAAAAGCGTGATCCGTTTACTTATGTCCGCACCTGTACATTTCTATTGAGTGGTCTCTGAGCGCGGCCATATTACTTTCTAGACGCTTGTGCGCACTTGGTGCTAGCAAGCTGGAAGCGCCGTCGCGAACTTTGCATCTGCTCGCAACACTTCAACGAGCGGGTATTTTCCCCGCTACATGCGCCTGATGGAAAGACATGCATACACAGTTTCCCATCTGGAGTTGTGCCTCACAGGTTGCGTGACCTAATGTAGTACACGCACTGTAAAATAAATTAGTTGTAGTTTAGCTCTGGTTAACCCTAGCTGAATTGCGAAAGCAACGGTGCAAGTTTCCTTTGTCTGCTACATTAATTCCCTATTGAGCCCTATCAGTGTAAGATATGCTACATTATACCCCTGTCACGCCCTATCAGTGTATAGGTGCTACATTATTGGGGACACGTAAGCGCCTCCTTTAAGGGTATGACGCGAGAGCGTAAGCTACCAGCCCACATATAAAGTCACGCTTCAACCAAGTCGCGTATGGACAAGCCTGCGTGTCGTATAGGGGTAGTGAGAATGCAAGGGTTTTCTTACAGGGCCGTTCAGGAGCCCAGCGAGATTGGAAAAGTGATCGCTCAGGTCCTCCCATATCACCCTCCCATATGAAAGGAGCGGCCCGAGTTGGCATCTCCTGCCCGTGGCATAGGGATAACGTCAATTCAAATGTCATGGCAGGCTGAGGAGACCGTAGCTACGCCTCTTCATGACGTAGCTGCGGCCACCCGAGGTTTCGCGCTGGTTGTAGGAGTGTTGATTTCGCAACAAAACAAAATCGGAGATTTCCGCTATTCACGCGGTAACGATGATGACCACGCCTTCCATAAAATTTGGCGTTTGCATTGGGAGCGGAAAACGTCACGGCCGGGGGCACTCTTTGTAGCTGGGCTGCGTGACGGAACGAGATCAATTGACTTGGCCGAGTTGGCAGGGGCTGCCAGTTCCATTAGTTCCTTTGAGATAGAAGTCGAACCCCCGGGAACCATTGGATTTTAGCCAGACGCGTTACTAGTATAGACCACATAGGCACGTTAGTGCGTCTGGGTTAAAGCGGGGCTTTATATTTATATCGGGTGGTCTCTACGTGGTGCTAAGGTACTATCGAGTATGTGTGAGAAAAATGGAGGCACAAATTAGGATATTAAGATAAGCGTGTAATAAAATGCATTCATGCAAAGATGATCCGCAAGGGGCGCTGCAGAGAGTAGCCATTAATGCTGTCAGATCGTACCTTTTAAGACTGATCTTAACTGCCTAATAAGTTTAATTCTTTAACATTAGATGACAAATTAACAAAATACTATATCAGTGACTGCCTCGTATTTCGGGTTGCCGCTTTTAACCCATTTCTTCATCTCATGAAAATAACGACACGTTATGATAAAATGACCTGAGCGATCACTTTTCCAATCTCGCTGGGCTCCTGAACGGCCCTGTAAGAAAAAGAATGATGGAGGGAGGGAATATAAGAAAAACCTTCAAACCAGGCCTAAATGAGAGGTTTATGTGTCCAGCTAGAGTACGTGATAGTTGGTAAACCTTTCCTTGCCCCATAAAACGTTATCGTTCTTGCAATTCCACAGATGGGCGCATGGGATAACACCGACGTCACTGCGACCACCATGTTAGACCAGAAGCGTGCCAATATAGCTCAGGTTGGTCAATGCCAACCTCTAGGTCATGAAAACCACAATGCTATTAGTTGGTTTAAGCCGTGTTAAGTAACGCTCTCGAACGAGGGACACATTAGCGGTGCGTGACAGTCAGCGACGATCATACCGGGAGCGGAGGAGACTCACCAGAAGTTGTAGATCGCGAATGCGATCCAACAGGTCGTGTGAGCCAGGAGAAATAGCCCCAGCAGCACGGCGAGGAAGCGGGGCATACGGGCTAGCGTACGCACTGCCTGCAGCCAGGCCAGGGCCAGTACCATGCACATGGTGAAGGCAAACAGCAGGCTGAACACGAAACGCCGGTGATGGCCAGTGGCCTCCTCGCTCAGGAGCCACTCGCGGAAAGTCTGCGGTGCCACAACGCTGTCGTCAGTGTGATGACGTAAACGAGAGGAGTCGGCAATGTAAGTAGCGCTTACTTAGACACGCTGAAAAACAAAATTTGGCAGATGTATCCATTGGGAAAATAAGAATGTCTTCAGGTTTTAGCTTGCTCTCTAAATAAAAAAGGTACCAGTGGCTGTCACATCACTTGCCCTTTCCTGAAATATTCCTCTTCATTTTCGAGACAACAATTAAAAAAAAAATTTCCAAAATTGGAGCGATTAAGGAGGTTTTTTTTACTGTTTCTAGAGGGAGTATCTTTTTTTTTTTTTTTTTTTACTGTCTAATATCCAGCGGAAGTATTTAAGAGTGGAAGAAAGCGAAATATTTATTCACTGCAGAAATGAAGACTCATCAAAAAAAAAAAAAAAAACAGCGCGAACAAACGGGGACGACAGGAAGAAACAACAGGAACAAGCGCTGTTCCTGTTTCTTCCTGTCGTCCCCGTTTGTTCGTGCTGTATTTTTTTTTTTTTTTGATGATGTATCACCAACTCGCCCACTTAACTATCCTGTTGAATGAAGACTCATATGTCGCCTAATAGCCTCGGTAGCTGAGTTTTTAATACGCTCTGCTACTGAGCGGAATACCCGGGTTTGAACCCGACCGCGGCGGCAGAGTTTCGACGGAGGCGAATTGCGTCGGTATTCTTCGCGATGTAGTTGCACGGTAAAGGTCAACGAGTGGCAGACATTACTCCATAGCCCTTCACTAAGGTACCTCATCCTTTCTTCTTTCACTCCCATCTTGCCATTCTTCATGATGCGGCTCAGGTGTCTGCCGGGAAGTCTGTCAGATACGGCGCCTTCATTTTCCTCACAAACAACAACAGCAACAAGGACGCCTAGCACCATGTTTACGCATCCTCATTCTAGGCTCTTGAGCGGCGGAAACGGACATGAAACTGCAGATTACAGTTGCAACGTCGAAATGGGCTAGTTGCAATGGACTGATACTTGTTTTACATGTCCCTTGCTACACGCATGCGCATATCTGGAAATTATAAATGTATTACTTTCCTGTATTCAGCATTTAAGGGGCCATGTCTTTCTTTTTTTTTTTCCGCCCGCGTATTTCGCACTGGTTATTTCTGGTATGAAGCTGTACAGCCAGCAGACGAACCAGCTTGAACGAACGCGTCGAACATTTTTCTCTTCTTCAAGCAGGTAGACGGCGTACAGAGCTATTTAAGATTAATTACAAGTCACGAAACTTGCCATAGGTGCCATGCATAAAAAAAAAAAAAAACGGTGTTCCAGGTTCAAAATTTTAGCGTTTACGGATAGTAGCGGGGCCAGTAGTAGTTTCGACGAGGACGCGAAAATGCCAGTTACAGGGAACAGGGACTCTACCTTCAGTTCCTCCGCTCACCTATATTAGCATCGCTGCCTACCTATTTTTTAAAAAGTAAATTGTAAATTTCGGATCGCGACCATTTGGGAGCCGCTCACTGCGTATGCACAGACCTTTTGATGATCCCAGCGGATGATGAAGTCGTAGTGGCAAAACTGGCAGGAATACAAATGGTTCTGGAAGACCTGGATTGCTACGCAGTTGGCGTGGGCGTGGGACAACTCTCCTGCAAACCGACCAAACAGCGTTTTCTTTTCAGATTCAGCACTTCTGACTTCCGGCTTCGCAAAGTTTATCATGAAGACAAAAGGAAGGTGGCAAACCAAAACGGGTCGCTTATCTTAGAGTATATCGAAGACATCAAGGGGCACTTTTGCTGTCATAAACTATAGCACATGGAAATATTTTCTTAAATAACCTAATTTATCATGGCACTGCATATTTAACATTTAGAATGATGCTTGAACGCTCTATACAGACTTTAAGGCCTATAGATTTTTTTTTTATTTCAGAAATTGTGAGATACCTCGGTGAGGTCTGCGCAGTGGATTATGAAGTAAGGCAGACGTCGCGCACCCGATATGGATAAATAAATAGACTAAAATATTCATTAAATTAGGAAGTAATTTTTCTTTCAGGACGCAATTTTGTTTAGAGAAATTGAAGGCAGTTAACGTCAAATTTGTTTGGTTTGGATTAATGGGATTCAACGTCCCAAAGCGGCTAAGGTTATGTGAGACAAAGTAGTGGAGGTCTCTGTAGATAATGTTCTGTTGTTAAAATTTATTTTGGTCGCCAATGTGACTTGAACTATCGAAAGTAAAAATTACGCATTTCATTGCTCATCGAGTAGCCTTCTGGTAATGCACGTTATACGTCACTTGCATTTATTACAGACAAGTTACAGACGCAGTTGGTTTACTTGCTGAAGGAAAATAAAAATAAAATAGATTTTGGCGTCAATGCCATGAGCAGCGGTGTCAATATTTATCATACGCGTGATACAGGGCAGCCAACTCAAGGAGCTTCAAATACACATCTTTCAAATTCTTACCCTCGAACAGCAGTGTCGATTAAACAAATTAGAAACTGAACTCACCTTATTGATGGCAAGCTTCACTTTAATTAAACTTTAACTAAACTTCACTTTAAACTAGCTTTAATTGGTGATTTAATTCGTTAATTGTATAATCATTGAAGCGCCACCTACATAATGTCCTCCTTGCCATGCAACCCCCTCTTTTGACTACAATGAGCTATTTCGCAGTTTTTCAAGTAACATTTGTAAGCATTAAAGAAATCACCTTGTCATTGTGTGACTCATTTCTCTACTGGCACTGTATCTGAGCCACCTCCGCTGCCTCGTGCGGACAGAAGGTCTTCAAAGGACAGTGAAGGAGCGTGGCAAACAGGCACTCTTTAAATTATACTGTTGGTTAAATGCGGTCGCTATGGTAAGAATTTAGCCCCTCGACTCTGGGCTCAGCCACCGACTTAGCGTAATTAATGGGGTGTATTTTAACGGAACGTAATTCTTATTCCGCCTTTGCAATGCAGCTCTCCAACCAGTCAGAGAAGCCCGTCCAAAAAACAAGGAACACGGCCATGAGCCGATATCAGCCCGCTGATCCAGTGATCGGTCGAGTCAGCCGTCACGGTGGCAATGTGCAAGGGGTGTTTGTCTCTGGTGCTCAAATGTGTCTCTGGCGTAAGAAAGGGCAGAAGCAGCCTCGGCGGCTGCGTTTCGATGAAAGCGAAACGAAGTGGCGTCCGTGTGCTGTGCGATGTCAGCGCTCGTTAAAGATCCCCAGGTAGTCGAAATTACTCCGTAGCCCTCCACTACGGCCCCCCTTTCTCTCTATCCACTTTCACTCCCACCTTCATCCCTTCCCTTATGGCGCGGTTCAGGTGTCCACAGAGCAAGTGTGACAGATACTGCGCCTTTCCCTTCCCATGAACCAACCAATCAACCAACCACACAGAAGAGAAAAGAGCTAGCTGATCGCGCTCACGCCGTATGCGTGACACGAATGTGTCCGCACGTTGTGTGCGGTTGTGAATTGTGCACGGAAGGGTCTATGGGCCCTCAAAAGCACGCGAATAGCAATTGCGTTTTAACGTATTTTATTGAACATTACCAATTGGAAGCAGCGTTGCTCGTCAAACCGAACATTATGCGGTTGTTTATTGAATGTTGGCTGACTGAATACGCAGCGGGTATGATCGCAGACGATCATTTCGGTTGACTATTCTGAGGTATAATTACGATGTATATGTGCGTGAATGTCTTGCTGTTGCTGTTTGTGGGCTAAAAACAATTAGGATATTTTCCGGCCAGCTGTAGTGTCCCGTCTGTCGGTTGTAGCTGTCAGGAAAAAATGCACTCATAATCTTGACGAACACGCAACAGCTGGCTCAACGTCTGTATAATAACACGGTGATAGCGAGCTCAGGCAAGCTCGCGTGCATCCTCATTTCCTGCAATGGACTCGTGCGCTGGAATCCATATTATCTTTATGTTACGTTCTATAGGCCTATCCTCGAGGACGCGTTTGGCCTCTTCCGAAATCGTCGTGGCCTTAATAGCAAATCTGCCTTTTGTGCTCTAATTTGACGTACTGCATGTGTGCATGATATCCTGCGCTCGGAATTGTTTTCTTTGATCAGTCAAACAAGCAGTGGTGGCACATGCATGTGGAACTTCCCGGATATATATAGTACACCATATATGAAAACACATTTACCTCGCCTACGCACAAAACCGTAAAAGGTCACGCTGCACACACTGACAACGTGCGTGCACGCGCTCGCCTGCGTAAAATTGCACCAAAAGTATAAATAAAGCTAACGTTTTTCAATTTCATCATGTCCGCAACCACAGCAATGCAACTTATTCGTCGGCTGTAGTGCGAACGAAACTGCTTCCCCGACCGCCTAGCAACCACAACAAACGTGAAAATGTGAACGTTGTTGACTGCTTGCTGTTCTGAACTTTTTGTGCACAACGGCCACACGCCGAATGATTCAGTGCTGTTGTTTTCTTTCTTTTTTTTTTTTTTGTGGTGTTATTAATAAAACGTGTATTCAAGGCTTCGCTCACCGAGGTTTCTTCTTTCTATTTCGATGGCAGTTGCTCACAGAGACGGCGAAACAGCGTTCCTCGATACATATTGGGAATTTCGTACCAATGGGATAACCGGTCGGTACCTGGCGACTGTAAGATGACGCTGGTAAACACTGTCAATGTTCGGTTAGAAACAGCGTTAATACCAAAAATGTAGAAAAGTGAAGCTCATTGTTGCAGCTCGATCAGTTGGTAAGAAAGGGCACATGACGCAAAATTCGGAGGCCCATCCCTGGCCCTACGGGGCTGGGACTGACTTCAGCTGGGACGGTAGGTCAACGCCGCTTGTGGTGGGGGCTAGCCAGCCACCGATTTTTATCTGTTGTAGGCCGTCATTTCACCCGCCACTGCTTCGGTGGTGGACGACGGCTGTTGTTGCGGCGCGCGTCTTTCTCTCCCTCTTCTTTTTCCTTCTCTATTTTCTCTTCTGTTTGCACGAGAAAGCGGAGGTGGCTCAGCTACAGGGCCAGTAGCAGGCCCGTGCATTTTTTTTCCTTCTTCCTACAGCCACAGCAACAACAACAACGGAGGCCCTGGGCTCGGACCCTACCGCCCGATGTTTGTTTTCCTTCTACTTTCTATTGAATGTACTCAAGAAATGATTAAATAGTATTTAATGCGCATAAGAAAAGTTCCACAGTGGAGAAAGGCGAAATCCTGAGCTGCTGCTGCTGCTGCACAAGTACATCGCGCGTGCCTTGTCGAACACTACCAGTGCTTTGTTGAACGCATCCAAGTGCACTGACGTTTTTTAACGGATTTACAGGAAAGGAAAGGCGCAGTATCTGTCACTCGCGGAATCCCGCTGACACATCTCGCGGACGAATCTCGCCGATGCGAGATTTTCACAATGGGCCTAGAAGGGCTTTCGCCGGCACTGCGGTGACGGGACGCAGGCCACTCAAAACCATATACTGTGGGAATGCGCCAGCAATCCCCCTCCAAAGACACTCTTGCCAGCTCCCTCAGCGGAGGAATGGGACAAGCTGTTGGCCAGCCCAAGAAAAACTACGCAACTAGCCCTCGTCACGCGAGCTCAAGAGGTCGCTCCCGACTGGAGGCCACCCTAGACTCGCCCCAGCCCGAAATAATTCCTTTCATTTTGTGGCAATAAAAGTTGTTACTACCACCACCGCCCTAATTGGTTCACAGGAAGGGGAAGGCGTAGTATCTGTCACACTTGTTTCTGCGCACACCTGATATCTTTTTGGGGTACCATCGAGTCCACACACCGGTGACCGGATTTCCGCTTAATGGGGCTAGTAAAGCTTTGACTTTAAAAATGAAAAAAAAAAAAAAAGAAACAATCCTCAATGCTTTCTTAGTGCTCGCTGACAGTTGGCTTAATTCATTTCTACATCATACCGAGCCCTTCAATTTCAATACATTTATCTACTTAATAACTTGCAGGTGCCTCGTTTCTCCCTCTCTATCGCGTTCCACGTGACAGTCCGTAGTACGTTCGCCACTATGGGTGAGAGCGGCGCTTGTGAACAACATCGAGCTTTATGTACAAGCAATATTAAGACTCCAGTAAGTAGAAGATTAAACAACCGTCGCTGCAGCTGAGTTGGATAAGAGCAGCGCACGCGAAATTCGGAGGTCGTGGGTTAGGATTCCGCCGAGCTATGATGAAGTCTTTCGATCTCCTCCGCTCTCACTGTAACTTTCCTACTGCATGGTAACCCTCTTGTTTTTCCCACGAGAACAACCCTCCAGACTGCTCCCGTGGCAACCACCTTCCGGTTACAAGTACATTACTAATACTATAGCTCTAACAGAGCTGCGCGAAGCCCAGGAAGGCGCGCTTAATGGTTGTCGCTGTATGCAATGCCGTGAATCGTTCGTTCCACAGCTTGAAACCTATGGCAGGCATAACCCTAATGGTATGATACGTGCCACTGTTTCGGCATACTCACCGTACACAATTATGCTGGTCTGCAGGGGTCTATTGCTCACACGCAACGCTGCTAATTACACCCGCCCAATCCCACCTTACTCGGGTGCACGCTATCTTCACCGCTTATAGACCGCAACAGACAGACTCCTCAAAGCCGGAATTTGACTGCTGCACGCTCCCCAGCATGACAGTCCGCCGCTGACACTATCATGATCATCACCGACAGCATGAAGCGGTTCCGAAGCTGTTGCACGGGTTAGGGAGGATAGGTCTATGAAGAAAAACTTGGCATGTCGCATGCGGCCTTTTGCCGCCATCATCGCGTACCTTGAGCGCCTGCCTAAGTGTATTTGTGGCTGTGGCGGTCGGCTGTGGAACTAAGGCCCGCGGCATCGAATCCCGGCAACGGTAGTAGCAATTCGATGAAAGCGAAAAGCCAAAGCGCCTGTGTGCGGCGTCAGCGTACGCCGAAAAACACCGGGTGGTAACTTCCGGGACTCACCCGTGCAATGACAGGGTGCAACCATGCTCATCTGGTTGTTGCTGCTCTGGCAGAAACGGCAGATTCGCGTCGGAATTCCACCGCCATGGGCGGGAGTCGGTGGTGGAGTCAAATTGGCCCTCACTACCAAGGACTTGGAGTGCTGCGTTTGTTGTGACGGCGTGAGTTCCGACTGGGCGGTGATTTCGCATTGCGAGCTGGCTTCCTGCTGCCGTTGTGCGGCCATCTTGTAGGCTTCTTCCTCATCTTCCTTCCTTCTCACCTGCGACATGCACTTGTCGAGGTATAATCAAGACAAGGTCAAAGCCGCGAATTAGCTGGGGGATGTGCTTTCTTGTTCTTTGAGCTGTTATACTCTGCAACGACTGTATTAGCACGTAGCCAAGAGTGATTAGTGCACATGTCTGTCTTTCCAATCGCCTATATGCTGAAATCGAAGTAACAGTGCCGGTGACCACCTAAGTGGGCCTATTTTTTTCTTCTTTTCTTCGCCGCATTTGCTCCCTTCTCCGCTCACCTTAGGCCACATATACTTTTTTTAAATATTCAGCTGCACTTTCTTCGGCAACGTCCATATCATTGCATTACTCACTCCTGCCTACGATGTCAAAACAGAATTTCTTCGGTCTTAGCTCAGTTTCAAGCCTCTTGGGTTCCAGAACCGATTAGGGTCCAGATCAGCATTTCTTTCTCGTTAAAGCTGGATCTCAGGGCTTCGGAATAACAGCAACAAAAGAAGGCAGAGTGGTTTTTCTCCATGACTATTTTAATGCCTCTCTAAACTTTCTTTGTTACGGCTGCAAACAAAAATAAAAATAAAAAGGCAATTCAATATGCAACATTGTTTGCTTTCTTTTATTTATTTATTTATTTTTGCATGGGTTTCGCGACTTGTCCGGCTTGTGACCGTCGAGCCGATCCCTAATTCATACGAGCAAAAAAGGGCTGTCCGGCTGTACTGTTCTTTTAATGCATTTTTAATTCTGAACGGTTTATGTTTTGTTCCTGCTGTCTCCAACAGTGTTGCTTCACGTAAATACTGGTTTCGAAAACAGTCAGTAGAAAACACACATAAAACGACTAAATAATAGTTTCTGTATGAAATATAAGTAATATTTTAGGAAGTAAAACATCAAAATATGCGCCGATCGGCCATTTTAGGATATGAGTGTTTATTGTCCCAAAGCGATTCAGACTAGAGTGGCACCGTGATTCATATAAAGACTCCGTCAGTGTTGCCAACTAAAAATATAATACCCGCAACGCAAAGCTCTAAAACCAACTAAAATCTACTAAACACAAATTGCATAAAACGCAAATTTTTAATAATAATATTCTGCTATTCCCTCTGTTAACAACGTTTTGTTCGGTTTACAGGGCTTTACGTCTCAAAGGCACTGCAGATGAAGTTATGTGATGTTAGGAAGATAGTGAGAGACCGGAAAGCGTGGCGTGAAATGGTCCATAGGGTCACGAAGAGTCGGACACGACTGAACGACTGAACTGAACTGAACGTCTCAAAACGACTCAGGCTACGAAGGAGGGCTGCTGAAGTTTCAACCGTTTTGACCAGCTGGGGTTTTTTAACGTGCACTGACATCCCACAGCAAACAGTTTCTTGCATTTCGTCTTCATTGAAAAGCAGCCTTTGTGGCCAGGATTCGATCATGCAGTGGCGTTCAGCAGTCGAGCTTCTTAGCCACTGAGCCACGACGGCAGGCTTGTAAAATATGCTAATAATTTAATGAATAAAATAGAAACTACCTATTTCTTCTTACGCCTCGAATCTACGGCCTAGAAATACTTTTATTCTAAAGAATACCCCGCCTGCCTTATATAGTTGTTAATTAATGCATTGCAGTCGCTGCTATTAACTGTACACTGCAGATGCGTTCACTCGCTTAAATTAGTACTCTGCTTTATCTTGGTTTTGCAAAAACTGAGGGTGATTGTTCCCTTTTATCGGCGTTTCAATCAGGGGCTCAGCACTGCTGCCAGTATTCACATTCATGTAGTGTAGATCTTTTGGATTACATATAGGGGTTAATAATTTGAGCACCATTTGCTCTGCCTTCGGAGTCCTACTCAAGTATTTATTACCAGTTTCGTCATTCCTGTTCATATGTTATAGAGATCAGTCTAATGAAAGTGCATGCGTCCAACCCCTGAGTTTCACCAGAGCAGCATCACTATACTCGTGGACAAGTTTTTGTGGCTATGCAGCCAAGGCTACAGAGCCAAAACCTCGCTGGGCAGCAGAATATAGTCCCTTGATAAATTACGCGAATCGTGCTCTGGAATATTATATCATTACAGAAATGCCTATGTTGTTATTGCATCAAAATTGTACTGCAATATAGGCCAGTAGAAAGTTAGTGTAGTGCATTTCAAAAACAGTACACGACACCATGCAAATGAGATGGCCACGCCATCTGCCGGGAATCTCCCGAAGCGTACATCGGCTGCTGCTGCTGCTGCTGTCTGTACCCGTCGGTTTCTGTGCGCTTTCGTAATGCGCTCGTTTCGGCAACGTACGCAGTGCATGATATTCGTTAACCGCGAATATACGTTCGCTTAGACCTTAAGTATTCTAAAGAAAGACATTTCTGCGTCGTTACAGTCTCAGAAGCCATTAGTTCAAGCAAAGGTGGAACTAAAACCGAAGCCGTACCTGAGGCCACGTATACCAGAACTACGTGGTGTAGTACCACCATGACGAAAGCTCCGCCCCCGTAGCCTTGGCTCCATAGCCAGAAAAAAATGTCCGCGAACAACCTCGGCTCGCTCAAAGAAGGGGTTTGTGCCGAAAGCTGGGATCCCTGTACTAGTTCATTTCGTCCCAGAATGCATCTGTGCTTCCTACCGTTGTGTCAACTGACGGGGGTGGGCTTCTTCGGTTGCAGTTGAATAGGAGTGACTTGTTTCCTCGTGACAGACTCATGAATTACACAAGTGGCACCGATGACTCTGAAACTACACAAAGATTATTTATTTACTTTTGGAACTTCTATTACCCAGTCTCAAAGCATAGGTCCTGCACCCACTTTCAAATTACTGCGCACACATGTCAGGCCCCAATTTGCCGGACTGCATTCCCGGAAAAAGAAGACTCAATCAATTCGTTAAAAATACCGCAGAAATCAGTTGAAGGCATATTGGAAATGTTCCAATATTCGCCACCATGACATCTCAGTTATGCCGTGAACTTACAGTAACGTTATTTTGCAGAAATGACTATAAACTTAGGGAACATAACGTATTCTAGCAAAATTCTTAAAACTATCGAAAATAGCCAGCCAGAGCAGCCGCCAAAGTATGCAGAAATCGCTGAAAATTCCGGCTTCAGCGATACAATATTGTCCCCGCTAAAAAGTGTCAAAAATCGCTAAGAAAAACCGCTAATTTGGTAACGCTACGGCGTTACGCCTTAGTGGAGGGCTCCGGATGATTTCGGACATCTGGGGTTGATGAAAGCGCACGGACATCGTATAACACACGAGCTTTTCGCCTCCAACGAAACGCGTCCGCTTTAATATTGACAGCAATGGTGGGTCTAAGTGACCTAATCTCGACACCCGTCTGGGTCGCATATATACAGCGGAACAACAGCATATGGGTTACCCCTTACATTTTTGACCGATGTGGTCATTCCTTATAGTTAAGTCCCTGTCGTGGCATACATTTAACTACGCACTTTCATTCATTTCACACACTAGAACTGACTGCAACGCTCTTCCATTACAGGTCGCTATTGTCGTTAACCCTGATAAATTTTACAAACTGATGTCTGCTACACCTACTTCTTAAATTCCTGTCGTTTACTGTGGTCAATTCATTTGGTCGTCTTTGTATTGTTATGGAATCATGTATTATTTTTGCTCTTGTTGCCATGAAATTGTATAGTTGGTATTAATTTCTCCCTGCCTGCTTCTCTGTTCAGATGTTTATTTTGTTTTATTCTTTTCTTATGTTGTAATGTTAATTATAAGCAATTAATACTTTCCTTCGAATGTCATATGCCGTGCTTTTTTTCTCTTCATGGTTTTATCCGTTGTTGAGCATTTGCCTGTGATTTCACACCCTCCCCTCATGTAATACCCTCAGTCATGAGGGCTTTTAGGGTTATTTTGTATAAATGCTGGTCCGGCAGCCGCGCCAAATGTGGGAACCTGGGGTTGCGGCACACCTTGATCATTATTGTGCCATGCCATCTGGTGGTTTTGCTTGATGGCCACGTGGTGTGATTATGTCATAGCAATGGGGGTGCGCCACCAGCGGGCCCATTTTGTGACAACGTCATAGTCATAGTGATGACCCAGTTTGTCTGTCATGGGATGACGATCACGACACTGCGCCCGGTTGACCTGGTGATCCCTTGTGAATGACGTCATACCTATGATGGCGCGCCACCTTGACCACGATGGTGGACATACCTTGATCACCACCTTAGCTTACATAAGTTTGGTCACTATGCCGTCGCCATGGCAACAGGAGCGACTACCGCTGGGCTCTCAGCTAAAGTCGTCGCGTGGCTGCGGTGCGCCGCAGAAGAAGAAGAAGAAGAAGAAGAGGAAGAAGAAGCTACATCGCTTTGCTTACGTAACCTACCGGGTTTAACTAAAGCTAAACCCTAGCTAATTTTTTTCATGGTTTCTGAATTCCCGTATGCACGAGCATTGTTTTGAATTAATTGCTTACGTGTGAGGGATAACAGTAGGGGTAAGGATGGTCTAAGGACTCAGGGTGCGTAGATCTCGTTTGCATTCTCAAAACGGTCGCATCAAAAGAACGTCACAAAGAGCTCGTGAGTAATAATCGAGACCAATCAGGTACAATAAAGATTAGGATAAAGTAACCACCTCTACAATCTTAATTCGACATTCATATTTGTCACGTTTGTGGACAACACTGTTTATCAATACACAGAAATGTAGCTGACATAAAGCCGGGCACTCAATAGTTTAGTGCGTCCCTAAAATTTGTGCTTGTACACGGAAGTACTATCCCCTGTGTAATGCTTGTAGAACAAATGAGACCTCGCCTCGGTGGATCAGTGGTTAGGGCGCTAAACAACAGTGCCGATCGAAACACGGCTTGGATCCCGACTGCATCGGAGACCATTGCTGTCAAAATTGGGACCCACTCCTTTGGCGCAGAGGATTCGGAGTGATTAAAAATGATTCGGTACAAGAAAGAACGCAGAAACGCTTGTCGAGTAATTGAGAGCGTGAGAGATTCGCACCGACGACCTTTAGTCTTCAAAACTAATGGGGCGAGCTTCGGATAGCAGCGGCGGCCGAACCAGTCGTCGCAGAGAGACGCCACTTCGCCGCGGCTTCCCAATTTGGGATCTAGTAATGAAATTTGGATATAACGAATTAAGCCCACCGTATATAAAGAAGACAATTGCCGAAATGAGTTTATAATCTGCATGACTGGTGGTGCTGGCGGGTTAGTTTGAGACTTTCAAAGTAGGGCTCCAGACCGAGCGCACTCACACACACGGCGATTAACGAGGAGGGGAGACCCCGCCCATGTATGGCGGCGATAAATCGCCGCCGCTGAGCTGCTTTCTACGATCCTGAGCAACAAAGGACCCGCGAGAATGCTTAAATGCGTGTGGACCGAGAAGTCAAGCACACCGAACCATTGCTAACGCTCATCAGCACATCACCTGAAAAGATGGGAGTGGCGTTCTTTTCTTCCTTTTTTTTTGTTCGTGTGTGTGTAAGGGATTGGGGGGGGGGGGGGGGGGGGCGTCAACTTCAAACACGCAGCCACGTTGTGAAGAGTGTACTACAGACCTGGCAGTACTGGGCAGAAATCTTAGGGCCGACGCTTGGCCAGCGTCACGACGCATTAAACCGTCATTTGCCGGCATGTCATTAAAGTTATACATACCTACTTAAGCGGTGTTGGTGAGTGTATGAGGGCTTTCACACTAAAATCTACATGCGCAGGTAACTGCAGAAAACGCCCCGGCATTCCCTCTTCGTACCATTCGTACGACATCATACTATGTGACTGGCCTTTGTGACGTCCTGGACATCGGCGCTCCCTAGCCCCCTGGCTTTTGCTTCATCTCCTGCTAGCGTGGCAGGTATTCCGAAGACGAGTGCTATTATAACAGTGGAAGAGAAAAAAACCGAAGTGAGTCAGAGGAATTGGACGTCGTCGGCAGTCCTACGTGCCTATTATGAAGCTGCTAAAATATCTAGGTGACTGTCTGCATTTAGAGGTTGGAAACTCTTCTCTATTGGCAACTTGAAGGAGAAAACTTATTTCTGAGAGAAAAAAAAAATTATTTGAACGGCAAAACCCACCAGCTTTTGTCAACAACAAGGGTAATTAGAAACGTGTCATTTGTGTCGGTGTTGTTCGCCTGCTGGCTGTTAGTACTAATTTTCTTCGCTCCATATTCTGCGCTAAGACAATCTGAGCTAATTTGATTCTCCCCCGTTCAGACTCTTCTTCGACTGTCTTCCACCAATATTCCAATAGCCTCTCATTTGAGTAGTTTTGGAAGTTGAAAGTACCTTGGCCGTTTTTGACCTCTTGAAAATTCGCATACCGGCGGGAGCCCCGTGTACAGGGACCCACTTGTAATGGGTATAAATAAGATTGGAAGTTTCCCTGACTTGCATGCACCAACTGCAAATGTCATCTCCGGAGGCAGAATTTTTTTGCAGATTGTCATCTAATAGTGGAGGTTGTAGTCTTAGATCTTGACACTATGCAAATGCGACTGTAGAGTTTCCAAACTAACGGAGTTCGGAAAAGAGAATGCAAATTGTAAGGTTACTAACTTGGTTTGCATGCCACTTATTAGCCCCCGCACATGCATGAAGTTATCATTCCTAAAAACTGCTTTTGCGCCATATGCTGCCTTCAGAAAAACAAACAAACAAACAAACAAACAAACAAACAAACAAACAAACAAACAAACAAACAAGCAAACAAACAAACAAACAAACAAACAAACAAACAAACAAACAAACAGATCATCTTGCAGAAGGTAAACAAAATAAATTTAAACGCAGAATAACGATATCGTATGAACGTAAAGGTTTTGTCGAAATCAGCCCCTTCGTGTCTGACGCTGTCGAGGCTTCGAGCAACAGAAATAATATACACAGACTCCGGAACGACTTATCGTTTGCGTAACTTTGTCATCGGTAATGTGTTTGCTAGCAAAGCCAGGAAGCAACAAAAAATAGCGCTAGATTGAATTTCGACCAACTTCGACAGAAAAATCAACGAGCTTTGTTCACCGCGAAACCTTCTCACTCTCTCACAAAACAGGCTCTCATTTTTATCGCTCCGGGTTGGAGAGCGCAGGGTATGGCAATCCAGTCCCTGTGTTGCGATAATCTCCATAGGGTGACGTGAGATATTACACAGCCGGTCTCGATAGCCTGCTCAAACAAGAGACGTTAGCCGGAGTATCCGGGAGCGGCGCCTTTCATTAGCAAAACTCCTTCTGCCGAGTGCATGTGTCCGAGTGCAGCGATAGAAGGCACTGTCACTTCTAGGCCTGATCTCGCAAGATAAAAAAAGATGAAAGCTTAACAGAAAGTGTGCGGACGGGATGCAAAGGTCTACCCAGCCACAATCAGCGCTTAAAGTCTGTCTCCATCGGAGGGGGGTCTGTAGTGATTCGAGCACTGGTGGAAAGGGAAACAAAGAGAGAAAGAGAGAAAGCGGCGGGTTGCCTGTCTTGCAAGTCGTTTTATGCAAAGGGGAGAAATCATTATTTTTGTCTATCTTTTGATTTCGAAAATATGTTATCGGTTCTTATTAATACTCACTGCGAAACTGTCGAAACGATACAGAGGAAATCTTCCGATTACACAACTGACAAGAACAAAAAATGGTTGCCTGTTTTGTATTCATACAGTCCGTATAATTTCAAGCTAGGGGGTTCTCGGACACCTTTTAAATATTGGTTGAGGGTCTCAACCTTCCGAGACCCCCCTGACTTTAAGCCCTGGCCACAATACTCGACTGAGTAGTGCGAAGATAGAGATTGGCAGCTTCGCATTGAAGTCGTTCTTGCCTCACTGACGGATGCAACAAGTACGCCACAGGACTATGGCCTTCGCACTTATCAGGAATAGATACACAGGCTTTACCTATATAGTAAATCTAATCAGGAAAATAACAGAGTACATTGTTGCCCATAGATTAGTTGCTCGTACATCAGCGACCGACCATGTCCTAGTAAGAGTGGAGTATAGGGAATGATAGCAAAATTCTGAACAGCTTTTTGCCCACGTGCGTGTGCACTCAGTGTTCATAGCCATTAGAGCAGCTTTTACACGGCGACGTCCGAAAAATATATTTGTAATCCTAGATGCGCACCAAGCTTTGCCACGAATTTTGTCATGCTCTCAGAACTAGGAGCCATGCTGAGCCATACACAGATTGCTCAGCAGCGTCAGTGCCATGGGACGGAACAAAAGGGTTTTCTTTCCTCACGATGGGGGCCTGTAAGAAAATTTAGGAGATAATTTGCAGTAACTTCTACGCTACATGATAAACTGGCTGAAATATCGTGGACTCGGTTTGAAATCGAATCGTGCATAAGCCAAGCAACAAAATTTGGTTCATCGAAGCCAGTGGTAGACCACACTTCGCAAGCGCAGACAAGCAGCAAAACTGTAAATAGCGGCGTGAAATGCGCGTTGATGAAGCCACCTCTATAGCAGAGCTACCCGGTTGAGTAATGTTCGCTCTGAACTTGAGAGTAGGATTTCCTGCTTTGTGACACCATACACTAACGCCAGACCAGCTTTATCAGCCATGCGTGTTGCTTTCGGAATAGAGCAATAGAGGACAATGCCAGGAAACGGCAGTCGGCAAAGTAAATCGAACAATAACGATTCTCTAAACAACATGGGGGACGATTCTTAGCGAGGTTGAACATAAACAATGCCCACCTGCATTGTTTAATATAAAGGTATGAAACTGAAACGGGTAGTCCAGAATACAGATAGTTTAATTTATCAGCAGATGTACCGTGGGCCATCTTTTCAGCATCTTCCTTTCTTCATTTCATGTGTATTTTTTTTCGCGTTACAAAGACGTAGGTAAACAAAAGATGGGGGACACCTAGTTCATATTATAGTCTGAAGCGATAGCGCTGAAGGATCCTTGCGGTTGCTCGGGGGTCACCTGGCACAGCTATGAGCTCCCTCGTCGTCCATTTTTTTTTTCTTCCCGCTGCTGAGGACACTTATAGAGAATGAATGCTTTTCGTAGATTATAGGCAGGTGGGTCGTTTATGGGCTAAGTGGTGGTGGTGTAAACTTCATTGGCCATAGAAATTGTAGGTTGGAGGCAGAGCCCCCCTCATGGCCTATGGGAGGGGCCCGCGCTACGGGTCCTCTCTTACAAATGTTGTGCCAGCCTCTGGAGGGCCAGCCTGTTAGTAGCACTGGTGATGGACTGCGCTTCTAGAGGGCGAGTTGGTTGCGTTTGGGGTGTATGGCGCTTTTAGCGATTGAAGGTGAGTGAGGGTATTCTATTTGTTTGAATACCCTAAGAGCCCTTCAGGTCATTACAAAAGGGGGGGGGGGGGGGGGGGGATTAATCAAGGAAAACACATTGTGTATGAGAAAGTAGGGTAAGAAGAGGATTAATCAAGGAAAACACATTGTGTATGAGAAAGTAGGGTAAGAAGAGGGTAGAAAGGCGGTCGAAAGGGACTGGATTAGTGGACAGCTGCCTGCGGGCTTCGATGGGCATGCTGCTTGTGGCAGTTACTTCGGAATAGCACAGGTTTCACTGTCCGATTCCCCAGTCTGTAAAATAGGTAATAAAGAACGAGCAGCTGTATACGACTGCCAACAGTCCTCAGAGCGCTGGAATACTGCGATCACCCGTTATAATGCGAAACGACATCATCCTTTAAAGGATTCGAAGTTAGGGGAATCAGACATTTAGCGCTTTTAATTTTGCCTTTGTGAACAGTCTTTTATTCGTGTTTCAGCGAAACGATCTAACTGCGGTCCACTTCTTTGGGGACGAGCAGGGTTTCGGCGCCATAAATAGAAACAGTGTGCCATTGCAATATTAAGCATTATATGAACATAGTGTAATTATTTCAGTCTTAACTGGACGTTCCTACTTGCAAGTGGGTCGATGATTTGCACGGCATGGGGACGAAACGCGCCATGTCATATACCGAACCTCAAATCACTGCGATGGCTTGTGGCTATAACGCTGGGTTGCAGAGTGCGAGCTATCCAGATCGAATTCCTGTCCAGATTCCCGTATGGAAAACTTTCGTGCGCTGCGCGACGTCAGTGCACGTCCCGTACCTCTATACTATATATGGCACTTCGCTTAGCCCGTATGTCTTGTAAGTACGCTAAAATATATATATACCATATCATATACGATAGAGTTAAGCCCCACATTCCACCACATGCGGTCGGAATTTCCGGTGTCCGCCACTACAGCGTCCCTCATAGCCTGAGTTGCTTTGGGATATTAAAAATATGAAACGAAACCAAACCAGCATTTCGACCGCCTGGATGATCAGTGTGCCCTTGTACTCTAGGCTAATAATAATAATAATAATAATAATAATAATAATAATAATAATAATAATAATAATAATAATAATAATAATAATAATAATAATAATAATAATAATAATAATAATAATAATAATAAAATTATTATTATTATTTATTAGCCTAGAGTACAAGCGCACACTGATCATCCAGGCGGTCGAAATGCTGGTTTGGTTTCGTTTCATGATTTTTAACATCCCAAAGCGACTCAGGCTATGAGGGACGCTGTACTGGCGGACACCGGAAATTCCGACCGCATATAGATTATTATTTTAGTGATAGACTAGGTACTTAATTTTTTGCCACACACGCACACACAAACACGCACGCACACACACGCACACACACACGCACGCGCACACACACACACACACACACACACACACACACACACACACACACACACACACACACACACACACACACACACACACACACACACACACACACACACACACACACACACACACACACACACACACACACACACACACACACACACACACACACACACACACACACACACACACACACACACACACACACACACACACACACACACACACACACACACACACACACACACACACACACACACACACACACACGCGCGCGCGCACGAGCGCCTTTATGGAAAAGCCGCCACCGCTGCTGAGATTTGATCCGGCGTCGTCGGGGTAAGAGCCGCGTGTCATAATGCCTCTGTCACGCCATCTTCTTCGCGGTACGTGCATTGTAAGGGAGAAGCACCTGCGAACAAAAGGAAGGCGGGGTAGCTGTGTGTCACTGAGAGCGTGGCATTTGATTTCGAGGAAAGGAAAGTGGACTGTAAATGCCTCACTTCTAAGTGCACTGTACATCCGCACCACGCAATACATGGAAGGGACGAAGGAAGGAATGAAAGAAGGGAAACAGAAAGAGGTGTCGTAGTGGATTTCATCATAAAAATACCACCTCTTCCCCACGCACTTCAGTGGTGGACACTTACCGATTACGCGTGGCCACAGTACGACATAGTCACTTTCTATAGACAATTATGCAATAGGCACCTATAGCATGACCCGTTGGCACACATTTCGACTATCAATAGTTCTGCGAAATATCTCTCACAGGTTCAAACGCGTTCAGTTCCTCGTTTGCACAAATAAACTCATGGTTTATGGTTTGGAGAACTGCTGCTCGCGCACTAAAATTTTATGATCCATTATTTTTGACTCACTAAATCGTAACTGTTACTTTTATAAGTGCTATTAAAACGTTTGCTTCAGGAGCAACGCGCTTCAAAAAACTCCATTTTCAATCTTACATACTGGTATGACGCGTTAAGTTGCTTGCCCTACTTTTCTTTCTGTTTCTAACGTAAGTTATGTCCTTAACTTCAGGCAACATTTGGAGGTCTAGACTGCTAGGTGTGTTCTTCAACAACACTTCAATATCGCCTGAAATTCGTAAACAGCAAAACAAAAGCAACTTTGATTCGAAAAAAAAAGAAAACACCTCCGATATTTATGAAAGCTATCTCAAGAACCGCCAGTATCTCAGAAATATCAGGCACTAAAAACGTGCTGCACTATGTCGTTTATAATAATAAAAATAGCTGTAAAACTGAGCTCTTGTCCGGATAATTGTCGATGTACAGCTCTATAATCTAGCACGACTCAGTAAAGTGTTGCCACTAGAACTTTTTCTCCTTATTATTCAGGACCTGTTCTTTATTCCTCGAAATATTTGAAGCTCTATATCTGTCTGTTCTTTCTCCATTTTATATTAAATTCGGCCAAAATTCGATATTATCAAAAAATGGGCAACTTTGATTCGAATTAAAAACAAATATTATGCAACTTCGTTTTTTATTGTGAACTCTGGAAACAATCCTAAGTACTTTGTAAATATTAGTCACTAAAAGATATTGCGTTATGTATACCGAAAATATAAGTAAACATAAAAGTGCCCCCCCCCCCCCCCCCCCCCCTGTTTTTATTCTATGCCTGACTTGAGGAGTGGGCGTCAAAACTTTTTAATATTTGCTGAAGTTAGTCACATTTTATCTTATCAAATATCCAAAGCCTTCTCTATGAATATAAGTCATTTTCTGCTTGTTGGTAGGGTTGATGATAGCTTTGCTATTTCTTGCAATTTCATGGGAGATCGCAAGTGAAGGCTGAACCTTTTCTCTATCGTGTATATATTTTTCTTATTGCAATGTGCAGTGGCATTTACTTCCTTTCTTAAATAATGTTATTTCACTTCTCGTTTATCCCAAGACTAAATGATACTATATATTTGGACGTGATTTTTTTAATGTGCATAAAGTACAATCATAAGCAAAGCGCTTTTCAACACGATAGTCTTGGTGGAATTTTATATTTGTAGCAGCAGTGCGAATGAGCGGAGGTGAAGAGTACTCTTTTCTACAGAGCCATCTAGCCCAGAGAAAACGCGAGCCAACACGGAGCGAACTCGCCGTTCACCTAAACTGCAGGTTACGCTTTGCAGGTTAGGTGGACGGCGGGGACTGCACGCGGCCATGTCACCTATTACTACCACCACACGTCAGATTCATGCCCGAGATTTTGCGCTCGCCATGCCGACGATGCCGACGACGCCGACAACGAGTAAGTAAGAGAAATTAATTTCATTTGCCGATTTTCAAGGAAGCTTTCCTTGTGATCAATTAGCTGAAAAGTTCTCAGATGTTAGTATACTGCAAGCACGTGGTGTGGTTTTCTGACAAATGCGCTTTGCATTTCTTAGAGAGCCGTCAACAACACCTACAAATTATACTCGATCACTGACCAGCGGGCAGGCGGTCGTTGAGGCGGAATCGAATAATAAAAAAAAAAAAAATCCTGCAGTCAGTCGGTTTCCTCCGCATAGGGAAGAAGACGCGAGTTTCGAAGAATGCCGCCTACACTTCGAGCTTTTCTTTTTCTTTTTTTTCTGGGAACTGCATCGAAGACTTGCAGATAAGGGGTACGAGTGCTTTGGAGTGCTTCAGTCTGGCGCCGACGCGGATTTGAGGTCCTTACTGAAGAGCTGTTCATCTCTCATTTTTGACATTTGTGGCTTGCAATACTTAATCGACCTTTGCCATCGCTCCTGCAGAAGAGGAACGCGAGTCACGCGGACGCCACGTGTATCTATAAGGCCGTACCCTGTCTGTGGTTGCGTTTCGCGCATCTGCTATCTATAGTTCTCCTATCTCTCCAAAGGTACATATACTGGCGAATATGCTGCTATATAAAACGGCTACAAATAAGCGCTCGAACTGCAGACGCTGGCAGCAAGCGACAAGCGCTATTTGACGCGCCATCAAGCGACCGCTACTTTCTACACGACGTCATGGACACGGACATCTGCTTCCTGATTCAGGCCGATTGCTGCAACATCTTGCTCGTGTTCTAATCATACTAGGGCCTTGGGCCTACACACGTCACCTATGGCATCTGATCTACGTGCGTTCATCTCTTGCTCGAACGTGAGTGCAGCGAAGGCTTCCGTCTTACTTTTACTGTAATATATGCATGAATATTCCATATGCATGAAATATTTGCACTCACTGGGGGCGACGTAATGGGCAAAGTTCCTGCTCCTAGTGCTGGCAGCCTAAGCTGTGACTATACGCACTAGAGTAAAGCGCGGTTCATATGCCTCATATGTGTGCTCGAATAACTAGCAGGAACGAGTATTGCCGCGTCAAACCTCGTTTCAAAGTGCGCTAAGCTGCCCAGGTAGCCTGAACTTATGGCCTCAATAACATCTTTGCCTAAAATATTCCTTCCCTTCCTTGATCGTAGGCATATCATAGTTCAACAGTTTACAGTTCCCTCATGTAACAAGATGCTTGAGCTGGATTTTTTGATACTGCTGCATGCTTAGGCAATAATACCAATTTCTCTCGTAATAGGCTCATAAGAATCTACATTGTGGAGCCGTCTGCATGAAGGTCTGCTCGCAAGGACGACTAATGACCGCTGCAATCTGTTCCCCTCTTTTTATTTTCCTGCGTGTATTTTCACAGGGTAGACGCCGAACGCCCGACCAGTAATGTACACCCAATGAAGATTTGCACCACGGCGGACCGCTTCCCTCCAAGAAAGTCTCAGAAAGGCAAGGCAAGAAAATCGGCAACGTTCATCGACAATGACTCCATGAAACGCAAAACTGAAGCGATGTGGCACCTAAATAAACATTGGTTCTAATAAAATAAAGATGCTGAAAAACTCGGAAGCCTTGGACTTTTGACTTTAGACTTTCAACAACGAGATGAGGGCAAACGATATAACATACACTTATTCTAATCTTGAATGTGTGTGTGCGTGCGAAGAAAGGTAAACGGGATTATGAAAAGTGTGCAGTGTCGCGGGTATGGCAGTTGCGAGAGGTAATAAGCACACGAGGAGGTCAGATGCTGTCGGATATATATGAGTCAATTTCAAAACAAGGAAATCTTTTGCGACATCCGATTATCGATACACTGCAGTGGCTTGCGGGCCGCGGGCAGCTTTGCGTCATCAATTACTCACATTCACAAGCCACTGCACAACGACGAAAGGGACACAAAGCGCTGACATAGTCATCTGGCCACAATAATTGTTTTTTTTTTTTATTTCATTTAGTTACCCTGCTAAGGGTACTGGTTGAAACTTTACGTTCTTTTTGGCCCGGATCTTTGTGGGACTGAGGACCTTCAATTTTAGGCCGATGACTAAATTTTGTTTTCATTTTACCACCATCCTCCTCAATGTCACACTGACTCCCTATTTTCCCTCTTTTGTGACAACTGAACGCGTGCCATGACTATCGGAGATCTTTATTTTACTCCGAAGTTACAAGTTCAGCGAATGCGTGAGACACTGCTTCACCATAGCGGAGAGCGCGAACGATTACACAATTGAGGAAATGAAGTTTCATATTAAACATTTATTATTATTGTGAAGAGGAAGAAGTACACAAGGAACATTCCAGTCAGTGGCATCGTGATTGCTGCGCGTGCTGGATCTGACTGTGTTCGCTGCCGCTGTGTTCGCCGCTGATCTGCTCAGTCCTGCTGATCAAGTCCTGTTGATCTGCTGAATAAACCCCCCATTCTTACATTATTATTATTATTATTATTATTATTATTATTATTATTATTATTATTATTATTATTATTATTATTATTATTATTATTATTATTATTATTATTATTATTATTATTATTATTATCATCATCATCATCATCATCATCATCATCATCATCATTATTATTATTGTTATTATTATTATTATTATTATTATTATTATTATTATTATTATTATTATTATTATTATTATTATTATTATTATTATTATTATTATTATTATTATTATTATTATTATTATTATTATTATTATTGAGGCACCAAGCGTAGTTTTTGTTTATCCGTTGGGACCAAATTGTCTCTTCTCCGGTTTTGTCGTTGTCTTGCCCCCACCCTTCCCTTCACCCCTCCCCTGGAATGCCTGGTTGTCATAGGCGCAGCTAGAAGACTAGCTTGCCTTATTCAGCCAGACGTAGGATGCATCGAAGGCTTAATCAACTTTCTTTAATAATACTCATTTCTCTCTGAACTGGGCCGGCTTGACTGTTTAATGGTGCAGCATGGCGTGAGGCCATGTGTACCGGGTGTGTCATGCGTGCTGTCGGTAGCAAAGTGATGCGTTTACCATGGACAATTGTGTTGCTCTTTGATTTTATGACGCCCGCATTCCTTCAGAAAAGCCGAGCAGACCTAACTTCAGCTAATAATGACTACCTTCTCGCATGCCTACAGGGAGGGATCTATCGAAAATTGCGCGACTGCCCAATCTAAGCGCCCCTCAAGTTGCATTAAGTCACAAAAAAAAAAAAAAGTTCGTGAGCCACAGATTCGCGAAGAAAAAAAAAATGTAATTTCTGCGTTGTTTCACAGGTCACTTAATTCAATTATTTTTTTTCTGCGAAGGGAGAACACGCGTCGCTTCGTGGTTCAGTAAATTTTAAAGGCCAGCTTCCATGCCAACACGCAGAAATAATTTTTTTTCTAGCAAACCTGCATCCCGCAAACTTTTGTTCGTGACTGGACGCCTTTTTTACTACACAGAATACCTTGGTCGCACTGCGGATGCCATGAAGGACCCGCACAGCGCTCTTGCAGTCGACATCTTGAAAGGAATTCGCGATTAAGGTCAACTTACGCCTTGTCTTGAGCTATGATTCGAAGAGAGTGGTATGGACAGTACTGATGCTCAGTATTGAAGCAACATTTTTCACTACAGTGAATTCTGAATTTACGATATTCTGTCCGACCGATTAACTTTTCTTCTACAAACGTAGTCATTCGACAGCTTAGTTTGGAATTCTCCCTGAACGATAAATGACCAATGACCAGTGTGCATATATATTGCATAAAAAATAATTTTTGCTTTCGAAATCGGCGTGAACATGGGACGTCGGAGCGTAATTGTTGTCAATGAAGATGCCTTCAAAAGTTAAGAAGAATGGATTGTGCAAACGTTTCATGTTGTCAGGCCTGCGTGTCCCAGAGGAAGACGGGCCTACTCAACGACAAGTTGGCTAACGATCTGAGGCTGCCTCTCAACTCTTCTTTGATTTTTTTTGGGTATGTGTTGTAAAATATTATGGTTTTATGCCGCACTGTCCAAGTCATTTATTGATTTTTTCATGACAAAAAGAATCCACTACTGCCCGCCAAAGTCAGGCGCACCTTCAATGACAAAAAATAAGAAAAGAGTGCCGAAGAAAATTGAAATGATCCCTTACTGTTCACAAGACCCAATCCTTGCGTTGAGCCCGCCCCGAAGGATATCTACAATAAAAGCCGTATTAGGTTAAACCACCACCTCAGCAACGAAGTAAGCGTCATACAAATATCGATGCTTGAGCGTCTGGTTTTAAAGCTCTTTTTTCGTTTTGTATCTTGAATGCTTGTATTTGACGGTCAGATTCAGAGTCACGGAAAACGTGTATCGTGTGCGCCTGGGTCAGCAGAAGACTGACAACTGTGGAAAACACCGGATGTGGTGATAAACCACAAGACCTTACAGAGGTCACAGCGCGCGTGAGCTTTTCGGCGGTACACAATTTTGTGAACCATTGATTTAGGGATTAGCGGGGATGATGAAAACCTAACCTTTAATCACTATGCATCGGTTTATAAAAATACGTCGAAAACCTGGCGGCGCTTAGCGCCCCTTACTTGTGCATAGCCTTTGATGGCTGTCGTTGTAGCAAATTTTGGATTAATTACGGCTACCTAGCGAACAATGCCAAGGTAGGGAGAAAACAGGCAGGAGACAAGGCAGTAGGTGACTATGGCATTGGTTCTAGGAATAGCAGGGGGGAGTTACTAGTTGAGTTTGCAGAGCGCAATAACTTACGAATCATGAAAACCTTCTTCAGCAAACGGAAGAACCGGAAATGGACATGGAAAAGTCCTAACGGAGAGACTAAAAATGAAATCGACTTCATAATGTGTTCAACCCCCGCCATTGTGCAGGATGTAGAGGTAATCGGGAAAGTGCGATGCAGTGACCACAGAATGGTGAGGTCCCGAATTAGCCTAAATCTGAAGAAGCAACGCAACAGATTAGTAAGAAAGAAACCCATCAACGAACTAGCGGTGAGGGGGAGGGCAGAAGAGTTCAGGATCTCGCTACAGAATAGGTATTCAGCTCTAACTGAGGATGGCGACATCACCCTAGAGGCAAGGAACAATAATTTCAGAGATATCATTACTGAGTGCGCGGTAGAAGTAGGCGGTAGGATAGTTAGAGAGGATACCGGTAAGCTGTCTAAGGAGACGAAAGATTTGATTAAGAAACGCCAGAGTATGAAAGCTTCCAATCCAACAGACCAGATCGAATTGGCCGAGATGTCACAGCTAATCAATAAGCGCAAGGTGGCCGATATAAGAAAGTACAACATGGAGAAAATTGAGCATGCTGTAAAGAACGGGGGAAGCCTTAAAGCGGTAAAGAAGAAATTGGGCATAGGCAAAAACCAGATGTATGCGATAAGGGACAAGGCGGGCAACGTCATCACTAATATGGACAAGATAGTCAAAGTAGCCGAGGAGTTCTATACAAATCTCTACAGTAGCCAAAGTAGTCAGGACCGTAAGGAGATTGGCGGTATTGAAAAACAGCCAGACGTTCCACCAGTGACGAAGGACGAGGTCAAGAAAGCACTAGAAACTATGAAAAGGGGGAAATCAGCTGGAGAGGATCAGATAACTACAGATTTGCTGAAGGACGGGGGGGGGGGGGGGGGGATATAGTGCTAGAAAAACTGGCCACCCTGTATACGCAGTGCCTGGTGTCATCGACGGTACCGGAACCATGGAAGAATGCAAACATTATCCTTATTCACAAGAAAGGGGACTCTAAGGACCTTAAAAATTACAGACCAATCAGCTTACTGTCTGTTACGTATAAGGTATTTACTAAGGTAATCGCTAATAGAATCAGGACAACCTTAGACTGCAATCAATAAAGGATCAAGCAGGGTTTCGGAAACGGTGCTCTACTATCGATCATATCCATACCATCAATCAGGTGATAGAAAAATGCTCGGAATATAACCAGCCCTTATACATAGCAGTCATTGATTACGAAAAAGCATTTGACTCAGTTGAAACCTCGGCGGTGATGCAGGCATTGCGAAATCAGGGGGTAGACGAGCCGTACGTGCAAGTGCTGGAAGATATATATAGTGGCTGCACAGCAACCATAGTTCTGCATAAAGAAAGTAACAAAATTCCCATAAACAAAGGTGTTAGGCAAGGAGACACAATCTCCCCAGTGCTATTCACAGCTTGTTTAGAGGAAGTATTCAGAGACTTGGAATGGGAGCAGTTAGGTATAAGGGTAGATGGAGAATACCTCAGTAATCTGCGATTTGCTGATGACATTGCCTTGCTAAGCAACTCGGGGGATGAACTGCAAATAATGATTGATAACCTAGACAGTAAAAGTTGAAAGGTAGGCTTGAAAATCAATATGCAGAAGACTAAGGTAATGTTCAACAGCCTCGGGAAGAAACAGCAGTTTACATTAGGTAGCGAAACACTGGAAGTAGTAAGCGAATATGTCTACTTAGGACAGGTAGTAACCGCAGATCCGGACCATGAAAAGGAAATAACAAGAAGAATAAGATTGGGATGGAGCGCATTTGGCAAGCACTCGCAGATTATGACTAGCAGCTTACCGGTATCGCTCAAGAGGAAAGTATACAACAGTTGCATCTTGCCTGTACTCACCTATGGGGCTGAAACGTGGAGGCTAACCAAGAGAGTTCTACTTAAGTTGAGGACAACCCAGAGGGCTATGGAACGAAAAATGGTAGTGGCAACATTAAGAGATAGAAAGCGTGCAGAGTGGGTCAGAGAAATAACTCAAGTTACCGACATTCTAGTGGAAATTAAGAAGAAGAAATGGACATGGGCAGGACATGTTGTTCGAAGAGAGGATAACCGATGGTCGCTGAGGGTAACAAACTGGATTCTAAGGGAAGGAAAGCGTAGCAGGGGGTGGCAGAAAGTTAGGTGGGCGGATGAGATTAAGAAGTTCGCAGGGGTCAAGTGGATACAGCTAGCACAGAATCGGGTTAAGTGGAGAAATATGGGAGAGGCCTTTGCCCTGCAGTGGGTATAATCAGGCTGATGATGATGATGATGATGATGAGCGAACTTTAAAGTGCACTTGCATCGCGTAGCACACGAGCGTTTTCGCTTTTTGCACTCTG